>NC_134708.1:58105109-58415942 GCF_043290135.1 Rhipicephalus microplus
ATTGTTCAGATGGGGTGACGTGTGAAGTCGAGACTGAGGGAGCACCGAAATTCCCTCCGGAGTATTGTGGACATGATACACTTAGCCATTAAATGCCGAGACTGTGGGTGCACTGCAGATTTTCCAGAACCAGGGTTCTTTTCCGCCGCAGTGACCAGCTGAGAAAGGAAATATTCGGAGCCCACACAATTCAAAAGGTAGGGCAAAGCTGCGTCAGTGAACCATCAATTGCTCGCAACGATAACGTTTTTAGATTATTCCCGCTAACATTGTTAGAACAAGATGCCTCGTGTCTACACAGAAGTGCTTTTTTTAGTTTCTTACGTTTGTTTGTTTGTTTGTTTGCTTATTTTCTTGCCGTTAGAGAGCATGTGCGAATAAATGTATGTGTTTTGTGTTTCTTCATTAAATTCCTCAGTCGAAAGTCAGCGCTTGTCTCGTGTCGTTCCTTTGCTCTATTTTCGTTGATTACACCGTTTACCTCGACCAGCTATGAATCGTCAGCAACTTCCTCAACTTACAATACTATTCGCCAGTATACCCACCTCTGAAGAAGCTGTGCGCTGGTAGTTTGTTTACCATCTCTTTGTCGCTTTTCCCAGCTTTAGTATTGTATTCCCTCCAATTGACCGTACCGCTTTGGTCACCCTGCCCATCGCCAACGCTATGCACTAACAATAACTTCTCCGACTGTACACTTACTAGATTGACGAGTGCATCTGTACTCTCTTCCTGCTCAATCGAAGATATCGCATTTGGCCTAAGCCGAGAAAAACCTTTCTTTACGGACGAGTCATCCTGGTTTTCGGCCATGGTTGGGATATCTCCGATGGGCGATGGAAGCTATACTTTCCAGCCAGCTCAGCGAAGCGTTCAATGTTTTTCGCACCCGGCCTGTGATTAATCCGGACACTTTCCCCGCACTTAACACTCGCACGCTTCATCTCTATGATCCGAAGCTCAAGCCGTAATCGCTCAAGCCCCCTCTCTTGAGCCGCAGCTTCTTCCTTACGCCTAGCGGTCTCACTGCCAAACGCAAGGCGCTTCCATTCCTCGTCTGTACATGCCTTATTTTTACTTTCCTGGATGAGATCCCAGCTCTCGAAAAGATCCTCCTCATCCGCGCCGTGATCCTTAATCGCCTGTGTCAAATGTGGCTTACCATGTATCGTCGCCACCTCTATTCCCGGCTTTACGTACAGGATGACCAAATCCGGTTTCCTCAATTTGTTCAGCTCTCCGGTTACCCCGTGGCTCGAAGTGCCGTGGAGGTGCCTCAAATGAACACAAGCCTTCCGAAAGCAGCAACAAATCTACCGCTTTGGATAAAGCGTAGAGAGAGATATAAAGATGCAAGGGAAGGCCGGGAGGTTAACCAGACGCACATCCATTTTGCTACCCTGCACTGGAGCAGGGATGAAGGGGAGAAAAGAGGTTGCAGAGAGATAAGAAGATACACACAATCACGAGCACACTCAGGGGCGTACACATAGTCTACAGGCGGTCGCTCAGGTTTGTCGTGTTCGAGTAAAGTAGGAGTGCTTTAGTCGCTTTCTGCGCAATTGAGGCAAACGCGCAAGGTTCCAGAACCTTCTGCACGCAGAATGGTCTAGAGTCAAGTTAGTTTCAAACCATTCGGAGCAGGCATCGCTGCGTGTCGTAGCAAGCGCAGCTGCACAGGACGTGTTCGATGGTCTCTTCAGCTCCGCAGGAGTCACATGTAGAGGCGTCTGTCATACCAATGTGAAAGGAGTACACCTTTGTGAATGCAACAACCAACCAAAGGTGGCATAACAGTGTCGCATCGGAGCGGGAAAGTTGTGATGGTAGCTGCACCTTGAGCGAAGGATCCATTTCATATAAGTGACACCTTTGGAAGCTGGTAGACGACCAGAACGTTCGTGTAAGATCTCGAGCCAGCAAGTAAAGTTGTCTTGCTGCATCAGTCCTTGATAGAGAAATCGGGACCACACGTGTTCCTTCATGGGCTGAGCGGGCTGCATCATCGGCTAATTGATTTCCAGTAATACCATCCCTCAACATAGAGGAGATAACTAAAGCACAATACACGATACTACGTGTACCCTCACCTGCTCTCCCAAAGTAACGGAATTTGACATCAAGCTAGAACGACTTCGAGCAATCCGACGGCGTGCTGAACGAAGATACCGACGCACGGAGGCAATAGAAGACTTACGGATTGCTTGACGTATCAAAAGAAGATTCAGCGCCGGATAAATAAACTCGAGTCACAACGTTGGACTGCTTTTTGTGAGTCACTTGACCCACGAAAACCTTTATCCCAATTGTGGAAGACAGTACGAGGTCTCCGCACAAAACCCACTCAGTGGTCACCATTCCGGGCTCTCGCACTTTCTGAACAGAGACGTGGCATTGACGTGGCAGAAGACTTCTGTGCTAGAGTATCTGGGCCACTCGCAGTGCCCAATAGCCTATTGCCCTCGACTAACAGTCCACAAACACTGGATTCTCGAATGGATATGCCTTTTTCCATCGTGGAGCTCAGAGCAGCACTAGCTTAGTGTGGACGCACGTCGGCACCAGGGCCCGATAGAATTTTTATAGGGCCTTGTGTCATCTGGGTGAACGCGCGAGAATCCTCCTTTTGGAGTTGTACAACAAATCCTGGCAAGATGGAACGCTCCCGACAAGCTGGAAGACAAGTCGCCTAATGATAGATTGATATGTGGGGTTTAACGTCCCAAAACCACTATATGATTATGAGAGACGCCGTAGTGGAGGGCTCCGGAAATTTAGACCACCTGGGGTTCTTTAACGTGCACCCAAATCTCAGCACACGGGCCTACAACATTTCCGCCTCCATCGGAAATGCAGCCGCCGCAGCCGGGATTCGAACCCGCGCCCTGCGGGTCAGCAGCCGAGTACCTTAGCCACTAGACCACCACGGCGGGGCGACAAGTCGCCTAGTTCCACTTATGAAGCCAGGCAAGTCACCGTTGGACCTGTCATCTTATCGTCCGATCACATTGGCCAGTTGTGTAGGCAAAGTTATGGAGAGGATGATCCTGGGACGCCTGCAGTGGTTTTTGGAGTGTAACATTATCTACCAAGAAGTCATGGCAGGATTTCGGCGTGGTCGAGCATCGATTGACAACGTAGTCGACCTGGTCACTTATGTCCAACACGAGAAAGGCCGTAAGCGTCTCTGCGCATCTTTGTTCCTAGACGTCAAAGGGGCGTATGACAACGTTACGCATGAAGCTGTTCTCACCGCTCTCGAAGATATGGGAGTAGGTGGTTGGATGTATCGCTGGATACATAGTTATTTGTAAATGCGATCCTTCTTTGTGAGCACTGAAGACGGTCCAACCTCTCCACATTACAGCCACCATGGCGTCCCTCAGGGTGGCGTACTCAGCCCTGTGCTGTTCAATCTTACGTTAATTGCTCTCACTGAGCATCTGCCAAGCACGGTCAGGCTTTCAATGTACGCAGATGATATTTGCGTTTGGGCATCGGCTGTTACACGCCTGCAGTTACGAGGGAGATTCAAAAAGCTGCCACTGAAACATTACGCACCTCCGAAATCGAGGCTTGGAAATTTCTTCCGAGAAACGCGCACTCGTAGCTTTTACACGAAAGCCGATGGATAAGTACACTATAAGCATCAATGGTCAAACTGTACCGTACGTTCGATCGCACAAGTTTTTGGGCGTCATAATTGACAGGAATCTATCATGGAGGGATCACGTTTCGTACATGAAGTGTCACAGAACGAGCGCTCAAAAGGGCGCGCCGCCAAATTCTCGCGACGAACCGCCGGAGTGACGCCGAGAGGTCAAAAGAAAAAGAAAAAAAGAAAAAAAGCTCCCTGGGCACGCTCCCTCTCCCCTCGGAAGCGTAGGCTCGCCGACGAACCTCCTCACCCCACAACGGCGCCGCCGAGCAAGCACTCGAATTTTCTAGATGGAAAGGGGCGTGGAGACGCCGGGTTGAGTCATCCGTCGCGGACGGCCCTCGTATCGTCTCGACCTTTCCCCCCCAGCCTTCGCTGTGCATCGCGCCGACGAAATGATGAGAACTTTCTGGAATCTCGCGCGGAAGGTATTTAATCGAGCAGCCGAGACGAAAGATCAGGAGAAGACGGAAGTTAGCGCCGGAGCGCGTAGGGATTCCGCCGTGTAGTCGGCGAAGGTTTTGTCCGTAGAGACAAAGCAGGAGACGAAGATGATTTCCACCTGAGGGGTGACGACTCGAGCTACAGGCAAGAGTGTGTGTGTTTACCGCTATCGAGCGAAGACGCGTGGCAACAGCTGCGTGTGTGAAGCCGACGGGTTTCCGGCGAAGAAGTTGAAGCTTGGAGAGTGGCCAATTGAAGACGCGAGGTTTCCTGGAAGAGAAACTTCGGCGAGGTTTCCTGGAAGAGAAACTTCGGGGGCAGCGGAACGACAACAACGCTGGACTTTGAGTGAGTGATTCTCGGAAGAGTATCATCCAGACTTTAAGTGTCTTGGTTGTTCAATGCATGCGACTGCATTGTAGTGCGTATTGTTGTCTGTGTCCGTTGTTTCGAGTGTGGCTAATTGTACTGTGTAGTACGTTGTTTGGTTGGTGACATATTGTATGCAACTATTGTGGAGTGTGCATACTTGTGTATTGTGTTTTTGATCTGCCATTATTGAGAATATAATTTTGTTTTGGTTATGAACTCTCGGCTCTGACTTGTTCTTTGGGCCACAGCCGGCGTCCGCTGGCGCGCCAAAAAGGACCACTTCTAAATTGTCCACGCTTTCGTGGTGCGGTTCGGGGGGCCGGTACTTCGGCCCTTGGAATTAGCCCGGCGATTGCCTCCCTAATTAACGGGACCCGTGACATGAAGAAACGATTAATGGACATCTGTAATATACTGAAGTTCTTTGCAGGGAAGACTTGGGAAATGTCTCCCAGTGCAATGCTAAAGCTGTACAGAGTACTTTTTTTGGTTTCCTGCGGTACAGTTTACCGGCTGATCAATGCAAGCAAAACAAGCCTTCTAACGCTACAGAGTGTTCAGTCCCAGGCACTCCGGATTTGCCTCGGCTTGCCTCGTAGTGCGTCAACAATGGCTGCTATAGCTATTGCCAATGACCGCCTCATCACGACACATATCGACGTTGAGGCACTCCGGACACATATAAGGTATATTGCTCGGACACCCTGCCACCACCTAGCCTCTTTACCAGCAGACAGACCACGTTCGTCTTTTTGCCAAATGGTCACCACATACAGCGATTTTTTGTCAACATGCTTCACACCCGCCGCCAGGCCTCCGACTCCTCCCTGGTGCCTGACTCAGGCTAATATCAGGCTAACTATACCTGGCAAAAAGAAAAAAGCAGATATGTCGTCACCTGCTCTTAGACAGCTTGCTCTGCTCTTGTTATACGAGACGTATCAAGGCTGTACACACGTATACACCGACGGCTCTGTTTTACAGAGGAGTTCAACGGCATCATTTGTTATACCGATAAATGACACGACAAGAAAATTCAAGAGCTTCGACCTTACGACATCAACGGAAGCAGAGCTCACAGCTCTTCGTGCCGCATTGCAATGCATCAACGACCAACAGCCACAAAAAATGGACAATTTTCAGTGACTCAAAGGCGGCACTGCAATCCCTTCTATCACCTTTACGCCACGGCCCGTACGAACAGCTGGTATTTGAGATTGCAGAAAAGACTCACCAATTCATTGAAGAAGGACATGAAATAGCCTTTCAATGGCTTCCAAGTCATTGTGGAATAATTGGCAATGAACGGGCCGATCGAGCTGCCCGTTCTGCCTATACTGAAAGCGATGAATTATCAATTCCGCTTTCCAGAACTGACGCTGCACGGAAACTCCGCATGATTTCTCGCAAGCGCACCACGTCACAATGGAACGAGTCACATTTCTTCCATACATGGTTAGGTACTTTAGACCCAACTCTCAGTTTTCGAATTCCTCCCTAATTACGCCGACGAGATGCTACTATGCTGTGCAGATTATGGTTGGGCGTCGCATTTACCAATGCGTACGCATTCCGCACAGGAATGGCTGACACTGCTGCATGCGACCATTGTGGCAGTGATGAAACAACTTGGCACATTCTGTGTGAATGCCCACAATACTGCTCGCAGAGACAGTCACTCTGCAATGCACTAGATGAACTGGACAACCAGCCTCTTTCGGAAGAAAGACTCCTGTGCTGCCGACAGGGCTTGATGTCGCAGAAGAAGGCTGTGAAGGCGCTCATGCGCTTCTCAAGTTCAACCGGCCTGTCCAAACGACTGTGGTCGGAACTCCCTGAATGTGTTCGCATGTGGTTTTTTTTCTAATTTATTTTATATCTCTCTATATCTATCCTCTTTCCGACTCTTTTCCCCACCCCCGTACAGGGTAGCAAACCAGTTCGTCTAGGTTAACCTCCCTGTCTCTTCCTTTTAATTATTTCTCTCTCTCTCTCCAGCAATACCGATATGCCCAGGCAGACATTAATATATAATATCATGCCCTCGTGCTAGAGCTTCATGATGGCAATGTCTTATTTCATGTACCAATCGTTCATGATTCCTCTTACGCATGGCAAACTGCAAACTGTGAAGTGCTGCCTTCGAATAACAGATTATGACCCCTTTTCCTGGACGCTCTCGAACGAGATATTGTAAAGTGGCTCTTATAGCAGCAAGCTCTGATGCCGTAGATTTAGTCATATGCGACAACTTAAATTCGATTGTCATTGCTGCAGCGGTATTACAGCGGCACCTGATGAGCTACTGGACGAGACTGACCCATCAGTGTATATCTGCGTTCGGTCCAAGTACAACTCAAATAATAATAGCAGTGTTGCTTGCTTCAATGCTACTCTGGAGTGATTGCTTTTCTTTTTGATACCTGGAAATTCTAGACGTACTTGCGGCTGGTTGAGGCACCACAAGGGACATGCTATTCTCGTAGCTGGCGTATATTCTGGTGGAATGCTGCTTGGGTGCTTGGCTATGACGTCTGAGAACGTAGCGCGTGGTCTTTCGGAGGGTAGAAGGGCAAATTGGCGGTCGGGGACATGGCTAGCATGCCGAATGTGCGCTCTGAGGCAATCCATAACTCTCTACGTCCTGACCATAAGTAGAAGCGCTTGAGGGCAATCCAAGGCAGATACGTAGCGCGTGATCCTGCAAACTTTACAATTAATGAGTATTGGATTTGCAAGTGTTCGTCAGTACCGGCAATCTGTAGCGCAGTAGACCCAGAAATAGGGCCCTGTACAACTGTATTATGGAGGCCACAGAAGTTTCCCATGCTTTCCCGCACATGAATTTCAATATATATGCACAATAGATAGCAGCCTCTTCTTCAAGTACGCACAATGCGGGCTCCATGAAAGACTTCTGTTGACTCTTATGCCCAGGAAACGATGTGTCCGTGCATATTTGACACTCTGCCCATTGATGTAAACAGGGTATGGCGTCATTGGTTTGCGTGAAAACGCAATCAACCCGCACATCACATTTTATATAGTTAGGCCTTGTTTCGGAAGTTAGGCTGTTGTGACGGTTGCTGGATAAAGCGTAGAGTTTCTTATAAGCACACAAGACGGAACTCCGCTGCTAGTGTGGAAGCTGCAACGCACGGCACTTCAACGAGTATGGGAATGATGGGTAGTGCAGAAATTTCTCTCATCTTCGTACTTTCGGCTCAATTTGCCTTCGTATGGCTTGCAGCTGCTTTGTCATAAAATGACAAACAGCAAATGTTCAGCAGTTGCACTTCACCACCTTAACCTTCCGGCTCACATTTTCAAATCGGGTCACGAAGTTCAAACTGATGGTCGGTCAGTTCTTTCATTCGAAACAAAACCAAAACAACATGAAGCCACAAGTGCGTTCAAAGCCCGCAAGCACGAAGACTAGGCAAGACTAGGCAAATTTGTGTACTACCCACCATTCCTACGGCGGCTGAACGATTTCAGCGCCAGAGTCTCCTCTAGTTAACTATAGGAAATTCTATGGTTTTTGCACTGCCTCCGTGATCAGTCCACCATTGAACAAGGTACGATGTCACGTCATGACGTGACGCGACGTCACTGTGATGTTATGATGACGCCAATTTTGGTGATATCTGGCGAAATGATGACGTCATATGTGAACTCATCACGTGATTTTTTTAATTTGTTTTTGCATCCTGGTGTTTAAACTGACGGGAGAGGCCGACATTGTAATAATAAGAAAGATGGTAAGGTGATAGCAATGCTACTATACTGGTTTCCTGTGGAAAAGAAAGTGGAGGGCAACTCGCTCTCTGGATTCCGTGCCGACCGGTTGTCCCCCCGCCATCTCCGACGACAGCGCAGCTCTGGCCGGCTGGCTCGCCCTGCGACTTCTCCTGCCACCGACAAGAGCTCTCGCCGAGTGGTGCCCCATCCTCGGACTCCTGCAACTGTGTCCATCTTTTCTATCTTCTCTTTACTTCCGTCGTTTTCTGTCGTTCGCTCTCCCTCCGCCGCGCTATCTTCTTCCTCTGTCTATTCACCTTTTAAGCCTATCCTTTTAATCCGTCCTTACCCTCATCTCTCGTGAGCTACTGTTGAGGTGTCGCACTCTGGTGCAGGCAGTTACGGGGCTCACTTTTCTGTTCTTTTCACTTTTAGAATAAAAAAAGGATAAGAAGAAGTGGAGAAGCTATCTGCACGGACGACTGCTGAAGTTGGGGTACGCGCTAGGAAATCACGCAAAAACACATGCTCCACCTTAGGGCCATCTGTAGAAGGCCAAAAACTGAAGAAATATGGCACATAGTGATGTGGAACGAGGCTCTCAGTACACGCGTCGATGTATGGGTGTCGTGCTGCCACAATTCGCTCAATTTTAGTTTGCTTTAAGTTCGGCGTACATTTAACGTGAGAGCGTTGAAGGGCTCGTTCTGCAGCGATAATTCCCCAAGAATCAGCAACATCTCAACGTGACGCCATCTCTCCGTGGCAGGAACGCAAGCCTGCCATAACTTAATAGGAAATCGGCGAGAAAAATAATCTCTCTTGAAGAAAGCTAGTTATCTAAAGCTACTCCCGCATATATGTAGCAGAGACCTGCTGGTACCTTTAGGTAAAATTGCAATATCACACTACAAAGCGTCTGGAAACCCAGGAAAGTGGAACACCACCCGTAGGAGCACGTGGGATACCATTGTTCAATGGACACTCTGGGTAGCCATGCGGTTTGTAGTGCGACACTGTAACTTTGCCAGACTGTTCAAATAAGTCTCTGCTTTATGGACAAGGAGTCGTTTTCGATAAGTAGCTTATTTTTTCAGACGTATTTTTTATTTTTTGCCATTCAGTTACGGTAGGCTGCCGTTTCGGCCGATGAGAGAAGGCACTACTTGCCGATGTCCGCAAATTCTGGTCATGTCCCGCATCGGTGTCAGTGTCGGCGTCATTGGTTGTGATCAAAAAGTTTGCCTGTCCACGACGGGAAAAATCTAGAAAGTTCCATAGAAAAATGTTTGGTTCAGAGTGAGAATCGAACCAAAGAAGTTTGGGAGTTGGTGGTTTACCACAGCGCCACGTCATTGCCTGAAACTACATGACGAATGTCATGTATTGGAATGAATCTCGATAACGCGTGTAATATTGCGGGGCAGAATCCTAGAATCCTAGAACAAGTGAGTTGAGCAAAAGTGGTGTTATGCTTCCCTTCTTAGAAAGAGTGCAGCTGCGAAAGTGCACATGCCACTTTACGGACTAAAAACTGGTACTTCGGTAATTATCAAAAGGAAGAACTGTGCTGCAGAGGGCACTTAAAAACTGTAATACATCCAGTACACATTCTAGGACAAGTTGAAACGGTCAATATTACGCAAACCTTCCTTTATTTCCGAATGGTTGAAGGCAATGCGCGCGAGGCCCTATTGTGCTATCGAGTTCTTGTCTTGAACGCAAAACTCAAGGGCCCTCGACGTGTTGCGCAACAAGTAGGATGCACGTGAGGTAGGCGTTTTGTTTCTTTTTGAGTAATTGTCTTCCCCCCATGATCATTTTCGTTTTTTTTTCTCGGGTTCCGGGAGCCGTACAGAATCAGGCCCGACTGTCGAAGCGAACAAGACTCGGGAGCTGCATTGTTACTGTAGCCTCCGCGAGATGCCGCCTCCTGCTAGCGCACTCACTTGCAATGAAACTGTAATCGGTTACAATTTTAGAAATCCACGGCACGCGGTATTTCATCTTCAAAGGCGGATGCACACACGTCTGCACCAATGGGCGTGCACTCCAGACTGAAGTCATGAGCAAGACAGCCGTTGAGCCCGCCTGAAGAGAAATTTGCCGGGAGCAAAGGCGGGACTATGTCTTTGATTGATTGATTGGTTGATTGATTGATTGAATTATTTATATGTGGAGTTTAACGTCCTAAAACCACCATATGATTATGAGAGATGCCGTAGTAGAAAGCTCCGGAAATTTCGACCACCTCCAGGGACTATTCCTGTTCATAAGAAATGGTTAACGATTTTGAGTACTTTGCACTCAACTATGGTAGAGCCGTGAGCCATCCCTAAGAGGAGTCATAGATAACAAAAGCCTTCTATTCAAGTACGCCGCACAAGATGGAATAAACAATAGGAAACTTTGTTTAGAAAACGTGTTTAACAATTTAGAGTACATTGTACTCTACTATTGGGAGAGCATAAAGCCATCCCGACGAAACTGCGATCAACGGCGCAATAGACGCAATAGGAAAGTGTGTGTTCAGAAAAAGTTTTTCACGATTTAGAGTACTTTGTACTCTACTATGGGAGAGCTAAAAGCCATCCTGTGGGCGTCTCATATCACGAGGCCGTGTTGCAAAGTGGGTTTAGAAAATGTTCTTAACGATTTACAGTGTTTCGTATATACTCCATTATGGGAGAGCAGAAAGCCGTCCCGACGAGCGAACCGTTTAGAAACAGTGGGTAACAATTTAGAGTACTAGATACTCTATGGCAGGGCGTAAGGCCGTCCCGCGGAGCTCAATCATTAACCTTGTCTAATCAATAAGTCCAAACAGTTTGCAAATAACACGTTACCTATATTCCCACTTGAAGAACCGTCAAAGTGTCTCAGCGTTACTGCAATATTTCTCCAACATAATTTCGTTAGCTGTGGCAGTGAAGAGTTAGTTAAAAAGTGATAACTAGGCATATATTTCATAAAATTGGTATGTTGATACAATTATGAATTGAAAAAAAAAACAAGAGGCAAAGCTTATATTATATACATATATATATACACACAGACAATTTTAAATGCTGAAGAACCAATGGCAAACAACAATATGCCGTATTGAAAATAGTTGATTCTCTTATTTCTTATGTGATATACCGGTATATATATATATATATTGTTACGGGGAAGATTTATTCACCGAGAGCTGGTCTTGCTAACGGCTTAAAGAGCGCACAGTGATGCAGGCCAACGGGGAAGCTCGAGAGTCCAACCCACTACAACCACGTCGTCGCCTTCTTCATTTGGGTGCCAATTCAGCTGTGTCGGGGTGAAAGTTTCATACACGTATCATCACCCCGGCCCATAAGGCACCGTCTCGGTGCCTGTTAAATGAGCGAGTCGGCGTTGTAGGGCTTGAGACGAGAAACGTGGACTACTTCCGTTCTGGGTGCAGCAGCTGATGAGTTTGTGGTAGCGGAAATCTCGTAGGTCACAGGTGTGACCTGACGAATGACTCGGTAGGGCCCGGCGTATCGCGATAGTAGTTTCTCGCAGAGGCCAACACGTCGAGATGGGAGCCACAAAAGAACAAGAGATCCCGCAGAGAAAACGGCATCTCTATGTCGACGGTCGTAAAGGGACTTCTGTGCTGTCTGCGACGACGATAACCGAGCGCGCGCTACCGCGCGTGCCGTGAGGGCCCGGGTGATCGCATCCTGAGCGTACGAAGTGGAGGATGGGTGGTCTGATGAAAGCAGTGTGTCGAAGGGCAGTAAGGGATGACGTCCGAAGAGTAGATAAAAAGGGGAGTAGCCCGCTGTTTCATGACGCGACGAGTTATAGGCGAAGGTTACGAACGGAAGAGCTATGTCCCAATCAGTGTGGTCGGTAGATACGTACATGGAAAGCATGTCCGTCAATGTGCGGTTTAGGCGCTCCGTAAGGCCGTTAGTCTGAGGGTGGTAAGATGTGGTGAAGTTGTGACGGGTAGCACAAGATCGGAGTAGGTCATCAACCACACGAGATAGAAAGTAGCGACCACGGTCTGTGAGCAGGTGAGTCGGAGCGCCATGCTGGAGAATAATGTCGTACAGCAGGAAGTCGGCAACGTCGGTTGCGCAGCTGGTTGGTAGCGCTCGAGTGATTGCATACCGATTGGCATAGTCTGTGGCCACTGCAATCCATTTATTTCCAGTTGTAGAAGTAGGAAAGGGACCTAGCAAGTCCAACCCCACTCGATAAAATGGCTCGGCTGGAACTTCAATAGGTTGAAGAAAACCGGCAGGGGGAGTCGTAGGCTTCTTTCGGCGCTGGCAGAGGTCACAAGATGTGACGTAACGGCGAACAGAGCGGTACAGACCCTTCCAGAATACTCGTCGTCGAATGCGGTCGTAAGTTCTGGAGACTCCTAGATGTCCAGAAGTTGGAGCGTCGTGGAATTGTCGCAGAACATCCTTTCGCAGGTGATGCGGTACGACGAGTAAAAGTTCCGCGCCGTCGGGGTGTAAGTTGCGGCGGTACAAAATGTTGTCTTGCAGCAGGTATCTGCTAAGAGAAGGGTCAGCATAACGCGATTGAAGGCGGTCAATGATGGTGAGCAACGATGGATCTCGGCGCTGTTCGTCAGCCACGTTGAAAAAGTCAGTGATGGCTAAAACGCAGGCATCGGATTCCAAATCAGTGGAGCTAGGTGGACCAACGGGGTGCCGGGATAAGCAGTCAGCATCGCTGTGCAGCTTTGCAGATTTGTAAACAACCGAGAACGTGTACTCCTGTAATCGAAGAGCCCATCGGCCGAGTCTTCCTGTAGGGTCCTTAAGCGTCGACAGCCAGCAAAGCGCATGATGGTCCGTGATGACTGCGAACGGACGTCCGTATAAGTACGGACGGAATTTCGCGATAGCCCAAACGAGGGCTAAGCATTCCCGCTCAGTTATAGAATAATTTTGTTCCGCTTGCGACAAAAGGCGGCTAGCGTAGGCTATCACACGGTTGGTGCCATTCTGTATCTGAGCGAGTATAGCACCAATGCCATGGCAGCTTGCATCGGTGCGAAGCTCTGTTCGAGCCGTTGGATCAAAATGAGCCAACACAGGTGGTGAGGTGAGGGCGGTAATTAGCGACGCGAAGGAATGTTCTTGGTCCCTTCCCCAAGAGAAGGCCACATTCTTTTTGAGGAGATCCGTGAGGGGCCTAGCAATATCCGCGAAGTTGAAGACAAAGCGGCGGAAGTATGAGCAGAGCCCAATAAAACTGCGAACTTCTTGTGTGGAACGCGGAACCGGGAATTCTCGGACTGCACGGACTTTGTCAGGGTCGGGTTGAACACCAGTGGCGTCAACAAGGTGGCCGAGTAGTTTAATCTGCCGACGTCCAAATGAACATTTCGACGAATTCAGTTGGAGACCAGCGCAACGAAAAACGTCAAGAATTGCCGAGAGACGAGACAGGTGGCTTTCGAAGGAGGGCGAGAAAACTATTACATCATCCAGATAGCAAAGGCAGGTCGACCATTTGAAACCGCGAAGAAGAGAGTCCATCATACGTTCAAACGTAGCCGGGGCATTGCACAACCCAAAAGGCATGACCTTTAATTGGTAAAGGCCGTCGGGTGTGATGAACGCTGTCTTCTCGCGGTCGTGGTCGTCGACCGAAATTTGCCAGTATCCGGATCGAAGGTCAATGGTCGAGAAATAGTTGGCGCCGTGGAGGCAGTCGAGCGCATCATCGATTCGGGGTAAAGGATAAACGTCCTTCTTGGTGATCCGATTCAGGTGGCGATAGTCGACGCAAAAGCGCCAGGTGTTGTCCTTCTTTTTAACTAAGACCACAGGGGAAGCCCAAGGACTCGATGAAGGCTCAATGACGTCTTTACTCAACATTTTCTCGACCTCCGTCTGCATAACTTGGCGCTCAGCATGTGACACGCGATAAGGACGTTTGTGGAGTGGACTGGCGTCGCCGGTGTCGATGCGGTGGGTTACGGCACTTGTGCGGCCCAGGGGACGATCGTCGACGTCAAAGATATCCAGGTAAGAAAACAGAACAGCCCGGATCGCCGCAATTTGGGAAAGTAAGAGGTCGCTGGATATCATTTTGTCGAGGAACGCCTTATTTTGCGACGTGATGAAGGGTTTCGCCATGGCCTTAGTGTCAGGTGTAAAAGAACAAATCGAACATTCATCAAGGGTCGAAAGATCAGCTAAAGTGATGCCTTGGGGAAGAACTTGGGTCGACGTAGAGAAGTTCAGAACTGGAAGTAGCACCGTGTTGTTAGCAACAATCACTATAGTATGTGGTAGTGCGATGTGGTGCGTAAGGGTCAAATCAATGAGGGGAGCTATCAGATAGTCTCCATCAAGAACGGACAGGAAGGGCGACAGAGGAACGTACATAGCAGCCTGGGGCGGTAGCCGTAGAGACTCCACGGATCGTAGCCGAGTGCGACTTGGAGGGGTGAAATCGGAGCGCAAAGGCAATTCGAGCCGTAAGATACCGGTAGAACAATCGATGAGGGCGGAGTGGGGGGTTAAGAAGTCAATTCCTAGGATGACGTCGTGTGGGAAAGCATCGAGGACTGCGAAGAGAACGGAAGTGTGGTGGCCAGCAACAGTAACGCGGGCAGTGCACATACCAAGTACCGATGTTCGACTTCCGTTAGCAACTCGAACAGTAGAAAACATAGCTGGTGTGAGAACTTTTTTCAGGCGAGATCGAAGTGTAGAACTCATAACAGATACTTGGGCACCAGTGTCAATTAGAGCAGTAACGGCGTGGCCATCAACGAACACCCGAAGTAAATTGCGTCTTGAAATTGTAGCCGGTTGAGGGTTTTCGTTCCGAGTCGTCAACGCAGCGCCACCTCCGGAGCTGCACTCGTCAGTTTCCCGGGGAATGGCCAGAATAAGCTGGTGACGGAGAGCGGCGGCGTTGAGGGGAGCGTGACGGCCGACCCTGAGGTGACGGCGAGCGGCTTGACCAGTTTCTTTGGGCAACGACGTCAGCGTAGGACGGTTCGGAGCGTGGAGATGATCGGCGAGCGGAAGAGTCCTGAATATGGTCATCCGAAAAACCGGGTTGCGAATAGTGTCCACGGTCCTGACGGCGGTCGACATTACGGAAGCTTGGCCGGAAATATCCCCTGTTGCGACAATGGCGGGAGATATGCCCAACTCGAGAGCAAGAAAAACAGATGGGTCGATCATCGTGCGTACGCCACTCAGATGGATTTCGGTAGCGTGGTGAAAACCGAGGAGCCGAAGCTGCCGCAGCGACAAGTGGGGAAGAGTGGTGGTCAGCGTTGTGGACAGGAGTGCTCATGGGCTGCGGCTGGGGAACCTGGACGCCCAGGTTAGCAAACTCCTGGCGTACGACGGCCTGAATGAGCGAGACTGTTGCCCAGTGGTCTTGCGCAGGGGGCTGATAGGAAGCGGGTGCAATGGCTTCCAGCTCCTGGCGAACAATCCTTGCGATATTGGCAGGAGGCGCAAGTGAACGGGGCGCTGCAGAATCCTCGCAAGGCGAAGTCGCAGCAGTGTTTGGTAGTCTCGCGATGTGGTGGGTGATTCGCCTGCTTTTTGCTTGTTCAAATCGTCGGCATTCGGATATGATGGAGTCGACAGTGGTGCAGTTCTTGCACATTAGTATGTTGAAAGCATCATCAGCAATGCCTTTCAACACGTTGCTGATCTTGTCCGCCTCGGACATGTTTTTGTCCGTCTTCCGGCACAGTGCCAGTACGTCTTGGATGTACGTGACGTACGACTCCGTCGATGATTGAACACGCGACGCGAGGTCCTGCCTGGCTGCCATCTGACGAGCAACTGACCGACCGAGCAAATCGCGAAGCTTTTGCTTGCATGTGTCCCAGCTGGTTAATTCTTCTTCATGCGTCTCATACCGGGCGCGTGCCGTACCCCTTAGGTAGAACAGAATATTTGCCAGCATAAGCGTTTCGTCCCACCTGTAGTGCTTGCTGACGCGCTCGAATAATGCGAGCCATTCTTCGACGTCCGTGCTGTCCGTCCCGGAAAACGTGCCAGGGTCGAGAATATGGGGGGGAATCACAGGTGATGGGGCCGGCGCGGATGGCGAGGCCTGAGTGCCAGTTTCAGGCATCGCGGCTGGAGAAAGCTGGCGTCCACTGCGGAGTTCCAGAGCCGGGTTGTGTGAAGAACCCGCACCTCCACCAAAAGATGTTACGGGGAAGATTTATTCACCGAGAGCTGGTCTTGCTAACGGCTTAAAGAGCGCACAGTCATGCAGGCCAACGGGGAAGCTCGAGAGTCCAACCCACTACAACCACGTTGTCGTCTTCTTCATTTGGGTGCCAATTCAGCTGTGTCGGGGTGACAGTTTCATACACGTATCAAAATATATATATATATATATATATATATATATATATATACGCTTTCACATAACTGTTTATTCAGCCGAAGTTTCGACGGGAGCCCAGTCTTATTCGAGGCATAATATGCGGCTCCCGTGAAAACATCGGCTGAACAAACAGTTATGTGAAAGTGCATCTACATTCATACTTATAACCTTGCGGCAACCGAAGTTATTCTACTGCATATAAGCCTTGATTGACTGATATGTGGGATTTAACGTCCCAAAACCACTATATGATTATGAGAGACGCCGTAGTGGAGGGCTCCGGAAATTTAGACCACCTGGGGTTCTTTAACGTGCACCCAAATCTGAGCACACGGGCCTACAACATTTCCGCCTCCATCGGAAATGCAGCCGCCGCTGCCGGGATTCGAACCCGCGCCTTGCGGGTCAGCAGCCGAGTACCTTAGCCACTAGACCACCGCGGCGGGGGTGCATATAAGCCTTGTGTATATATATATATGTGACGTAAGAAGGCAGGGATGGTTAGGAGAAGTAGATGAGGAAGAAGTCAGAGTAGAATAAACATGGCGTATGAGCCAGGCCACGTCTCCCAGTCATCATAGCGTCACACGAGTCGACAGGATGGAGACCTGCCTGCCCCTTCATCAGTCACTCATCATCGACGCAGTTCCCCAGAAGACGCCCTGACCGTACATTGACTACCGAATCATCGCCTAGGAGGACAACGACCAGCACCATGACAGAACCATCGGCTGACCTCGATATCCCCAAGTACACCGGATCAGCGGACGACGGACCCGTACAGGACTGGTTCAACCTGTTTGAACTCCATGCTACTGCTGCATCTTGGTCGGAAAGGGAGATGGTTACGAACTTCAGCGACTACGTCACCGGTGAGGCATTCAAATTTTACCTAATTCACATATTCGAGAACGACGAGTCATGGCAAAAAATCAAAGAGGAGATGATTACCCGTTTTAATGACTATGACCAAGACTTACTCATTGCCAACCATCTAGAGACAACTGCACACTATCGTCAATTTCCTAAGCAGTCATCAAGCATTCGAAAGTCCAGCGCGAATCGACAAATGCCTCAAGACGAAGTGGCACATGAGTTTACTTTCAGAAGACCATGCGTGTTTTGGGAAAAACCTAACCATCAAGCACGCCTCCCTTCTGCACGAAAGCCGGCATTTCGAAAGTCCTCACTCCAGCCTATGACGCGAGACGTTGCCCACCGACCTGATGCTCTTAATTTTTCGTCTCGCATACGCGGTCCACCACGCGGTTTTCCATCACATGGCTCTTCAAGCGCTCCTGACGCTCACCGTTTGCCTCATAAGGAAACCATGTTCACGATAGACGAGTTCACACACCAAGAAAATACCCAGTCGAGCCATGCTCCTTTCGCACGGGCTCATGCATCACCGTCCGGTGCACACACCCTCGACAGTCCAAACAAAACAGAACGCTCAGATGCATCGAACGTCGCACGCTACCAGGCGCAAGGACCACTCGCAGTGAACAGCAAAAAAGAAGCCCCTGAAGAGCTCCCTGTCATTTCTACGGCACCGCAGAATTGCCAAAATTTGCAGTTCAAACCTAGTATTGCCATGTCACCTGTGGTGCCCACATGCAGAGCTCAACAATTCATGAATCGAACAAATTCAGAAGTACATGATACATCAAACCTCGTACACAGTTGTCTTTCGGAAGCGTGCGTAATGAACCACGTCACCGAAGCCTCTGAAGAGCCTGCTAGCAATGATGATGCATTACCAACTATGCCCGACAAGCAAGACACCAATTCACCTAGCATCAGCTGTCGACAGGACACGTCAAACACCGAAGGAAATAAATGCCCCATTCCGGATGGGGCGCCACTACAGCCATCTCTTGAGCAGCCTCAGCAAGGCAAGCAAAGCCAAGTTCATAAACCCATGCTACAACGAGAGAAACTGCAACGAGGGCATCGACGAACGCGAAATTCAACGGAAGCGCACTCACCAATAAAAGAACATCGGAAAATAAGATCTCTAAACCAAAGACCGATTCAAGACGTCAGACAATTTCGCACAAAGAAAAGTCACCAGAAACACTCACTGCACCTGCTATTACATCGACTGCACCACCACAAAAAACGCCGAGAAAGACGCAAAAGCACTGCTTGCACACCGCAAGCACTCAGACACTTCATCACAGTCTGTCGAGAAGCATGCAAGCAAGAAGCATCAGGATTGCACCATTCACGGCGAAAAATACAACCCCGACGACATCCGACCTGCCAATGCAACAAGGCGTTCCAACCTTGGTCAGCCCGAACAAGAGTTCTAGCAGTACTGTCAGTATCCACGTGTATCCCTCTCTGTCCGGAACGCAACAGTCAGCCTCGCCCACCAGAATTGTTATAGAGTTCACCGGACTTCTCCCTTGGGCTTGAAGATTTAAAGAGACTGTGAAACTCCGTCGGGACGTGATACTGCGAATTTGGACATTGTCTGTTTATTGGCTTCTTCAATTTTTTGTAGGTTATAAACGGTGCCATCTTTCGGGGGGAGGGGGAATCGTGTGACGTAAGAAGGCAGGGATGGTTAGGAGAAGTAGATGAGGAAGAAGTCAGAGTAGAATAAACATGGCGTATGAGCCAGGCCACGTCTCCCAGTCATCATAGCGTCACATATATATATATATATATATATATATATATATATATATATATATATATATATATATATATATATATATATATATATATATATATATATATATATATATAACTTGAAGATAGCACATAAGAAAAGAATCGCATTTACTCACATAATACGATTCTTTTCTTATGTGCTATCTTCAAGTTAATTCAATATATATATATATATATATATATATATATATATATATATATATATATATATATATATATATATATATATATATATATATATATATATATATATATATGATCAGAGTTTCTTCCGGCTACCGTAAAAAAAGTTATAAACTTCGACAATAGTGCAGTATAGGAAACAAAACAATAAAATATTTATTTAATCCTAACAGTTTCGGCTGGTGGACCAGCCTTCTTGGGAGGATATAAGTGAAATGATACAAGTTCCCGTAGCAGAGGGTCACCCTCACAGTTTAAAGACCCTCCAAAAAAAAGAGACAAACGGGCGAACGAGGTAGCAACAGACAACAAGAAGCAGAGGAAGGAGAGGAACTAGAAATGAGCGACGGAGAGCCGCCGGAAACGAGCGGGTAATTCTGGCATCGTTACTGGGTATAGGTAAGACGCGCCGCCAGCGGAGGCGACGAAGAAGAACGGAAAAATGTGAAACATGTTGCCGCTTACTCGCATCCCACATATGGATCGAGTTTAAGTTCACGTGGTTCGGCGGCTGGCCCGTGGCATCGGGCCACACACACACACACACACACACACACACAAGAAGCATACGACCCGCTCCAGCTTTCGGGATATAATGGCCACGTTGGAAAGCTAACGTGCCCTCTCCCCCTCCCTCCACCTGCCCTCTCTTGCAGAAAAATGTACAACCAGTCATACTGAAAATAAATGAATGGGTATTCTTGTAAAGGATGAACAAACAAAAACGTAAACAAAAAATATATAAAAATAAATAATACTAAAGAAGTACTCAGAAATGAAAATAAAGTCTAATAATACTAACACACGCCGTTTGGTTCACGTAGCATCGAATTCGTTTAGTTTCACGCGCTATATTGACCAACTTGCGTGTGCGACTTCCCGTATGTATAAATAAATTAATTGAGTAATTCAATTTCTGTGTTTCACGAAACGTCGCGGAGGCACGTCAGTCGCCCAGGGCTCTCGTTGATTCCGTGGGTAAGTGATCTGAATTTCTTTATAAAGTATGACTCCCGCTGTTCACGCTCCCGTGTGTTCTGGAAGCCGGATTGTAGGAGTATGACACTTACGCATTCGAAAGAGTGACCAGGAAGATTGATATGTTTGGAGAACGGCAAATTGGGGAGGCCCTTTACGTGTGCCCTGTGGTTGTTGAAACGCAAACGGAACGCGGTTTCCGTGTGTCCAATATATTGCTGTTTGCACACCTCACAGCGAATTTTGTATACCACATTGGCTGAGTCACAGTTAAGGTCGTCTTTAATTTTGTACACATAGGCTGAACAGGAGGCTTCGGCCGTATCTGTGGTCACCATGTGTGTGCACCCCCCGCAGCGAGGTTTCCCGCACGGTCTACAGCCCTGATGGTGGTCGGATTTGTGTGTTTTATATATATATATATATATATATATATATATATATATATATATATATATATATATATATATCATAAAAGAGAATCAACTATTTTCGATACGGCATATTGTTGTTTGGCATTGGTTCTTCAGCATTTAAAATTGAAACATTTGGCATTTGTGGTAGTCGGAGAGCATCTTCTTTGAAATATTATTCAAGTAGACTAGCCGCTGGTCACATTATCAACGGCTACTTATAGCATCTGGTGAGATAAAACAATATGAGTATAATAAAATACTTTCAATTGCAGCATCATGGCGTTTGTCAGTTTGTGCGCGCACATCTCTGAGCTCGTCCGGTAACGATTTAGAGCACTAGGTACTCTACTATGGGAGAGCGTACAGCCATCCTGTGAGGAGCAGAAATAATGAAAGCATTCTAAAGCTTAAGTGTTTAGAGAAAGTTGTTAACGATTTAGAGTACGAAGTACTCTACTATTAAGGTTGATTCAGACGCATTACTGCTTATTGACTCTCATGTGTTTAGGTAAAGTAGTTAACGATTTAGAACACTAGGGGCTCTACTATGGGAAAGCTGTGTGCCGTCCCTCTCAGAAGTTACAAGCTAGACAAGGAACAACGGCGTACATCTTCTGAGCGAATTTGCAGCTATGAAACAGTTGTGGTATTTCAGCACAACCATAAAGATTGCTCTAGGAAACTTTGCGACTTTCGGATAAAACGAAACACTATAATTTGAACTGTGTGGTACGCAAGTCGTCTCTGCAAGAGACCGTACGCCTGCAACAGAAACTTATAAGTTCAATATGCCTGAACCGCTGTAAAAAATAAAGTAGCGGCACAGAATTACAAGTGTTAAATGCACAGATGAGAGCGTACTTTTTTTAAATGCAAAGCATTTCTTAGCGAACTTCGGCGACTTTGAACGTATCTATCTATCTATCTATCTATCTATCTATCTATCTATCTATCTATCTATCTATCTATCTATCTATCTATCTATCTATCTATCTATCTATCTATCTATTCGCCTTCGACTTTCAGCTCTCGTAGCAGTTTCGATAATGGTATCGATACCAAACTTGGTATGACATAACATGACTGTATGAAGAACATGTTTGACTAGTCATAACATGAAAATCAAGACATATATGTCATGAAAGTCGTGATTTACATTTCATAATCCTGCAGCTCTTGCGGTGGTTTCGTTCGCATGGCATGTTGCAAAACTGGCACGGTAAGCATGATTGCATGGCGAACACAAGCGACAGACCCTAACACTAGGAGACGCCGCAGGCGCCGAACAGTGAGGAAGGAGAATATCGGCTCCCGCTCTCAGCATCTGTTTCCGCCAGTTAATCAATGTGTGTCATTGAATGGATTACATCGTTCGACGCATAACATCGAGGAGAACAGGGCTACATCAATTTTCTGTGGTGGGTGAACTTTTCGTCATTTTACGCGACTTTTTGTGCCGACGACGCCGTGCTTGAGGTAGGCCTATACCGAGCCGGGTCAACGCCACACGGACGCGCGCCAAGTGGCGTTCGTCTGGTCGAGTGGCCGCGCGTTCGACATGCAAGTAATGATGGACGGGCAGAGCATATCTCCCGATGAGTGTACCGAAAAGCACGGGTGGCAAGCAGCAGTTTCCAAACGAATGTCGACCAAATATGCTGCTAGCGGGGACTCGGCCGGAGCTGAGTCTAACACGGACGCGGCGTCTAGAACATTTGAGAAAGGCAATCAGGTCAAGAACAGAGTCACAAGGGCATCCCGCATGCCCTACATGCCTAAGGATCACTTCAAGATTATCCTACGACTACGTGGCGGCATCAATATTAGCAAGACGGGTTCCACCAAGGTAGGCAAAGCCATCGTAGAAACTGCAGGGTTGGGCTCGGATTAGACGGCGTCAGACGTTATCTGCCCCAACGTAAGTGAGAACATAATGGTGGCGAGTACACCAGAGCGGGAAAATGCTGAGAGGTACGTGAGAATAAGATCAATAGACCTGGGCGGTTGCAATTATGAGACCAACGCCTGTGAGGCTACACCAGACGATACGTGCAAAGGAGTGATAAGAAACATCGACATCGCCGACGGGCCGGCGGAGCTTGAGAGAAATATTGTCAACCCAAGAAACCCCTTGGCACTCGCGGCTTAAAGAATTAATAATACCGGCACGGTGATCATCGCCTTCGACGGTTACAAGGTTCCAAATTTGGTCAGGTATGGTGCGATCCTAGTGAAGTGTTCACTCTACAAGAAAAATATCGATATATGTTATGCTTGTGGCCAGCTCTGTCACAGAGCTGACGTGTGCTCCACCACGGAAGGGACCGTGTGTAGAGGATGTGGCGTTATAAACGTGATTAAAGAACACAAGTGCCAACCCAGATGTGAACTTTGCAGTGGTCCACACCCCACGGTGGAAAAGATGTGCAGACAGCGTTACACAATTCCATATGTTGTCAGAAGAAGTGAAAGCGCAATGGCAGCCAACGCTGAAAAGGAACAAGTCGACAATCCGTTGAACCTGTAAACATCTGAGCTAAACTCCACAGCATCAGCTTCAATGGACGACTCGAAGCCAACAGCAGCATCTCGCGCCAGGTCCAGGTCTGGAAATCGCCCCCGATTCAGAGGAAGGAGAGTATCTATATCGAGAAGAAGGAGTGCATCCAGGTCCAAATCGGTGGTTAGGTCTGGGAATTGGAGTCCATTGATCAACCCAGAATCCGATGGAGGCATTGGTTCCACTTGGGCCGACAAAGTCAACGGATTCGCAATGGCGGACAAGACGCCAACTACCAGAAGACAATCTTCCGACAACAGACGACTTGCCTGGGCCGATGGTGCGCGAACCGAATCGGTAAGTGTCATGCTTTGCGACCCACCCCCAGAGCAAAGTAGGGAAATAGAGAGGCTCAAAAAAGAAAATGGAGAACTAAGGGAAATGAACAAAAATGTGCTTACAGAATTAGCAGCAATTATAAAACTTTTAAGTGAAACCAAGCAGACCGAGAACAAAACACGCCAAAGGAAACGCCAGTTCTCGCGCCTGTGGGTGATGGGGCCATGTCGGCCAAGCGCAGAGCCGTCGAAATTTGTAAGCTCAAGAATACTGAAGCGCACATTGAGGAAATGAAACAAACACTAGCCTCATTTGCAGATAAAATGAAAATGATCTTGGACAGCGTCTCACAGTTGATGAGTGTGGGACAAATGCAGAGTACATTAAATGATCCTAGGGAAGGGCTTAAGGCATTAAGCGAAAGAGTGAAAGCTCTTGAAATAATGAGTATGTCCGGCAACGACAGAGCGCAGTGTGGACCATCGTTCCACACAGCCCCCATTATTCCCCAGCCAAGGGATACGAATATCCGATATGGCCCACACTAAAAGAGAATTTCGAGTGTGGTAATGGAATTGCGGGGGGTACAACAACAAACGTGCCACATTCCAGCAATATCTCTGATCACTACAATCTAAGCCGGATATAATAGCACTCCAAGAAGCTGGGTATGGATACGTCATGCTCACTGGGTATAGAGCTATAGAGTGCGAAAACTATGGTAGAGGCTTATATGTGTTTGTAAATAGGCAGCTGAAACACATCTCTCACGATCTGGGCATTCGGGACAAGAATTTAGAGTATCTCATGGTGGATGATATGTGAGGTTTAACGTCCCAAAACCACTATATGATTATGAGAGACGCCGTAGTGGAGGGCTCCGGAAATTTAGACCACCTGGGGTTCTTTAACGTGCACCCAAATCTGAGCACACGGGCCTACATTTCCGCCTCCATCGGAAATGCAGCCGCCGCAGCCGGGATACGAACCCGCGCCCTGCGGTTCAGCAGCCGAGTACCTTAGCCACTAGACCACCGCGGCGGAGCATCTCATGGTGGAGGTATTAGTGCCAGTCGCATACAAAAATCAGAGATGCAACAGCTTATTTGTCCTCAACATTTACAGTAACCCGAAGCACTAAAAGCAACAGTTCAAGATAATTTTCGAGAAAGCTACGAAACTCGGGGAAGATATGCCTCTAATCATATTAGAAGACTTCAACGCTGCTCGTGAACTCTGGGGATATACTGCGACAAACCCCAAAGGCAGGAATCTATGGCATCATGCTGACGAGCAAGACCTGGTATTGATTACGGATAAAGGGTATCCCACAAGAATCGGTGATTCTGTCTGTAGAGACACCACACCCGACCTAACCTTTGTCAAGAACGTAGAGCATCTCATATGGACAAATACCGGTCATAACTTCGGCAGTGATCACTATGTTCTAGAGGTCAGGCTGGAGGTTGAGAAAGGCCGCACTCGAGAATTTGATGTTGTTGATTGGGATGTCTTTCGCAGAATTAGAACGCAAAGCGAACCAAATGCTACCAAACCAAGCCTTAAAGAGTGGTGCGAATCCATCAGGAATGATATCAAATCAGCCACCAGAAAGCTTCTCACTGACGCTAACGTGGAGGCCATGGATTCTAAACTAGCCCACTTAATTGAAGCAAAGCAGGCCATTACTGAAAAATGGCGGACTTAAAGACTGAATCGTAAACTAAGGAAGAAAATAGCAGCACTGAATAAACAAATCGAACTGAACTGCACCAACCTATGTAAGCAGCAGTGGGATGAATTTTGTGAAACGATTGATGGGCAGATCAGGAACGGCAAAGCTTGGAAACTCATTAAGTACCTCCTAGACGAGCAAGGCACCAGGTACAACCAGAGACACTGTCTTGCCCGGGCCATACAAACAGCCCTTAAAAATCAAGACATTGAAACAGTTACTAAACAACTTATAGACAAATACCTACCAGTCGCTAAAGAGCCAGAACGATTTGCATGATCGGAATACCGGGGAGCCCCTCAGCCGGAGCTGGATCGACCCTTCACTTTATCTGAAATCAGAAGGGTGTTGAGTGAGTTAAACAGAAAGTCTGCCCCTGGCCCAGATGGCGTCACCAACAAATCACTCAGGAATCTCGAAGAACCCTCTATTGAATCACTGACTGATTTTATTAACGAAGCATGGAATTCGGGTGAAGTTCCAGATGAATGGAAACTTTCTCAAGTCATACTAATACCGAAACCGGGTAAACCTCCAAGTCTGGAAAACTTGCGACCAATATCGCTAACATCATGTGTAGGGAAAGTTGCCGAGCATGCAATCCTCAACAGGCTTAATGATTTCTTGGAGGACAATAACATATACACCAACAATATGTTAGGCTTCAGATCCTCACTATCTACTCAGTATGCTATGAAGCAGACTAAACACCACATTCTAGACGGATACTCTAGAGATACCAAAGCCATCCTCGGACGACTGGACATGGAGAAAGCATTCTACAACATTAGGCACAAATACATCCTTCAAACGATTGAGGAAATTGGACTTGGATCGAAAATGTAAAATTACATATATTCTTTTTTGGGGGCGCGTACGGCGAGGTCAAGAGTAGGAGACACCAACTCAGACGTGGTTAAATTCGGTGATCGTGGAACCCCTCAAGTAGTCTCTCCCGTCCTCTTCAACCTGTGCATGATCAGCCTGTCCAGGAAACTGAGCAATGTCAGCAACATTCACCACACCATCTATGCTGATGACCTTACCATATGGTGTGCTAGTGGTAGTGAAGGGCAGGCACAAGATGCACTCACAGAAACGGTGCAGACAGTAGAGGAATACTTGAGGCCCACTGGTCTCAGGTGCTCCCCACAGAAATCGGAGTTATTACTTTACAGAAAAGAAAAATGGGGGAGACCCAAGGGCTGGAAGCCCCTGTCCGAAAGTGACATACATATATTGACTGAAAACGGGGTAAATATACCCAGAGTCGACACATTGAGGGTACTGGGCTTTTTTATAGATGCAAATGGTAGAAATTACATAGTGCTCAAGAAAATTATCTTCAAGACACAGAATGCATACCGGATGATAAGACGACTTGCAGGGAGACAAAAAGGCATGAAAGAGGACAATCTTATCAGGTTGATCAACTCTTTCGTGCTATGTCATATTTCATATGCGGCTTCTATGTATAACTGGACACAAACCCAACTAAAGAAGCTGGACGCGGTGATCAAGAAAGTGATCAAGAGTTCACTGGGTCTCCCGCTTCGCACCAGCACTCAAAAATTGCTCAATTTAGGAGTACACAACACAACTAGAGAAATTGCGGGGGCTCAAGAAAAATCACAAAGAGCAAGACTCTCTACAACTTGCACGGGGAGATTGATCCTCAATAGAATCATGATCAACTGTCATCGACCAGGAGACGTACACCAAGATACCACAGGACTTTGCTGAGAGCATCATCGTTGCCCCGTTGCCAAGAAATATGCACCAAACCTTCAACGTCGCCAGAAGGGTAGCCAGGGCTAAGGCTTTATTGAAGAAGTAGGATAAAGGAGGTAGGGGGGCTTTCTTTGTCGACTCAGCCTCATATAAAGACCGAAATAAGTTCGCCGCGGTAGCAGTTGACCACCAGGGCAGGTGTACCAACTGCGCCACAGTTTACACTTCCAAACCGGAAGTCGCTGAACAGGTTGCTATCGCGTGGGCCCTGACGGATGATCGATACACCGAGATATACAGTGACCCAAAACCAGCCATCAGAGTTTTCAGCAGGGGCAGGATCACACCACAAACAGTTCGAATTATTAATAGTAAACAGGCCATTGATACACATTACATATATTGGTTTCCAGCGCACATTGGATCACTCGATGACATTCTTATGAATCCAAATGAATCGGCCAACAGCATTGCCCGCGAACTTACGGACCGGGACGCTTTTACACATGGCCTTGATTCTGCTGGATTCGAAAATCTACAACGGGATACACCCATGACATATAATGAAATTACTAAACATTACTACCTGGGGAGGTAAGAGTTTGCACCCCCTCACAGTAGACTAAACAGAGCACAAGCGGTCACACTTTGACAATTACAGACAGTCTTATTACTCACCGGCACAGGTAAAAAAATGGTACGATATAAAAGATATGGATGTTGTTTGCAAGGCATGTAAGAAAGAAGTATGCACGCTTGAGCATATGCTCTGGTAATGTGGGTCGCTTAGCCGTGGCATTTCCCGGGAATGGTTTACAGGAATGATAAAGTTTCACGACCATATCCCCCCCAAGTCCTGGCTGTCCAGTACGCCCATGACAGGGCTACGAGGCTTGACCTCCCAGTCCCAACGTGGGATTAGCCAGGCAGGTGGCTACACCCTGTACAGGACGTATAAATAAAGTTATTTCCATCCATACATCCATCCTGTCATCCAGGGTCTGTGTTTTGAAAACAGTGAAAGGGTCTATATGCCTCGTCAACCTGCGAAACAGCGTAGATAAGAAACACGATCGGTGAAAAAAATTCACAGCATATCCACGGAGTGAATGATGATGAGTGGGGCGAAACGTCTCTCCATCCGTCCGTCAGTCAAGTCCAGTCAGTCCAGTTCAGTCCAGTTCAGTCCAGTCGAGTCCAGTTCAGTCCAGTCGAGTCCAGTGAGTCCAGTCGAGTCCAGTCGAGTCCAGTGAGTCCAGTGAGTCCAGTGAGTCCAGTGAGTCCAGTGAGTCCAGTGAGTCCAGTGAGTCCAGTGAGTCCAGTGAGTCCAGTGAGTCCAGTGAGTCCAGTGAGTCCAGTTCAGTCCAGTTCAGTCCAGTTCAGTCCAGTTCAGTCCAGTTCAGTCCAGTGAGTCCAGTGAGTCAGTCAGTCTGTCTGTGTGATACAGAGAAGGCTGTGTAATATAGTGCACGCTTAACACCAGCAGGTGTTCCTACCATACCGCAGGGGATGCCAGAATAACAGCGCCCGGAAGTCGCCACCGGTAGTAAAGCGGGCGTCCACCGAGCGCGAGCAAGGTCACCTCAGCGAGAAAAAGAGAGGAAAGAAGAACAACAAAAGGGCACTTGTTCGTGAAACGCGTTGACGAATTACGCATTGTGAGGCGTGAGTACACACCGCTGCGCTTTTTTCACGGTGCAGGGGAGCGCTCGGTTCCACGCTTCAGTAACATATACGTGTGCGGATATTGTAAAATGTTTAGGGTCGCACTTGTCGACATGTGCAAAAAGCTGCACTGCTTTTCATGGTATATGAAGCCGGAAGGTGTACTGAAGATCTGTGCATGCGCATGACATGTAAGTGTATACATGTCTTGTACGTATATTGGACTTTTCTTTAATTATTCCTGAGCTACTTTTGACGAGTATAATAAACACAGAGTTGTATGAAAAGACGGGCGCTGACTTTAAGTATGTTTACTCAAACCAGGCAGATCAGACGTCATAACAAATGAAGGCCGTCCACGCATGTACTATCATAAGACATTATTCTCGCCTTACTGCACAAACAGCGCAGCAATCAACTCTTATTGTTATTCTAAATGCGGAGCCACGCAAGAACAAAGATTTGCTGACGCACGATCCGCCTTTTCGCACAGAAAAATATTTCCAATAGTTCTCGAGCTATCCGCTTGCTTGCTCTTTTGGTTCTCATTTCCTTAAATAATAATAATAATAATAATAATAATAGGTGGTTTACGTCCTAACACCATGATAATTATAGCGCGAGAACAGAACGATGACACAGCGGCAAGGACACGAAGGACACTTGCGCTCATGTCTTTCGCGTCCTTCTTGTCTCTGTGTCGTCGTTTTGTTCTCGCGTTATAACTATGGTCATGTGTTACCAACTAGCCCAAGCTGCCACACTTCCAAAACCACGATATGGTTATGCGAAACGTCGTAGTGGAGGGCTCCGGAAATTATGAACAGCTGAGGTTGTTCAATGTCCACCTTAACCTAAGTACACCAGCCTCTGGCATTTCGCCTACATCTAAATGTGGCCGCTTCGACAAGTGTTCGATCCCGTTACCTTTGCGGCCACTAGTACAGCACCAAAATCACTGAACCCACATCACGGGTTATTTGCTAAAGTCAAGGCTTAATTATTCAGCAAGTGCTGTAACGGGCGGGTATAAGTTTTGCAGCGATGCTGCACAATCCGTGGTAGGTTTTCTGCGAGATCTTATCTTAACGTGCACGATGTGCGTACGTTAGTGTCTACTGAGTGGGTGCAAAGTGTTTCATTTTACGATGTAACTGCCTCGGCTCCTCCGTTGTGTGTGAAGCATCTCAAAAAGCCCGCTACAGAGGGGGCGGACAAATCGTAACTTACCCCTGGGACAAAATAAAATAAGGAAGCAGGTAATGAACATAACAAAAAATAATTGTGAAAAGACAACGCCGAAATAACAAAGAAATGGCGCAACTTCCATCAGCGGTGCAATAATCGAAAAGCAAACAGGGGAGTTAGGTGGCCTGCCTTGTTTCTCATTTCCCTTTTCTCGGTTTTCATTTCTGATTTTTGTCTCTTGTTATTATCTTCTCTCTGTCTCTTTCTCTCCTATTCTCTCTTTGCCTTAGTCTTTTTTCTTTATTACCCTTCTTTCTTTTCCTCTATTTCCAATTATTCTACTTTTCTACCTCTTTCCCTCTCTCGCTTTCTATATTTTATTCTCTCTCTGTTCGCTAACTTAGTTTTCATCTTTCGTTCTGTCTTGACGCTCTGTTACTTTCTGTCTTTTTCCTGTCTGTTTCTTTTTGCCTCTTTCTCACTCTGTCGACACCTTTCTGTGTCTATATTTTCTCCATAACCTTTATTTTTCTCTCTCTCTCTCTCTCTCTCTCTCTCTGTGTGTGTGTGCACTGATTCTCTCGTTTGTCCGAGTTGTACGTGTTCGGGATGCAAAAAGGACGAAGAGAAAGCGCGCGCCGGCATGGCGATGATACTTTTTGCGAAGGCGTATCGGGGGTTTTCCCGACCTTGATCAGCTCCACTGTTAAAGCAATAACACAGGACAATAACACAAGCAATAACACAGCAATAACACAGCAATAACACAGGACACAGGACGGATCACGGAAGTTATGGAAAGACGAAAGACGTCTCGACGCACCTCGCGAAGTCGGGGTTCTTGAGCATGCAGTGCTGGAACTCCATGAGCGACATGTGGCCACTCCGGTCGAGGTCGGCCTCGGCGAGAACCTGCTCGATGAGTCGCTGCACGTCGGGCGTCTCCATTCGGCACCCGGAGTCCCACGACGTCAGCCGCTTGATGACCTCCGCGAGGTCGTCTTCACCCAGGACGCCGTCATCATCCATATCTGCGCACGCGTGTCGCGGGCGACATGAGAACGCCCACACGCTGACCATAACAGCGCCAGTGAATGTGTGAACTGGTTCTATACATGTAGCATTGACATGCGAATCAATCTTACAGAGACTTGCGAATCAATTCTACAGAGGGATCAGCCACATTTTTTTTTTCTTTTTACGGGTGGACAGCTTTCCAATAAGCTGCTGTGTACTACTATTTGTAAAGTTATTCGTTGATCGAGGCTCACACTGGCCTGTGATGCCGAGTCTGTATAGAGTGTGGCTGGGTAGCACTTGTTTGAGGCCGAGCGGGCCAGTTTAAGCGGCATTCCGGTAAGAGTACGAGTAGCTTATGCATGACGTCACGGACGCCGGTTTTTAATGTACTGGTACACCGTAATGGCGGCTAACCTGCTTCGATGCAATAGCGACCAACGCTGGAACGTTTCTCCGTGGCGTCTGCGAATAAAGAACGAAGAAACTTGCGCATGATGTTCTGATAATATTGACTGGACATCGTAGGCTTTGCTTCCCATAATGTTGATAACCCAACATGTTGATTTTAGTGGCGTCCGATTCCTAAGCCAAATAAGTGTTATGGGGGCGAGTGCAAAAAATCGACAGAACGCAAGATGAAAAAAAAGTCACAGCATGTTCACGGAAAGAGAGAGAGAAATAACATTTATTTATACATCCGGCGTGTAGGAAGTCCCCGGCATCGCAGGGCGTGGATGTTCCCTATCTTAAGATTACGGCGATTATAGTCCGATAATCTCAGAGCCTAGAGCTCGAGGACGTTGTGCTCCGACTAGGTGACAGTTACTCGGGTGCCTCGCGCCCGTTAGACGGGTCGTCAGCTCATTTTCTCCGTTGCTTCGCCAAAGCCTCCTCAAGCCGCTAGATGGCCTTTGCATATTCACGGAGTGAATGATGATGAGTAGGGCAAAGAGTCGGAGGGTTTTATCAGTAAACCGTAAATCGTCTGTCCGTCCAGACAGGCCGAGTGACGAATGGACGTCCGTCCGTTTGTCTGTCTGCCTCCTTGGAACGTACGGACGCACGGACGCACGCTTCGCCCCACTCCTCATTCACTCCATGGATATGCTGTGAAAACCACTAGTGTCATCTAGTTATACCACTCCCAAGAGCATAAACACACAACGCCATCTATAAAGCAACTCAAACTATAGAGGTGGTTACATACTCCTACTACCGAGGAGGGAACGAACCCCGGCGTAAGGAGCTTCGTCCCTAAAACCCACAATAAGAGCGATGTCGCTACAGGCGGCGTGAGTCTGGCAGACGTGGCAGGGAATGCTGCCATTGGGAGCTTAGGTGAGCGCCGATTAGCAGGTGTCGGGCAGTTCGAGTGTGGGCACATATGGACGTGCGACGTTCGCTCACCGAATATCTGGAAGGCGTACTCGGCCTTGACGTCGATGGGTGCGTCTTCGCAAAGCACGCTCAGGAGGTCCAGGAAGTCCTCGAAGGACATGCGCTCGTCCTTGCACGATGAAAACACCCGCAGTAACCGGTCCCGGAAAGGATTGCACTGCGCATACGCGTAGAATGACGAATGCATTCATCCGTTATTACGTGTAACACAATTCACGGTTTCACAGACGTATTGAAAGGCACAAATCTGGCCCAATAGTGTGCCGTGTGCGGCTATTATTTGTGCGGCGCAGCAATGGTAAACGAGATATTACTATAGAATAGAGTCGCGCACGCAATTTTTTCTTGGGGGTTTTTAAAGTTTGAGACAAACTGAGATCTGGTAGAGTTGACAATAGTTGAAGTTTTACTTGTATTTAACAAATTTAATAACTTCACATTTTAATCAACAGCTTGAATGGTAATTTCTGTTAGTTTGTGCCTGAATGAAACCATTTTACAGTGCTTGTAACTTCAACGGTGAGAAATACTTGAAATAGAAGAAAAAGTCCATTTTGTCGCAAGGGTGAAGCAATGAACGCCATGGCAACAAACTAGAACGTTATATGAAGTAAGGCTAGCATATAACTCATTTAGGATCCCACCTGGCGTAAGTGTACAAAAACTGGCGTAGGGAACACAGCCGCTGCAGCGAGTGAAAGTACCTCCACGCTGTCTATCGCTTCAACGCTGAGCAAATGTTGAGACTAACGTCCACGCCAAGGCAGGAGCCATCTGCTGATCTCTATCGAGATAGTACGCGCGCGACCGCCGCTTGATAAGTTCGCATTTGCAACCAGAGCGACGCAGCTTCCCACTCCTACTTTCGGAGACCCTCCACGCGCCTTCGCGCGACTGATAGGGCCGGCGCGTTTCATCTGTGTCTGAACCGCGTCCGGCCGCAAGACTCGTGTGATTTTACTCGCACTAACGAAATTGGCCGCGAGGGCTTTCACTACATAGGCCAGCGCTGTGTGTTTAGAAAAAAAAATGTTTAACGATTTTGAGTACTTGGTGCTCAAATATGGGAGAGCAGTAAGCCGTCCCTAGATTCGTGATCAACACTGGCATCGTTTTGACGTCACATATAGGATATTAGTTGTGTAATATGGCAGCTTTCCTTTAGCGACACCACTTGCATCGTCCCCCATGGCTGCACTGGTTTTTAGTCGCAATTTTACGATGTAAATTAGACGCGAGAGTGCCACCAGGGGCACCAATTCGTAGTTTGTTTGCCCGTATTACCAGGTCTTAACGCTTCTTTAAGCACTAAGCTTCAAAACAAAAGGATTGATTGATATGTGGGGTTTAACGTCCCAAAACCCCTATATGATTATGAGAGACGCTCAAAACAAAAGGAAGCACGGACGGTGTTCACAGCAAAAGCGTAGAAAATGCGGTGTTCTAGCAGACAACACAAGCCTGCATCCTATGAGTGCACCCTATGGTGGACAAAACCAGATGTGATCAAGGGTCTGTGTTTGTAAAGAGTGGATTCTATACGGAAAGTCACGATGACGAAAAAAAAAACGCCACGAATGTCCTTCATTTCTAAATAAACAGACATGTTCAATGAACGTTGAAGCGTAAACTAGACACTTTTAGCGTCATTCATACGACGGAGTGCTTGTGAACTCGTCACGAACGGTAAACAAAATCACTGGATGAAGACAATCAGCGGCGAGCTGAACGTTTCTCGACTCTAATGACGCTCTCTCGTCTGATTCGATGGTCAGTTGGCGCGCACGTAACAAAATGGTCGGTGAAATTTCATGCGCACTGTCGTTGCCATAAAATCGGAGCATACAGCAATCTGCACGACCCACTATTTCTGCAATAAAATGGATGTACAAAATTTGCTTCGACCGTGTCGTGGATGACAACTGCAGCTAAAGGCAAACGTCTTCTAAATAGACTCTTCAGTGGACATATAATTCGACAAATGTTTGTGATAAAGCACTCACGTGTGAAGTGATATGTTATGGTTTCAAATGAGGATACAACTTGAACAAAAGTGCCTGTTCGTGAACTTTTAAGTGAAATGTGGACCTTCGTTAGGGAACTCCGTATTGACATCTGCCATTTTTGTATGTATTCGTTTACTTTAGGCGCCGTTATTTCTTTGCTATTACTGCTTCTGATGCAGCGCCCAAATTATAGTAACTTGCGAGCTCTTTACTGATTCTCTCCACTAGCAGGCCACATTATAACAGAACAACTGTAGTGCCACGTATTATTCGTATGACGATTGCACGAAACAGCTTGGGACGAGTCTCGTTTGACAATTTACCGTTGAGGCAAGAGATAGTAATGAGTGAAAAGTAACGAAAAGAAATCTTGATAGAACTGGACGAGTGCGTGAATACGTTGCGGCTATTTTCACAGTGTACAGACCACCCATCAGTGGCGTAGTCAGGAGATGGCACACAGAGTTTTTGCTTTCCACCCCCCTCCTTCCTCCCCCCCAAATTGTTTTGTCGCGACATACAGAGCGAAAAAATAAAAAGTGACCATTTCAAAGAAGTGCCCCCTTCCCCCGAATCAAAAAGTGCCCCCACCCGGAAAAAAGTTTTGCCTACGCCTTGACATCCCTCCATGGCTTATTTATCTCATATATAGATTGTCAACTTCCCCTGTGCTCTTTTTGAAAATGCCACAATGCGTAGGCACGTGATCTCGTCAATGCATTATTAACCTGAAATAACGACAGAGTGGCTAGGCTAGCTAAAAAGCAATGAACCGATGGTTGAAAGGACAATAACGTTTTCGCTTTGGTTTTTCACTAATCACGACTATTGACTACGAAGTCCGTCCGGATGTTTCGTTTACGAAGTTTTACGACAGCTTTTACGGGATGAATGGCGAGGTTATTTCGCGCGCTTTGGCACTGTCGGTCGTATAGTGTCATTGCGCATGACCAAGCACATGAAGTCGCCACCATTCGAAGCTCGCATTAATTGCTATGGATCACTTAAGTTTACGTGTTGCTTGCGCTGCACAATGGAGCAGGAAATGAAGGGAATTACAGGTGCATTCCGTGCTGAGCGATATACGTAAGCGGTTCGACTGTACGAGGAAACGATCGGTAATTTCGCGCTCATGACGTAACTGACTCTATAACAACCTCTATACACAAAAAGGCACAGCAGGAAACGTTTTATAATGACTCTCCTTAGAACGCTCCACGAAGCGAGAAATTGGGAGCCAGCGAAGGCACCGCATTCGCGCGCGTTTAAGACGCACACTATTCGTCCGATACCGTGACTGAGGCAATGTTTTGACATCAGTCTGCCGTAAAGTTGTTAGCGCGCACTATACTTTCGGTGTAGTGTGTACTGTGTCTACTTTGAGCGAGAGAAAGAGAGACCTCTTGATTGAAAAGCAGAGAATTCAGCCGGCATAAATAAATCTCTGACTTGCTGTTTTGCGTGGGCATTAAAATGAAATCGCTGATCGCTCATTGCAAAGCACTCTGTTCAATAACATTTCCTGTCACTTTCAGCGAAGTAAGAGATGGGTTAACTGCAATATCCGAAGTAATCATATTCTTTCATTAAATGTGTGTAAGGTGGTGGTGGCGCCAAGCAGAAGTGCCGCGAGCTCCTTTGCTGCAAGCGCAATACAAAGAGCACTCTGGGAACCGCAAAGCATTAAAGCACTAAGCAATAAAGGGTTACGTGGGTGCTGCAAGCTATAGCTGCAAGATTTGAATTTGCAAGACAGGACACCCAAAATAAGAAACACAGTGCATGTAAAAAGAAAAGAAAGAAATACAGTTAGAACATGACAATATGCTCTGCACTATAATAAGGGAGCATACAGTAGACGTACACAGCTATATACATGCACAAACTTCAAGATTAGTGTATGCGCCGAGTTTGTAGACTTGTTGCAGTACTCTGATGTTCGCCTGAACGAACTTGCGATGGGCGTAATAATCTGATATCTTTCATAACTCACACGGGATCACGAATGATTTCCTGCAAGGTAATAATGTGCTCATCCGTGTCATTCCCATTGGCGTTGTTGTCTCCTGAATAAGTTGCATTCTCTCCGTATTACTATGAACAAGTAGCTTCGTTCGAATAAAGTTAAATCGAAGGAATTAGTTTGCGTAGTTCTGGTGGTGAACCTTCTCGGACTTCAATTCACCTAAACAGCGAACTGACTACGTTATCTGTCGAGACCATGGGTTGACAAACTCCCCAGGATGTTCACTCATTCACACTCGCTCAGACTTAGATGAAGACATGACTATGAGTGAGTCGGGACGAGTAATGTTTTTGGGAAGCTTGGGTCCGATTGAGTTTGGTTGAGAAAAAGTTTAGTGAGCGTGAGTCGTAGCGAGTCCGGTAACGTCAAAAAATTTTGGTGAGCCGGAGTCTGAGAGGACTTTAAGGGCAAAATATATTTTATGAGCGAGTCTGAGTGGGCTCCACATATTTTTGCGACCTATGATTGTGGCCATGGTGTACGCGAGGTTTTGTTTAAATCAACTAACTGAAATACTGATATCAGTAGTGGTGTACGTAGCCCTTATCCACACCCCCAAATACAATTTCTGACCAGCGCTCGGACACACTGTGGGGGGGGGGGGGGATATGGGGTTTAACGTTTCGAAACCACCATATGATTATGAGAGACACCGTAGTGGAGAGCTCCGGGAATTCCGACTACCTGGGGCTCTTCAACGTGCACCCAAATCTGAGAACACAGGTCTATACAGCATCTTCGTCTCCATAGAAAATGCAGCCACTGCAGCCGGGATTCGAACCCGCGACCTGCGGGTCAGCAGCCGAGTACCTTAGCCACAAGACCACTGCGGCAGGGTGGAGCTTTAGGGGGCGGGGGCTTGTGCGAGTAAATGCGGCACACGCAAGCGTGCGACGCGAGAATTTCTCAGAGCACGCTCAATTTTCTCTCGAACCAAGCGCGCCGCCGGTTTGCGTGCAACTTGCACGGCTTCCGTTTAAGAACATCAAAAGCGCCGCTCTTGACGGCTCCGACGGTGTACCGCAATCCGGACAAAAGGCGCGCTGTTTCAACGTATTTCCTTTTCTCGCGAATTATTTCGAGGCGTAATGCTGAGCGCGCTGTTCACACCAACGTCTCGGGAAGAAAACAACAAAAAAAGCTCACGAAAGAAAGGTCAGAAAGGTTAGAACTTCATAACGGAACCTCGCACACGTGGTAGGAAATAAACTACACCGTCCGGGGGGACACTTAAAACGGACGCTCCGTCAAATGCTTCCCTGAAGTGCTTCCCTGAAGAACACCCAAGCCGACGACGAACCGTGGGATAGGTACACCATAAACCCTATCTACAGTTGCGCTTGCGCAATCTTCGTGGAAGTCCGTGGCTGAGATAATCACCCGCGTTTCGTAACACTGCGGCACTTGCACACGGCCGACAAGAAATGTTTACGGGCCCGCTCTGCGTAACTTATGTGAGTGGCTGCGGTGTCCATATGTATATGGAAGCATGTACAAAGTTAGCGATGTGGGAACACACGGCGTTTCTAATGTATACTCGCCCAGCACGGTGGCTTAGAGCCTTGGTTTCTGCAACAGCGTTCTGCAGGCCCCTTCTCGCGGTTCCGCGGGGAGCCACTAAAAAGCTTTTCCTGGTTCCGCACTCGCCAAGTCACTGAGATTACGAAGTCAATGTGCGGACGTTCTAAGGAATACCAGGGAGGTGATGGTGATAAAAACGAATGAGGTCTCTTATACGCACCTTGAATTCCGGCATCTGTTCGATGTACTTGACGGGAATTCTGGCGTGTTTGTCGGCTAGCACCTCCCCAACGGCGATGCCCTTAAATCGCTTGAAGGCGCTGCGCGCGTACAAAATGTCGGTAAGGAGATTGGTAAGAGTACTAAAGCCTTAACTACCCTCCAGTATATATACATTGGGACGTGTCGCTTCTATGAAATTACTGCATGCACTCTATAGTAGAACCACGAAAATCTTGAAACTAGAAAGCACCTGAAATAAGATGTCTGCACGCTGTTCAACAAGAACCAATCATGGCAAATTGAGACGTGGCCCATGTTTCTTGCTCAAACATTACAAAAAAAGGAACTGACGACAGCGATGAAAGACGTACAGAACACATCGCTGTCATCAGTTTTTTTTTTTTGTAAAGTTTGCAAAAGAAACATTATGTTTATCCAACTAGCTCTTTGTTAAATGCATACGACATTTTTTCAACGCTATTTGTTATGTGCGAGTGGTTCTATATGTCCGAAACCTTGACCAGTACGAATGTTTCTTCAAATTACAAAGTTTTCATTCTCAGGAACTCGCATGAAGCATCACTAGCAGTGCAATTCTTTGAAGCGGTAAATACGAAATATTTACTTGGCGACATAATTAAACCGAACTCCAAAGGTCCGTCAAGAAGCGTAATAGGTTACAACGTAATATGAGTTAGTTTGTGCGTGTTCTTGACGAAGAACGAAGCAAGGAACATGAGAGATCAGAAAGGAGGGGACGTTAAGCAGTCAATACAAGAAAACTGCTATGCTACCCTTCACTGGAGAGATGGGTGGGGTAGTATTAAAGATCGAGATAGAGATAAAAGAGAGAGAGAGAGGGAAGGAACACACGCACTAAGTTACACGCTTCGAAGTCATGAAAGCGCCATTAGGCCACAACCGCCGCCGCAAGTGACGTCTTCAAGAATTTGAGCAACGCTTCCTTCACCATCACCTGCGACGACCTCTTAGGGCAGCATTCCGAAATGGTTTCTGCCATCGCCGGTCTGTGATTTATGCGAGCTAGAGCGACCGCTGGCGGCGATTGTCTCTGCGCAATGTGGCGAGTATGTAAAGCGCAGCATTAGCTTCGACACTTCGATGGTGATCGTTGTATTGAACACGACAGCATCAGTCACGTGGAGACATCAGCCGTCGCCGCGATATGTGGAGTCGTGTCAACTCGTATATATACACGTATACTAAACAATCGAATCGTCCCAGTCGGAACTGCTATTTCAGGGCGAAGGCACGCTGACGAGCAATCCTGTCTATATATATGTACATACTTTGGTTGTGTCAATACAGATAAATCGAAAAATAGAGTTTTTACGCGCAGAAAATGTTTGCTGTCGTTATCATACATTCGTTCTGACGATAATAATTCCTTACTGGTGCCAACTATAGCACAAGATAAGCGCAATTTGACGGTTTTGCTGTTTACTACCCCTAAGCGCGTTTCTTTTTTATTAAATAACATGAAGTGCGTTTTAAAATTAGGTTATAATTAGTGCAAAGTAGGATAGGAATCAGACGGGAAGACAACGCATGCGCACGTTTTGTGTCCTCTCTTCTCATCCTCCTGTTTCTTTGGGCTAAGTATTGGCTATAGGTTCTTACCAGCAAGAGCACATTTCTCTCTTTGTACGCTTCAAAAAGTAAAATGAAAACCGTTTAGAATACTTACTGCAGGATTTCTTTTTTCGTAAGGAACGTCAGCTCCTGCAAAGACACCCAGTATGCTCCATGGTCAGAAGGTTTCGCTATGTTAGCTCGCAAAATTCAAAAGCGTGTAAACTTAGGCTCGTTAGTAACATACATATTCATAGCAGAAAACAGCGCGATACCACGGAGATAAGAAAGACAAAACAAGACTACCGCTGAGTACCAAAAACTGCATTTATTGTTGCTATGCAAATATAAAAGCATATACTTGAAAGGGTACAGACGGGGTAATGTGATAGGAAAGTTTTTCTCTTTAATCCTCCTTGGTAGTATCACGTAGCCACCGGTGGTACATGCCCACTCTAGGAAGGAGGGAGGAAGGAAGGAAGCAACAAAAGGGTTGAGCGGGTATGTGCCCCCTTTTGTTGCTTCCATCTCGCATCCCTTGTGGCACATACCCGCTCTATAGTACCGCCATTTCCAATCTCGCATCCCTTGTGGCACATGCCCGCTCTAGAGTTGAAAACGAATGAGGTTTCTTATACGCACCTTGAATTCCGGCATCTGTTCGATGTACTTGACGGGAATTCTGGCGTGTTTGTCGGCTAGCACCTCCCCTACGGCGATGCCCTTGGATCGTTTGAATCTCGCATCCCTTGTGGCACATACCCGCTCTAGAGCGGGTATGTGCCACAAGGGATGCGAGATGGGGAATGGCGGTACTTGCAGGGTTCAGGGCGGGCTGACAGACGCTTCGCCTCAATCATCATTCACTCCGTGGATATGCTGCGATTTTTTTTTGTCTCTCATCCGTCTCTCCCCCCCTTTCCGTAATGTGACTGATTATATATTTGTAAAGCAAAAATTTAGCGCAGTTGTTCATAGTCAGCGCTAGTCCTGCTTGGTCTATATAGTTGTTCTTCATTCACGCTGTTTTCTACTATATGAATAGCTCGTGAAAAATAGAACATGCATTCACTGTACTTTATGCGATGGCGATACGAGATGAATGTTCGTTGTATACTGCACAATAAAGCGCAAAAGTACAAAATGAGCACACGCTGGAGACACCTGCGTGTCTTTAATCATGCGGCCATGGAAGATCAGATTCGGAATGTCTCTTTTCTTTGGGGAACGGGATATGGCCCTCTTAGTTGTTAAACCGGAGAGGGAACATAAGCCCAGTTTATGATAAGGTGCATAATTTGTGAAAATTGTTAATTTGTGGGAAGAAGTGTATATGTGTGCTGAGACTCAATGTGTATAAATAAATTGAAAAAGTTGAAGGAGCGGTATGGTGGGTTTCCTGTGACTCTGATTAGCACAATTTTTCCCCGGACAGTTTCCTATACGTATTTTCTTTCACTTTGCGCACCTACATAACTTACACGACGCACACATAACCAAGATGCACACACAGCTATCAAATGTCGAGCTGCAAAATAAATTATCTTCTAATAATTGCATTATAAACAAGTTACACTAATTTCACAAGTATCAAAACGTTTTACGACATGCTTTGCACCTGTTGTGTGCCACAACCTAGCCGCTACTTATATTGATGCATTAATTCATGCAAGGTAGCAGCCTGATCACTCGGCCGATGAATCCGACGTGACCGTATAAATAGTTAATATACCGTGCGAACATATACACTGGAATATACTAAGTATATAACAATATTTAACTACAGTTTCATGTATAACTAGGACCGTCCTTCACAGCCCCTTAATAATACTGTTCCTTAGCTCTTCTTTGGCATGTTTACTCGCGAACGGCGATGTTATTCGTTGGTCATCGAGATCAGCAATACGGCGGGGACGAAACTAAAGGACGGCTCTATACAAAAGCACGACCGCTTGATAGAAGTAAATTGTTTTTTTAAAAAGTCAGTTTTTTTTCTTATCTTAATCAAGAGGTTGTGACATTGTTAAAACTTAAAAAATTTTCTACATACTGGTTTTCTGTAGTTTACTGAGAATTTCGAAAGGACATGCTAATTTTAGACTCGTGCAACAGTAATGGGAGTAAGTGCAATATTAGCAAAACGTATATACAGCAAAGCTAGTTTACAATATCACTGAGAGCAAAAAAAAAAAAATGACGTGGCACATCAAACCTTACACTCACGACCAGGGTGTCGGAACGAAATATTTTCATTTCCGTTTTAGTTTCGTTCCACTGCAAAAAGTTCTGTTCTGTTTCTATTCCGGAACAAAAACAAATGTTCCGCAGTGGTTCGTAAGGTTGTTTATTTGCATAAAAAATTAGGTGTTAAAAAGCAACAATGAATAAATATTGGATTTCTCACACAGTTGCGTACGCGCCTGCTAAAGTGGCCGTGCAACACTTTTTCAAGTAACCATGGAATGGATTCAATAAAAGAGCCTCATAAATTCAACACCGCAAAAAAATTAAGAATTCGTCCAGTATACGGGTGGAGTTTCAAAGATTTGTCGCACGCTGCAATTGCATTCTCTCTTGTTTTGCCCCGACGAACGCGCTGGAAGCTAAGTAGGGTAGGATAACGGGGGAAAGAAAACACGTCACGCACGCCTCGTGACCTTGAGCCTTTTTTTATTTTTTTAAACAAATACGCGGTCTTTAGTGTGATCGCGCACGCACGCGTAGACAACTCACGGCCTCCCGCGGCGACACCAGTAACAATCTAGCGCGCCCTGTTCAAATCAGCCAATGGCTGACAGAACGTCCTTTGACGGGGGATTTTTGAGCTTGCATCATCGTTCGTAGAGTGAAGAGAAAGCAATATTCAACTGATTTTGAAAATGTATTGTGAATTCCAGGTCGCGTGCTGCGCTATGATATTTGGCTTGCCTATTCTCGGGAGCTTCGACTACCGATCAGCAGAGTTTTCTGACCATGTTCAAAAAGTGTTGCAGGGCCCCTTTAAGAAAGTGGGGCGAGGGTATAACACCTTCTCACACTAACTGTACCTAACACTAACGCAACGCTCAACTGTACCTCGAATTCCTACAAATAAGTGGAAACCAGCGGCCTTCTATGTTGTAGTAGACTTTGTCAAAAGTGAATTTCTTTACAGTAAATGCAGATTTCATTGTTTTACGTCAAGGGTGTGAGCATGATCTCAAGGGCAGCCCGTCATCGAGCATATCTTTGATATGCGAGACCGCAGTTTTTATAAAACAACTTGCCGCGTTGAGAATGCCCTCCCCATGCTGGCCTGGTTCAGGCGTACACGAAGGTTTACTTAATATAAAGCTCCCTGGTTGCCACTGTTTTTGCTTTTCTGTTTTTCGCACAATTTCCACACTGCTTTACCTTGGAATGCTTGCATGGGATAAGCGCTAGTAGTGTACTGTGAGAGGGGCATTACTGCTCACATTGCATGACCTCGGTTATTTCGGATAGCCAAGTTTCCGCGTCGACCAAAAACAATTGAAAAATTTTGTTTTCACTCCGGAACAAAAATACCTGATAACGTCTTGGTTACGTTTTCGTTTCGATCAAAAATATAATTGTATGTCATTTTTTTTTTCGACACAATGCACTCGACACCCATTACTTTCTACTGCTCAGGTCCCAATGACGTCATGGAATATATATACAGTTCGCAAATTCCCATGTGTTAATTGAGAACACGAGCTACAAGAAAACTAACGAAATGAATGATTACCGAGAGGATATCACATAAGAAAAAGGGGGTGGCTTGCGCTAGTGAACGTTCTGTCAGTCTGTACTCGAATAACTTTGATACATCGATGCATATGCCAGTTAGCTATTCTACTGTGACATATATATATACTTAACCTGGTATTTTAACGCATCTGCGTATGAGCTCACTTGTTATCCATATTTCATAAAAACATTCTGTGATGAAATATAGTATCTTGTGTAACGTTTCATGCCATATAATTTTTTTTCGTTCAGTAATATTGCCGATATGCACTAAGCCCTCTATAAGTCATCTTGCAGCAAGTTTCATTTCATTTCATTTATTGATACTGTCAGTCCTTTTTGTAGGGGCTATTACAGGAATGGAAACACATTATATTTAAACACAGATGTGTGTAATAAAAACAAGAAAAAATCTATGTTACTGAAGCACATATCGTTGAACGGCACGAATCGAAATTCAGATACTAAAAGCATTGTGATTTCAACCTCATCAGTAAATGAAAGAAAGCAAATATCACTGCTGAAACATATATTATACAACTTATCAAAACACACGATAAAAATCATAGTTTAATTACAAGTCACGTAATTTAGACATGCCACCTCAAACCTACTGAATAGAACCAGAGAACACTATAGAGCTTATCGCTTTTAAAAACTCGGTAAGGTATATAGTTAATCTGTAGTCAGATGCGGTCTGCTCTAATTACGTACCCTGTAGTCTCGCAGCTCTTCAGCTGTCAGCTGGCTTTGACTGGATCCCATGTCCGGCCTTGTAAGTGCATGCGCCCAGTCACCTGACGATGTGACGAAACACATATACGGTCCACTCCATCATATCTATTTACCACATCAGCCCAACGGGGCGATTTTGCAAACCGTAAGTGTACTTCAAACCACGATATGCATAATCCTTTAAAAGAACCTATGGGTTTCAAGGACAAAGCGGCAAGGGCAAATATACAACGATGCATGTTCAAGCGCACCAAATATCACAAGAGCAAAGACATTTTGTCTGTTGGCACCATAAGTTAACATGAAATGGAAACAGACTTCTCACATGAACAAAAACTGATAGAAATATTTCGTCGCCCCACTGAACATTAAAGGGAACAAGGCTCTAGGGGTAAAAGTAAGAAGGACAATGTTGTGGAAGTCGACCAGACAAACACTGAGGTAGCTACCCTACATTGAAAGAGCGTATCATAGATTTTACACTGATATATATACAACGATAGTGCCTGAAATTTCTGCTCCATGGAGACTGCTACACTCAAGCACATGCTCTAGGAATGCGAGGCGAATACTAAAGGTAATAATCCCGACGTTTTTCTTTGGTGATTTGGACCGACGTCCTGAACAGTTCAGAGCTCGCTGACCAAACGTCGACCGTCCAGAAGGCTCAGGAAGCGGCGACTAGGCAAGGCCTGGACGTCCCGACGTGGGACAACCGAGTCCAAGTGATCTAATTGCAAGACCAGTTCATGTATGAACTAGGTCCATGAGTTCCGGTGTCAACGCGTCGAGAATACAAAAATAAATCATTCAGCTGCTGAAAAAGACCCTCGTTCTGCTTCGAATAGGTGAGCCTCTAAAGCTTTGAATTTGGGACTGGATACTGAAATGGTCTCTTCTATGTCATCAGTAAATTCCGGTCTTCTCCTTCTAAAAACTTTACATGTATGTGCAGTTATTGGACTCTTAGAACCGCTCGCAGACGAACAAGGATATTTTCAACCGCGTGGTCTCGCCTTTATTAAGGACAATAAGTGCACAACCAAGTGGGCAGAATTACTGGACTTCCTTGCTTCCCAGTGACGCGAAACGGACATTATTCCCAAAAAGAGAGACAAAGACAAAGAAAAAAATTGTAATGTATAAAATATAAAAATGACATCTCACGTTTCACGATTGCCATTTGATCTGTGTGCCTCTTGTAATGGAGGACTGGGGCCTAATTTCAACTTTTAAACCACGTGGATTTCGCTACCACATGACCACAGACTTGCGCACACTGGATCTCTCCGTGCTGACTCTTTGCAAGCGGGCGACCATGATGCTACAAAGCGAACCCTTGGCCTCCTTCCCACTGCGAAAGGGCGTCACAATATGCTTCTCCGCGGCAGGGCTCCCCCATATGCGTTTCCGTGGCGGACACGACACTAAGTATGCAACCATCGCGCGTCCGTGCATACACGCATTAGCAGTCTGTGGAAAATCCGGAAAGAAAAAAAGAAAGGGGGTCTCGGTTATTTCGAAGGTGTCGAACATAACAAAGTGCATAGCGAGTGCTACGCTGTGGACAAATGAGCTGCGAATCGGCGTGAACAAGCACACGTGTGACTCGTGTGGTAAGACGTCTTTCGAAACTCTCATCACTTCGCGATGCAAGCGGCTGCAGAAAGGTAACACACACGCGATGACACCAATAAAACAAAAACAAATGTTCCGCAACACCTTATAGCAATAAACAAGTTTTCATACGCCGCGAAAGCTGCCAGGTAGCGAAAGTACTGCCCCTCTCGTTCAGTCCCTTTAAGTTTGTACTTTTGTCTTGTCCCGTCACTGTCAAGTCAATGCTTTGTTGTTTATTTAAGCAAAGTTATCTCTTTAGTTGCAGTCGACGACTCTGGACGGCGTGGGTCCCCCTAGACCATAGGTCGGCAATTAAAGGTGGAACTCACTCAGACTCACTCAAGAAATATATTTTGTGCTAAGGGCCTACTCTCACTCATACTCATCGATATTTTCCTCGGCGTCACTCACTCGGCCTCAGAGTCACTAAACATTTTCCACAGCCATCCTCGCTCAGACTCGAACTCTCCAAAATATTGCTCACCCAAGCTCACTCAAACTCACAATCCAATCTGAGTCGGAGAGAGCGTAAGTGAATCAACTCATGAGTGAGATTGCCGACCTTTGCTCCAGAGTCCAGATTCTCCTCTCATTTTGCTAAGTCTTTCACTGTCACCTCCAATCTACCAACAGCCATTCCAGAGCAACAGATCCTCTCTCAACATACTGTTTAAATTACCCGCCTTGCGTAAGCTGCATCCCGTGAGCCCACTTTCGGATCACGCTGAATGACACGCCTTACATTAGCTTTATCACGTGGTCTCCGTTTCGTTTTCTCTCTTTCCTCTCTACGAACCCCCTCTACATCTTGGTCACGTGACATTTTGGCGTTATCACGTTGACAATGCCGACGACACAGGGTCCGGATAAACGGCCTCGTGGTAAATAATATTCAGCAATGCCCCGGCGAAGCGGTGCCCGTCACAATGCCACATCACTTTCGCAGTCCCACTCTTCTCATTGTACACGCATGGTCGCCCAAATCTTTAACTATATCGTGCTTATAAGCGGCTTCTCCATTTGTCCGCGCCATATATGATGGAACGAAGTAGCAAAAGAAAAAAAGTTTTGCGGGCATATGCTTTATGGTCATGCCCTTGCCATCACCATTTTGGGAACTTGGTTCAGTTATATGGAAATGATACACAAAAGAACCGGCCACTCTTGCACGATATCTAAATATTTGGACGATTTTACATCGTACTTGTTTGACCACCAAACGCAGGGAACTTCATATTCCCAAAGCGTGCACTGCACGGAGGCACCATCGATACCAAACATCAAAGCTCGAACTAACGTGCTTATAAATATAAGAAAACACAAAGTCGCAACTTCTGAATCTTTTTCTGCAATTTACGGCCGATCCATCCCTCTAAAAGTTGCTCCAGGATTCGCTGAGGGTACTGTGGTGAGCAATATGAGATGGAATTCACGGTTCATAATTATTCAACGATTACTTAGTTGTGCACTGGTGTGAATGCCAGAAACACCCTCTCGGTTGCGCATTAAGTGTCATGCTTTGCGAATACCAACTACGTTAAGCCGCTAAGACATTTAGGAAGTTATTGCAGTGTTCCAGCGGATATTGCTCCCTATACTATCGGTGTAGTTTCAAGAACAAAAGCTCCGCATTGCTTGTTAATCTTATCAGCCAGTGTCTCCGTGAACGATGTATTAGTAACTGATGTCTGCGCCCATTTCTACTTATAGAAGTCATTTTTTGTTTAGTTTCAAAGGAGCCTGATGCCAAAACGCTTTTGCATATTGAAATATTAACATAATCTACATTCACTTTGAAAGCGCTAAGGTGTTGCCGTCATGCAGTGTAAGTGAAAATGACAATATTTTGATTAATGAACTTGTTTGTCGTCGCAGAATACGCAAAGCACTGCGAATCACGTTTCCAGCGCGACAATACGAGATAAAAGTATTGATTTTTTCACATAAACCAGACCTACATATAAATCAGGCAATTCGTTTAAACTCTAACCCCTTCACCTTTTTTATAGCAAGCATACGTAACCTTGACTCCAGTTATAACTATAAGCATCTGCAAGGTTACCCTTCAAGGGGATGCAAAGGTTCATGGCAGCGCCCCTCCCTCTATATTAGTTCAATGTATGCAGCAAACTCTGCGCCCCCCTCTTCTGGGGTAATGGGCAGGAGGGGGGCTTCCCCCTTCCCCGTGAACACGCCTGTGGTTATAAACCGCAGTCACGACAACCATTGTGACTGTGTATTTGTGACGTCACAACTGATGGCAAGACAACATTAGTGGCCAACACTCAATATTGTGTTGGTAATTAGTAACTGGTCCTTGGGTGAATTGTCTTCGATGTTTTTGCGTAAGCGCGGCAAAGATATTCAGTTGAGTCAAAGATTCTAGCTTGAAGTAAATAAAAAGTTCAAGGATTTTCAACCGTAAGTGTTTTAGAAGACAGGCTTATTCGAAGAATGGTTGACGTATGAGGCACGCGCAGTTGCGACAATTCAAAGCGATCGCTCACGCAAACTTTTGGGTGTCTTATTCTAATATTTCATAGCGAGCCAGACCTTTCAGGAAACGATGGGAACTTGAAGATACTAAAAATTCGTGATAACCGTTATGTCGCTCGACCCGTTTCAACAAGCGATCTTGTCATTCTCCAAGTGGCTGCAAACTTGAATCCGACAAGACCGCTGGTCGAAGCATTAGGAACGACCGTGTACATGAATTTTTTCGTCCCTAACATAAGTATTTCGCCTAATTCCGTCCGCCTCGGATGGGACAGTGGTTGCGGTGCTCTGTTTCTGACCCTATATGGTCGCGGTTTCGATCGAATGTTGGTTGTGGTGGAATAGTTGAGGTCCGTGTACTTCTCGTTGAAGAACACCAGGTGGTCGAAATTTCCAGAACCCTCCTCGAAGCCATCTCTCATAACCATATCGTGACTTTGCAACATTATAATCCTAATTACGTTCATTCGTTCCAGCTGATTGATTGATTTGTGGGGTTTAACGTCCCAAAACCACTATATGATTATGAGAGACGCCGTAGTGGAGGGCTCCGGAAATTTCGACCACCTGGGGTTTTTTAACGTGCACCCAAATCTGAGTACACGGGCCTACAACATTTCCGCCTCCATCGGAAATGCAGCCGCCGCAGCCGGGATTTGAACCCGCACCCTGCGGGTCAGCAGCCGAGTACCTTAGCCACTAGACCACCGCGGCGGGGCACATAAGTATTTCGCCTAATTCCGTCCGCCTCGGATGGGACAGTGGTTGCGATGCTCTGTTGCTGACCCTATATGGTCGCGGGTTCGATTGAAATTCAGTTGTGGCGAAATGGTTGAGGCCCGTGTACTGCCCGTTGAAGAACGGCCAGATGGTTTACATTGCCAGAGCCCTCCACTACGGCATCTTTCATAACCATATTGTGGTTTCGCAATGTTATTATCCTAATTACGTTCATTCATTCCACCTGTTCCTGTAGTGACTGGCCTAATATCAAAACCGAGTCGCTATACAGCTGATGCTTCGCTGGAACATTAATGCTTCAATCCGCATAAGCTGCAATCCTCCTTGCACGACTTACCAGAGTCGCGTCTTTCCTTCCTCGCAGTCAGTCTTTTGACGCAGCTGCAGCGTTGCAATCTCCCGTTGCGTCCAATACGTGCGTCTGTGCAACGAAGCTGTGCAGCAGCGCACGCAGCTGTCCGCGGCTCTCTTTTGTTTTTGCTGAGCGGTCGTCTCGAGAAACGTGGCTCGCGGGAAAAAAAAGAAGCCACGGAACCAACAATGGATGGACCGCAGCCTCTCGCCATTCGTCATCTGCTATAGCGGGGGCGTATATATGCGATCGCGGCGAGACGCCAAGCCGAGCGCACGTGCACTTGGCCGGATTACTCGCGCGATCGGCGCGTCAGCGCGTTGACACATGTCATTCGAGATCGTGTTGAATAATTACGAAGAGTGCGCACGCCGCAGAAGTCGCCTTTGTCAGTTATACGGCACGAAAAAAAAACACAGAGACGGAGAAAGATGCGACGCACACATGCGCTATAAAACTTCCGTATGACGTACCAAACCGCCCCAAAACGCTACGTTATTAAACTTCAGTTATATGGATTGTCATAACTATTCCACAACACGTAAACGATGGCGCGACTAACAGATTCAGAATAGCTAGCGTGCCTAGCAAGGGCTTAGCCAAAAAAATTGTTTTTTCGGGAAGGCCACTTCCTAAGATGGTCATTTTTCGCTCTGTGTGCCATGGCGAAAAAAATTCCGGGGAGGGGGGCACAAGCCAGGTCTGCTGCACCCTGGCTACGCCCCAGACATTTCTGTGCGCAGACAACATCGTATGTGGCCAGCCCGTATGCATCATACGCCAACCACTCCTTTGGTCAGTGCTCCGGCCTCTATTTTTTGATAACGTGCGTAGCCAAGCCACGACAGAGGCTCGTTGGCATGGAATTCACTACTTCTGTGTGCAATTTTTCATCAATTAATTATTCCGAAACTCCTTAGGAGCGTTGAATGACATTCGTTTGTTATCCTGTAACCTTCACTCGTTTCTCTCTTTCTCTCTCTCTCTCTCTCAGTGTGTGTGTGTGTGTGTGTGTGTGTGTGTGTGTCGTTTTATGGTTCTTTTTTATATCAAGTTCAATTTTCAATTTCTATTCACTACTGGCTTCAATTTTCTATATTCACTACTGTAGGAGGTCCCGATTCGGTAAGCCTGCAAAACCTACTCTTGTATGCACAAATTCTGCAATTCATTTAATGCCTAAATAAAACTGCTTCTGACTCTGACTCCCTCAGACTCGTGATTATCTTGGAGAGTTTTGTTTTTTTTTTTAATGAAGAACTGTGCGCCAACCCGACGGACACAAGACATGGGTACCAACGTGTACTATTTATTTTATAATTATATTAGGTTAACGCCGGTCGGGTTAGCACTGCACACAACACACAGGAATGCAAGACAACAAGACAGCTCAGACCCAGTTTGACAACAAAGTTGTCGTCTTCACCCGATCGGTGTTCTTTCGGTGGCCGTGGCAGAGGTGCCTTTCTATAACCGTATCTACATGAATGTTTCCTGCATAAACCTAGGCGCTCGCTTGAAAGACGAGCAGCGCCACCAACCCCATTCCAGGGCGCATCAACAGAGATGTCGAAGTGTAACGTAGTGGGGGCATATTCGCGATTGATATCACTTCCGGAGCTCATTGGGTGGCACTACGTGTGAGAAGTTGATAAGCCCAAGGAATGACATAACCTCGAACAGCATTATCTTCCCGCCGTGCTAGACAGTTCAACAGTGCTTTGACCGGGTTACTTTCTGTCTAGCTAGATAGCCGGGGGTGCTTTGGTATCACGCACAAATGAAGCTATTCCGAATACATCTTCGCAATATTCCATGTAGTACACGCCTTATAGAATCTAGACATGATTCGATGAACTGTGTCACATTTCCTTCGGAAGGATGAACTGTAACATTCAAATCAAAAAACCATTTCATATGATAATTCTAGGCCAGCAGTGGGCCCTTAAGGAACACTGGCTTCATGATGAAGCCAGCGTTACTTGTCTTTTACAGGACTCCTTGGAGAAGACAAGCCTGCATGACAAACCATTGACTCCAGCGACAAGACCTCTTCACTCGATTGCTCAAATGTTAATCGCGTCGACGTTACGTGGTGTCAAGCTGACTTTTAAACTCATTCAGAGCACTAGCCACCACATCAAGCCAAATACTTGCACGTTACTTGCTACCAGCCACGGAGACTTAGCGACTCAAGTTTCGCCGCTAATCACGAGGATGTCGGTTTGATTCGCAGACACAAAAAAACTGCCTTTCGGTAGACGTTCGAATATGACGACGCACTGTATGCCTAGTTTTGCGCTCGTGTTAATCAACCTCGGGTGGCCAGAATGAATCCCGTTCAGCGCTGTGCTTCAAAAATCGCATCGCGACTTCTAATTAGCTTGAAGGTTCACTTGATCCCACCAACGCTAGATCTGCACTTGAAACACGCAACTCTAGTGACAAGGGAGCCCGTGGCTTTTACGTAACACATCAGGACGAGACGGTCGCGTCGAAGTATACTCGATGCCAACTCACGTCCCATCCACCGGTCTACACACAAAACATTAGCGAAACACATGTAACACAGCTCACCGGTTTCGCAGAGCTCGGCGGATGTCACACTGCCGGTCGTCGTTCCGCGTAGCGGCTGGCTGCACTCCCGTTTATCGCTTCGGGGTTATCTTTATCGGCTCTGAGCTGCTATCGCCGTCCCCGCACTCAAGAAAGGCCCGCCCCTCCGTATCGACGGAGCGCATTATGATAGATGCGTTCGCTCGCTGTTACAATAGCGTTGGGGGATGGGGGGGGGGGGGGGGGGGATGACGTATCAGTAATATCGTGCAGTGCCGTTTCACACCGCGTAATTGCACGTATGACTGCGCGGGCCGCCACTGCGGCGCTAGCGGCTGGCGAAGTTCTGTGGTTATAAATGGAAAGTGCGAAGCAGTAAAGGTCAGTCGGAAAGAAGGCGCTCGCAGTTGCCGCTGAAGGCTGCGCCCGGCACGGCCTTATGTCAGTTCTCCCTGTGCGTTGACACTTATCGCGAAAGTACGGGAGCGTACAAATACGTAACCGATCGTTGCGCAGAAAGAAGGATTCGAGTCCGCAACGGTTAACGCGGGCAAGAAGCCGTGTACCGTAATGCTAGACGGCCTCGCTGAGTCTATAGAGATCTTTGTTTTCTTGTTTGACATGCGAAGTATATACAGCTGTTCGTTCAACAGAGAAAGCTGTTACGACATCGTAACAGCTGCTTTCGGCGCCGTAATTGTCCGCCGCCGCCGCCAGCGTTTGCAACCGCTATTGTGCAAAATAAGAAAAAACGAAATCAATAAAAAATATCCAGTATGTCTAGGATAGAACGGGATTCGAACCAGAAACTGTGGCGTAGCAGCCCAGCATTCCACTACCAAGCCATGCCGGAGCTTGAAACTCTTTTGCAGACAATCGCTATGCAAGCTTAATGTCGGGGAATGAATTATGTTAACAAGTTAACAGAGCATTTTAGAACATCAAAGGAACGAACACACAATGTGAACCGCCACACAATGTGAACTGCGCAACGAGTGAGTCGTCGAATGCTCCAAGCTGGTTGGTTGGACCAAATAGTAATGGCTCAACACACTATGGAAGATAGGCCATGAATCGCGCGTCAGTGGGAGTTTGATATGTGGGGTTTAACATGCCAGAACCACCATATGGTCATGAGAGACGCCGTAGAGGAGAACTCCGGAAATTTCGACCACCTGGGGTTCTTTATCGTGCACCCAAATCTGAGCACATGGGCCTACAGCATTTTCGCTTCATTCGAAAATGCAGCCGCCCACAGCCGGGAGTCGAACCCGCGACCTGCGGGTCAGCAGCTGAGTACCTTAGCCACTAGACCACCGCGGCGGGGGTGGGATTTCGGCTCATTACAAGAGTTTCCGGCACAATTCTTCATCGCCGTCAGCCACAGCATCCGAAAACTGCGCAAAAATTTTTTGCAAGTCTGTAGCGGGTACCACGCTTACTTCTACGAAGGATGATGAACGATGGCTCAGCCAAAAAAGAGTACTCGGGAAGTCATTTTAAAATGTGACAGAATATAAAGCGTACATTCCAAATTAATTGGGTTAGGTAAAGTCAGCTGTCTGGTCGTCTCCAAAATCAATTAGTGTTACTGTAATAACGCTCATTTCCTTTACTTTCTTTTTGTTTTCCCTTTCTTGCTCTTTGTATTCTTTTCTCTTTTTTACATTGTTTTTGTTGGCACGCAATAGTGCAGTTACCATCCATAGGTTATTAGATGTTTTCTTGGCCAATCTCCCGGAGTTGGTATGTGCTACAGTATTCAGGCTACAAACAAAGAAATAAACTAATGCTTCCCTACTACGGCAAAATTATATTTACGACTTAGGTTAGGTCTAACTGTTCTCATGTACTAGCGGCTCGCGGTTTCACTTTCAGCCGTGGCACTTCTCCTCCAGATTCTTGAGTAAAGTTCTTTGCACCATATGGCTTCGTGGCTATCCAGCAACTCTGCTTGTAGCAGTTACCCATAGTGTGTAAAAAAGAAAAGTCTCTGAAGGGCTGCTTCAGCGTTTGCTGTGACTGCTGCGCGTTTCGCACATGTCTGGTGTTTTTTTTTCTAATCATTTAGCCCAACATTGCGTTGCACCAGGGCTTTTCCTCGCATTTCAAAAAATAGAAAAAAAGAACGCCGGACGCAGCGCAACGTTGGAATGCCTAAAACAACAGAAGGGAAAATCACGAGAGCCCGTTTTTCTGTTTGGACACCACTTTTAATGAAAACCAACGCATAATGAAGCCAAGCAAGGTGTAGGGGACCATAACTGAAATGTTTTAATCGTATTCTAGTATTTGTGGTGTGGATGTGACGACTCCAAAATGAACGAAGAGACAACTTGCCCTCAGCATGGACAGAATGAATGAAAGGTTGCGGGTTCGGTACCTGGAGGGGGCTACTTGTCTTTTCGTCCACTTCGCTGTCTTTACATCCATATCACAACTACTGCAGTACACTTGAAGCAGTCCAATTAACGTCCCCTATACCTTGCCTTGCTTTACTAGCAGCTGTCTTTCATCGATGTTGTGTACGGCGTTCTTCATTGTGAGGAAAAAGATAAAGCGTCAGCCCACTCCAGAAGATTATAGCAGGCACTGTTGTGTATGACAAGAGAGACAGATGAAAATTAAAGGTATGGATAATATTAATTTCTGGGGTTGTACGCACCAAAACCAACAGATGCTTCTGGGGCACGCCGTATAGTGGAAGGCTGCGGGGATGTCGACCATCCACTGTTGTTTAACGTGCACTCGTATCGCACAGTACACGGGCCCCTACCGTTTCGCATCCATCGAAGTGCTATGGCAAGCGGCGAGGATAGACCTCTCGACTTTCGTGGCATACCGCAGTAAGTGAGACGGACAGGAAAGGCATCGCGGTAGAAGCTTGTTACGCTAGCGCGAGTCGTAAGTCACAGCGTGTGACTCACACATGTAGCGTCTGTAGTTATACATCGGTCACGTAGACGAAGGCCACTAATTATGGCAAGGACGATGATGATGATGATGATGATGATGATGATTAGGAAGGGCGGGAGACTTTGGTGCTTTAAAGGCTCTTATAAACCACATCGAGTTCAAAAGCAAAAAAAAATGGCAATGGCTTAGCTCAGCAATGCCAGGATATACATAGCGTTAGCAAAGGTTCAGCTGGTTATTCTTAGCTTTTCAGATATCATGCTTACAGCTGTTCCAATGACACACACACACGGTATACGTATTATGTGGAACATGTACATTTATTTTACCGGGCAACTACTTCGGGATCCGATGGGTTAAGCTTCTCCGCTCTTCTGCGCCGTTGAGCAGCATTTGCACTCTCTTTCTCCATGGCTATACCACAGTGGCAAACGCCAGTCAGAGGCGCTATCAAGCGGCTCCAGCGCAGTGTCAGATGGCGACTGCACAGGGAAGGCGCGCGCGTCGGCGTCCATATGTCTACCAAGGCTATGACGGCACTCCTCTGGAAAGCGCACACTGGCGGCGGCGAGTCGCGCACGGCCGCGGCTGAGTGCGAGGGAGGTGCCGGCTCCGGTGCGTCACACCACTGATCGTGTGCGCAGCGCATCGAATTGCGGGCACACCTGCGGCGAGCCGCGCGCGGTGGCGGCGGAGTATCATTGCGCATGCCACGCAAAATTGGTTCAGCGAGGCCAGTGTAGCTAACGCTACAAAAACTATTTATTTCTCGCTTTGGCTGCCCTTCCTAGAAGCGCCAAGCGCTATCTGCTGCTCGCCGCTTATTTCCTCATAAAACAGGTGGATTGTCAGCATTATAGGCGCTGAGCCAGTCAGGATTTCGCGCTTTTCGACTACACGCCTATCGCCGCTTGCGCAGTCGCAAATGCGGAAAACCAAGTAAAACCAGTTCATCGCGCGCGATATAGTCGTATATACGAGACAGGTCAGAACGCGAACGTGTGAAAAAGCACGAGACAGTTCACGACAGGCATCTCTCGTATAATTGACCAGTCGGTAGCTAACGTGATCATGACGTCATGTGAGCAAACTTCTGGCGCCACAAATTGTGCCGCAAAGACCGGAAACGATAAAAGATGATAGCGCGCTCGTTTTTTTTTTCATTTTTTTGTATTTTAGAGGCTGTTTAGGGGCCCTCTATGCAAGGACCACATATCGCTAAGATGTATACGATTGTTTTGAAAATGTGTGTGCTACAGATATGTTTTGCAGATAAGTACAGTGCTCTAAGGTTGAAACGCGGCAGTCCAGGGCTAATCAATGCATGTACTTCCGCTTCTACCGTATTTAGTCCGTGTCATATCGGCGCCATTTCGACTTCAACAAATCAGAACGAACAATACATCTATCAGCCAGACTTCGTAGCGATTTCCGGTGGGTATATCAAACAGTTGTGCACATCAGTCGTAACATTATATGTTTTCATGTCACGTCTCGTGTGCACTGTACACATCTAAGCTTATGAACAGTGTCATAGCGGTATGTACAAGAGACGGGGATGTCAAAAGTTCCCAGGCCCCAATCCTGTGTGTTTGACCAAACTTTTGACCAGGGTTGTACGTACAGTCGCCACTGAACACAATTAGCACAAGTGACTCGTGGCCTGAGCGGCAAAATTGCGATATGCGGTGCTGCTGCCAACAAGGTGCACTCGAACGTCATCCCAGCAGCAACAGAATGCATAGCGCAGTGAGTGTAAGAAGCATAAATAGCTGAGTTGGTGCGATCCTTGACGTTGCACTCCTTGGCAAGAAGCAAGAATGTCCGTCACTTGAGAAAGAGAGAGACAGATGGTATGAAGGAAGGCAGGGAATTAAGTTAACCGGAAAGCAAATGTCTGGTTTGCTACCCTGCACTGGAGGAGGGGAAATAGGAGACGGAAAGTAAGAAAAACAGAATGAGAGAAAGAGAGCGGGAGGGAAGCGAAAACACACACACACACACAAAGCAGTGGTAGTCGGGGGAAGGCATGGCAACAAACAGCTAGTATTTAAAAGGATAGCTTATCCGCCGCTTACCGGTACTATCGTGCACCAAACGTTGCTGCGAGCGTTGCTGCCCCTGTCTGCCGATAAGGAATGCACAAAGCGTTTTTTTTTTCAGAGGTGAAGCAGTGCTTTGAATAGCCTGTGTAACGTTGTCCGTCCGCGTCTACGTGCCAACGCGCACACCGCGCTCCCTTCGCCGCAGGTGTTGGGGTGGTGCCAAGTAGGTGACGCCTTCACTCACAGTGCGTGGTGATGTCACTCTCTCCCTCTCCTGCCCCACGCTCAGCACGTGTCACCTTTCTCTCTCACTTCACCCACTCCACCGCTCGCAACGTTCGAGCACGCATCAAGTGACCACTCTTTCGGCTCGTTTATCTGCGATAAAGAGGACGCCGTATAGCGAAGCTGCTTTGCTTTCCGATGATGATGAAGCTCTGGTCAAACCAGTCTATGCCACGCTGAGTAGCGTTCATGTTAACCGTGCTGAACAGGACTGTAGCTGAACTGGTACATTAGCAGACCGAGTACAAGCAGACCGAGTAATTGCCCACAACAGATCTTGGAAACGACAACCACGCATGTATGCGATATCTGCACATCATGAGCGTTCCTTACCGTGGTTCCGCATGCGCGAACTTTCACCCCCCCCCCCCCCTCAAAGGGTCGGGACGACCTTGGCTGCGTGTGCAGAGCAAATGAAGGCGACGCAAACTTGGAACGTGATCAAACTTCCCGTTCCACCGCTTCGCGGATATGCGCGGCATATTAATATACGGTAGATTGCCACTGACGCCGTAAGTATGATAGGCGTATAGCCGTAAATGCCAACCAGGCGCCTGCTATGCTGTTTTTCTACTGTTTTTCTTTCTCTACTTTGTCGAGAGCAAGTCTGAAAAAGCACAGGCACACCCATGTCCTCGAAATACGGACCCGTCATTTGGTCCCGGGCACATCATCTGTGCAAGAATTAAATTAAAAAGGACATCACGTCTAGGGTATTAACATATGCGGGCGCAGGGTTGCCCTTCATAATATTATCATCCATGGGTTTGACGCTCCAAAACCACGATATGGTTAGTAGAGACGCCGTAGCAGAGGGCTCCGGAAATTCACACCAACTGGTATTTGTTAACGTGCACCTAAATATAAGAAATAGACGCCTCCAACATATTCGCCTCCACCGAAAATACAGCCGCCGCAGCCGGCATTCGATCCCGCGACCTTCGAGTTAGCAGTGGAGTGCCGTAACCACCAGACCACAGCGGCGGGGCAAGGTTCCTCTTCAAGGGAGATGAAGGGTCGTCGCAGCGCCTTCCCCACCCCCTTCACTATTATATGAATGTATGGGGCTAGTACTGCGCCCCTCCCTCTCGCCAACACCCCCCGCCGTGCGTACGACTGCGGGTATTACCAAACAGAACAACGAGGGTAACTAACGCCACTTAATTTTACAGCTTGTGGTTCAATGACGGGTATCCAAAACTATGTAGAGGCACGTCATTTTGGTTGAACAGTAGGGCTGTCGTTGTTTAAGCAGATTATCAGTGTGTGCAGAGCAAGAAATTCACTTCATCATGATCATCTTGAACGAGCTAGCGCACTCTTCCCATTCTCCCTCCTCGTCGTTCTCGTCCTCTTTGCACTGTTTCGCTCCCAGAACACGTGCTTGGATTTGTCCGGTATGGGATGCAATAACTGTGATTTGCGAGGGAACGAGTACGAAAAGGAAGACGGAGAGATAAAGGTAGCAATATAACAAAAGAAAAATTAAGAGAGAGAGAAAGAGAAGGAATTAGGAGAAATATAGACTGAAAGAGAAAGGAGTGGGCAGAGAAAGAAATGCCCAACTGAAATAAGCAGAGACAAAAAAATGCGAAATAAAAAGGGGAGGGAAAGAACGAAAAGAAGAATGAAAGATGAAGAAAAAGCAGGCATACTTCCGTCAGGCTTGGCGCGACTAGTGCGAAGCTGTCTAGATTTTTTTTTTCATTTTTGTTCATCAAAATGCACCATCCTGGTACGGGGATGGAAAGCGGATTCGATTCATGGAGTCATCATGGAGAAGTCACGGCAGTCTTTTGCAGAACTCGAGTTGACGCTGACGGTCACTTAACTGGCATTTCACGAGACATCTAAGGATTTTGCCTTCAAAATAACATATCAGACAGACATACAGAATGTTTCGGTAGGTTAGGTGCATAAGAGAGAAGAAAATATGTATGTATGTATGTATGTATGTATGTATGTATGTATGTATGTATGTATGTATGTATGTATGTATGTATGTATGTATGTATTGGTGTGTGTGTGTGTGTGTGTGTGTGTGTGTGTGTGTGTGTGTGTGTGTGTGTGTGTGTGTGTGTGTGTGTGTGTGTGTGTGTGTGTGTGTGTGTGTGTTCATGCTCAGTGTCAATATATGCTCTAGAGTGCCCTGCAATTCTCGCACGCACTACAAAAACGCGGCACAGTATGAAGAATGTTCCCACAGTATACCTCACTTTTCGTGGTCCAATTATCACCGCAGCTCCTTGCTTTCTCAACGACCATTGGCGTGGCCCGCTGATGACGTCGCATTTTCGGTGGGCGTTCTCGGGATCACCTTGTTAGCGAACACAGTGGCTAAGTGAACTATACAACAGCGTATATCATCGTGATGCAGTGCCTGTTATCGAGGTTTCTTTGTATCCCGAGGAGCTGGACGTGTACGATCGCCTGATTAGAGACACGTTTTTCTCTTCGATATACATTCAGTAACGGCCCACTGGGACACGAAAGATGAAATATGGTATGCACGGAGACAAGCTCATAGTAATGACACGCTGCTAAGATCCGAATGTGGGTCAGGGAAGAAGAGCGCGTTGATGACATCGTAGTCGAAATCAAGCAGATGGAACAAGCATGGACAGGACGTGTAACGAGACACCAAGATAATCTACGGTCGTTTAGGGTGACAAGCCTGACTCGAAGAGGAAGGACAGGGCACGTTGGAGTGGCTGAAGGATGTCAGGTGGCCAGATGACACGAAGTTTGCGGGAATGACTTGGCCCCGGGTAACACAGAAGTGGATTATTTTGGCGAAACGTGGGAGACGCGTTTTCCCTGCAATGGGGGGAGTCAGGATTATGACGATGATGATGATGATGGTGATGATGTTATCTGGCAGTCTACTACAATTCTGGCTGGTGGATGTCTACTTGCAAGTTGCCACTCTTAATTGCGCTTTAGCGGGCTGAAATCCCGGCTTTGGCGGCTACAATTCCGATGGAGGCGGAAAAGATATAGGCCCATGTGTTCAGATTTGGGTGCACGTTAAAGAACCCCAGGTGGTCGAAATTTCCGGAGCCCTCCATTACGGCGTCTCTCATAATCATGTGGTGCTTTTGGGACGTTAAACCCCACATATCAATTGCGCTTTAGAACAACGAGAAACACCCTTACGAAGAGAAACTATGCATGCCAATTTTGATACACGTTAACAAGTACAACAAAAAGAATGAAAAAGTACAGAATTTTAGAAACATATATATACGTGATGAAATATAAAAAGAATTAGAGTATCACGAAAACACAGCTTTGCGATCAGCACCATTGCTGCTTACCTGTACGGACAACGAACCCAGAGAAGGCCTCACTTTTTCCGTGCCCAGCGTCCTTACACCACTGTCGATATCAGCGCCGATTCCAGTCATGAATCAGCCATAGATGTAGTCAGTGCGCCTGTCACGAAGCTATTGCTGTTCGACATGTCTTCGACGGAAGATGTTACCTCCTTCACGTAATCCAGGATACTTGCGATGGTCCCCTTGTCCTTCTGACGAGCTTCGAACGGCTCCTTGGAAAACGTATACGTCGCGCCTGTCACGGCGTACGCGACAGAGCGACGTCCGTGTTCTAAACCACGACGTGGCCGGAGCGCGCGATGGCAGGTGGATTCAGTCGCACACATGCACACAATGGTCTCGAACTTGGCATGCACGACGTTTTCACGATGCGACGTGACCTCGTTTACCACGATGCTCAGGAAATGCGCGTGTACGACGGCTGGTATGGCGTCGTAGCACCGGCGGGGCGCTTTTGCAGTTACATCAAAAGCTCCGCGCCGTGGCACGCACGTGCCTCGCTTCCGCTGCCACGCACGTCACGTATGCACTCGTAGTTGCTTCCTTTTTTTTTTCCTTTGTTTCTTACGGGCCGCGAGGCGGATAACGAGTCGCCTTGGAACGTCGCAGAGCAACTCTCGGTGCCTCCATCGTGCACTCGCTGAAGGAAGTCCGCTGGAGACATTTCGTGGAGAGGGTTGATTACGCTGGCTCAACTGTTATGACGCAGCGAGCAGTGGAAAGAAAAAAAATGGTAGGTGTAACCTTATGAGACAAGAAGAGAGCACAGTGGATTATGGAACAAACGGGGGTCAAGGATTTCATAGTTGAAATCAAGAAGAGGAAATGGACATGGGCCGGGCATGTAGCGAGTAGACAGGATAACCGCCAGTCACTAAGTGTAACTAACTGGATTCCCAGAGAAGGCAAGCGTGTTAGGGGGAGACAAAAGGTTAGGTGGGCAGATGAAATTAATAAGTTTGCGGGTATACATTGGCAGCACCAAGCACAGGACTGAGTTGAGTGGCGGAACATGGGAGAGGCCTTTGTCCTGCAGTAGACGTAGTCAGGATTATTATAAGGATGATGATGATGACGATGATGATGACTGTTATGACAGGCATTCTTGGAATCGCCAGCCGTGCTCTCCTTCCGGCTGACTAATTGAAAGTATATGCGCCGGTAGCGGAAGTCGTGTCCAGTGTAAAAAAAAAAGGGGGGGGGGGCTGGTGTCATCCATATGTGTCCGCTATTGAGCATTACTAGAACATTTACGCCACCATGAGTCTAATAAGAGTTCGTATTAAAACTTTGTCACATGAAAATGACCACAGGCGCGCGCACCTTGGGAGATGGGAACAGTCCTCACCCTTAATCCGTAATAGGATATATGGGTCAAGTCCGCCCCGTACCTTTACCCAGTTGGTCCTCTTTCGCCATTGGTATGGCCATGCAGGCTTCTGCCAATAATACGGTGGCCGATATCCGGCCTTTCGGGAACTTACCTCCCACCCTTACTATTGAAAGCCCAGGGACCAGAAACAGGCCGCAGTAAGAATTACTTCATTGTTTCATCGATTACTTCTTTCGGAGTCAACCAATTCGAATAAGGGAGCGGTGGGGGCAGTGACACTTACCCCCCCCCCCCCCCCCAATTCACCTTATGGAACCTGGACACGCCTATGTGTACGTTGAAATACGCAAGACGGAACGAAGTGGTGACTTCAAAACAGATAGCTTTAATAAAAAACAAGTAAAGAACCTTGCATATACATACACCATGCAAGCGCGTCGACTCACCGCTAGGTGTACAATGGTGCAGGGACGCAATCTTAAACGATGCCTGCGTTTTTTGCGCTTGCCTCAAGAAATGAAGTTCTTCGCTTCAAAAATTCGATCGATAAAGCGTTTATGTCCGCGTTTACCACTGTGGCAATTCGCTTGGCTTCGATATTTTCTGTCGTAGGCATCCTGTGGCGTTCGCCTAAATGACCAGCTGTATGATGGCTTGTCGTTTGTTACAATGCTCTCCGACTTCACGCGTCTGCCGACGTATACTTTTTGCCACAAGAAAATCAAGAAAAGGTACGTCGATCGCTCTTCTGTTTCGAGGAACCGCGCGTGTGGTTGTTATGTTTTGCTTCGCACGCTTTTTTTTTTTGGCATATTTGTAGTTCACCCAAATTACGAATCAATTTTTAGGGTGCTGGTAATATGACTTGAAAGTTCGAGGTGCTTGCAGTTTTCTCTCGTGGGCGTTCAGCACTGGTACACAGGCTACGTGAGCAAGTCTCCATTAACGTATTCAACTCTGCAAACCTTCCTATTAGAAATGTAGCTTTCAGGCGAGTGATGATACTAAGGCATATTTGTACAGGTTTGGGAGCGACGCAAGGGTACGGCGGGACTCCGTGCCCCTGTTTTTTCTTGAAACAGCCGATTTCTACCTTTTTGGCGTCACGACTACGTGACCATCAATATTCGCAATTAAAGATCTTCGTGTGTTAGTCAGGCCAGCGCGGAGAGGGCATTCTCTGTGCTGAGGTTTCTTTCATTATAACAGCGGTCTCGAACATCAGGGAATGCCATAAATGACATTCGGCGGAAGTCATTCTCACTAGAACACTGCACGGGCCGATTTTTTTTTCGGTCCATGCCCGGCCATGCCCGAAAACTTCATGCTCCGGCCCGCCCGAGCCTGGCTCGGTGTTTTTAAATACGGAAAGTATTTAACCCGAACCCGGAAGGTTTGGGTCCGGCCGGGTCCGTTTCGGTTAGTTATGCCTTTAACATAAACGAAGAACTGTTCACTCTTTGGCTATTGCAAAGATACCTGCCTCACGCAAGATATATTCTAATGGGAGTTTTGGAACTTCTTTCCGTGCAACGACTTTCACTGGTATACTCTGCGTACATTTGGTTAATTACGCCCGTAATCCTTCTTGCGAAAAAATTGCAGAGTAAGATAAAATCGAATTGTAGTCATAGCTGGCTGTCTCATGTAGGCAGTGCTAACCACATAATCAAACTTTTGTATTTAAAATAACGACTACAAAATATCCCATGAAGGGGAAAAAATGGTCATGGCTCTGTCAAAGCGAGTGACAATGATTACCAAGTGAGGCGCCGCCCTCGTTGTTCCCTGAAGATACCACCTCGTCGTCTTCTTGAGATGGCCTTCAATATTTGAGAGTGTTATATCTCTGTGGGAAAATGTCTGAAGCCTTTATACGCATTAGGCGCAGTGCCCTTCCTGACATGGCGTATATTCAAACAGTCCAAGAACCAACAAGCCTCTACCCCACTACCCTTCTTAGCCTCTTCATTCCGTGTCGCGCACAATTTTCGGCAGTCTTACAACGAAATCGCACTCAGGGTTTGCAATATTAAAGCGCCGAAGTGGACTACCCGGCGGCTTTTTTAGCACTCCCATTCGAACACGGACGCATGCATGGACAGACAGACGGACGGACGCATGGACGGACAGAAGCACAGACGGAAGCACAAATATACGGATAGATGGACGGACGGGCGGACGCTTCGCCCCATTCATCATTATGCACTCCTTGGATATGCTGTGATTTTTTTTTTTTTTCAGTATACTGCAGTCATAACGAACCATGCAGTTGGGATATTATACAGTTGCAAGTTTACGAGCACAAATGAAGCCATGGAGCCATAGGGAACACAAGTTCAAAGAAAAGGAACAAAGCAAACCTATCGGCATAAATACAGGTATCACGAAAACAAAAATATTCGGCAGATCCCACGCACCTGGTAATCGACGTTATGCGAAGCATGCGGAGGGAAGGTGAGCGTGTTGCAATTTTTTTTTATTGAGAACACGTGATGAAATGACGCTAAGTATATGTACAAATGTTGCACATACAGACATATGTTGAAGAGTTGCAGATGTTTATATAACCAGTAGTTTGCACTTGCACAACGATGCCAACTGGAACATGCGTATTAGCACCACCAGAAGCTGATATGAAGCGCTGATGCCCGCGAGGATGCTGGCCCTGGACACTGCGACATAAATCAACTTCAGGTCACGGCAATTAACCACAATTGAAGTTAACGTTACGTAACAGCTGTATCAAAGGAGTACGAATGTGATGTTCATAAAATTGGGCAGGCAGCACTGCAACCACTATTGATGTTTGACGAAGATTAGCGTCTACTTGCAAAGTAGTTCCAAGACCTGGCGTAGCTCAGTGGTAAAATGCTTCATTGCCACGCAGAATGCTTGGGTTTGATTCCAGCTGGGACCCCGACATTTATTCTTTGCATTCGTCGGGTCGACGCCACCGATGTCGGGTATTTCTTAACGCTCGCGCGTTAAAATTGCCCATGTGTCCTCTCGTCGTTACTGAGTAGATACTAAGTGTCAATCACCTGTGGCACATAGCCGCACACCAGCGGCACATACCCGCCCGTGGGTATGTGCCATTGTCTGGTGGGAAGTGTTTGACGACGTACGCGACGGGATTGTGACATTATGCATGTCTTGACCAGTGCGTCATATTCATCAAACCATCTTACCCTCTTATGCTAATTTTGGTTTCACGCTAAGTTGAGGGGGTGACCATGAGAGCACCCAAACGTAAGCGGCTAGATAGATAGATAGATAGATAGATAGATAGATAGATAGATAGATAGATAGATAGATAGATAGATAGATAGATAGATAGATAGATAGATAGATAGATAGATAGATAGATAGATAGATAGATAGATAGATAGACAGATGGATGGATAGATGGATAGATGGATGGATAGATGGATAGATGGATAAATAGATAGATACGTACGCTCAAAATCACCGAAGTTTGCTAAGAAATGCTTCGCATTTAAAAGCCAGCGCAACGTGACCTGACAACGAATTGTGTACTATACGCGATATTGACCCATACATTTCATTAAAAAGCCCATCCGCACCCTTCCGCTCCTAATACTCCCAAAATCAAGCGCGAAACATATAATAGTTATTTCATATGAGTTTTTCTTGATTTTTGGTGAATTTTTGAGATAAACTCTTCATTATTAGAGGCGAGGTAGCTCGAGGCTGTGTCCGTCCCTCCCTCCCGTCCCGCGGCGTCCACCCCGGCCCCCTTGCGAATCACATCTTCCCCTCTTTCTCTCATCTCCTACGCTCTCTCACCCATCCCGTGACGTGCACACCTCCGCAGAGCATGCGCGGCCCCTCCTCCTCTCTCTCTTCCTACGCTCCCCCTTTTTCTTCTCTAGGACTCCTCCGCTCTACGGAGCGGAGCGCACGACAGGTGCATAGTGCCACAGCTGCATACTCCGCTGGCAGCGCCACCATAGTTCCGCGGTATAAAGTCGGGAAGCCCGCACGCCTCCATCTCTCCTGCGCAACACAGCAAAGAGCGCCAGCGTCGACGCCAGTGTCAGCGTCAGCGCCAGCGCAAGCTCTCAAGAACCATCTTCCTCTCAAGTGAACAACCTCCCCGCTGCTTCGCATCCACACACGGTTCCCTTTAGCGGGAGATGGTTTAACTTTTTTTTGTAGTTTGTACTATTTTAGATTTAGTTTATTTTGGACTGATATTTTGAGCAATGTCAGTCTTGTTTTAGCCCTGTATTGATTACCGCGTCATCATGCTACAGGATATCAGTGGATGGACGACAACCCAGGCCGCTCAACCATTTCGTATTAAAAATGTCATTTATGCGACCCAAGATTGAGATCGCAGCACTCGACGGGGATGGGACGAATGCCTTTCCATTCATTCTAGGTATCTCTCATTCACTTGAACCTAATCAGACATCATCGAACTGAAACAGAAAATCAGAGAGGTGAGATATAATTCACCTGAATTCATAAAAGTTTCTCTCTCTCTTTCTCGGTCACCTTTGTTCCGTATGTTACACAGTTTCGGTCATCCACCTTCACAGAGTGGAATAGCCCATCAATTTCTTTGTAGTGTGTATCATTGTGATGAACATTATGCTTGCGTATTTTGCTGCAAAAGCTTTCTCGCGAGCTTTCCCGATCCTTGGACTATTCGCGGTTACAGACGCGTGCTTTCCAAATTGTGACAGCCTTTGTCGCATAGCATAAAGATGTGGGCAAATTTTAAGACGCCGTCCACTACAATGAAAATTTGATTTATCTCGCATTCGATACAGAGCCTCGGTGCCTCACCATTCGCCGTGGGAAGGAAATTTTTTTCTTGTGCTAACAATCAAAACTCTCTTGGCAGATTTTTTTTTTCCCAGCCGGGATCGCCGTGCAGTTCTGTATATAAAACTCGCAATTTCGGAAGATTTATCTAAAGCACACACCCGGGTTTCGAACCTGCGACCACTCGCTGCGCAACACGATGCGTTAAATAACTCCGCGACGCCGCATACGTCCCCCCACAGTGATGCAGAGTTCGTTCTCTACCCCGTTTATCGCTGCGGTACCATTGCTCTGAGGCCCTTCAGCGCGGGATGGCCTTCCACCCCCGGGATGGGGTTGGAAGGCTATCCCATACTACCACAGAACACCTATACTACTTTAACGGTAGTCGCCCCGGTCATCTTTCGCCGGAGTAGGGATGCGCGCCTTCGCCCTGCAGGGCGTGGTCACTCGTGCTCACGCGCTTATCCCATGAGGGGGGAGGCTCGTACGTGTTTGCCGCGGCCGCTTGACATCGCTTTCGTTAGAGCAGGTTTTGTGGCGCAGACTTCAAACGGCCACAGGCACGACTCCTTTCCTTCTCTCCCTTTTTACGCATGGCGAAACCTCACCTCATTGCAACTTACGTCCTAGCACCAGAGCCGACTTCAATCACGTATTTCTGAATTGCCCGAACATGCCCAAGCCCGAATGGCAATGGTTAGTACACCAGGAGCGATGGAAGACTGCTCTCCGCCGCTCGCAACCGGGGTTACAGCTCCGGACAGTGAGATGGGCCAGAGGGTGTCGCTGAAGTACAGAGGTGTCCGCGGCTACCTAGAGCAGCCCGAGGGCCCGTCGTCATATCCTGCTTCCCCTTCCCCACCCACACACCCCCTCAAAATATTCTTTCACGGATCAATAAAGTTGGTTACCTACCTTACGTTGAAACTAGATGCATGAAAGTCACTGAATTCACTCGCTGCAGCGGTCATGTTTGCGATAGGATTAAGCTGTCAGTTAGAAGAGCTTAAGTATAGGCTAGTTGGTTTAAAGCAGTCGACACTTACATTAATTAGCTCATACACAAAATTGATTGATATGTGGGGTTTAACGTCCCAAAACCACCATATGATTATGAGAGACGCCGTAGTGGAGGGCTCCGGAAGTTTTGACTACCTGGGGTTCTTCAACGTGCACCAAAATCTGAGCACACGGGCCTATAGCATTTCCGCCTCCATCGGAAATGCAGCCGTCCAGCCGGGATTCGATCCCGCGATCTGCGGGTCAGCAGCCAAGTACCTTAGCCCCTAGATGCTGATACACAAAAGACGCACGAGAAGCACACACTACACAAAGGACCGCCACGAACACTTGTCACGGTTGTTTGCGCTCGTCCTGAGTTCAACAGCGTGTTCTCATTGCGTGTCCGTCTTTTTGTGAGCCAGCCCCTGCAAGTGTCGAGCTGCTAGACTTTCTGCGTATCATGACATTCCAATAGCTGCTTTTGAATCCACTGTTTCGTCCTTTGGGTGATACTGTGAGTTTACTTATGCGATAGCAATTATATTGCCACCTTCCTTTCCTCAAGTTTTGTTATCGACCCGTTATATTACGTTCAGCGCAAAACGCGCCTACGATGTTCGGCAAGCTTCGAGGCTGTAGTAGATCGTTTTGTTGAGATTACGTTCACTTTGTGAACATTGCACATTATTCAGGAACATACGTCGCCGCTAGCAATAACGCTAGAATATTCGGTGGCAAAGGTATAAATGCCGACGCGCTTCGCCGCTTGTCAGTTTATCGACGACCGACGTTCTGTTCGCAGCTATCACTGCCAGTGTCTTGCTTTCCTTTTACGTAACCACAGGTTCGGCCCAATTAAAGTTTATTGTTTGACCTGCAGTCTGCTGCTTTCGTCCACGTCACGACCCCGTGGCAATATGGACAATTCAGTCCCAATTTTGCCGTCGGTGTCGCCATGACGTTCTGTATAAAGTCAAAATGGATAACAACGCCCCGCACCACCCGCCGCGGTGGTAAAGTTGCTAAGGTACTCGGCTGCTGACTTGCAGGTAGCGGGATTGTATCCCGGCTGCGGCGGCTGCATTTCCGATGGAGGCGGAAATGTTGTAGGCCCGTGTGCTCAGATTTGGGTGCACGTTAAAGAACCCCAGGTGGTCAAAATTTCCGGAGCCCTCCACTACGGCGTCTCTCATAATCATATGGCGGTTTTGGAACGTTAAGCCCCACATATCAATCAATCAACATCAGCCCGCACTACGTACGTTTTGAACGCGAGTGAAAGAGCACGCGCTTGCTGCCGTCGAACTTGGCTCAAGCAGAGAAGCCGACCGTCTCCGACACCCGAAATGCTCTCGGTGGGGTGCCGTAGAAAGGGCTACTTTACTCCAGCAGGAAATGCGTAGTTTCGTCAGCCAGGAGTGGTCGCCCACAGCATCCCTTTACAAGAGATCAGCTGGCGGTTCGTTCCTTTTATGTATGCACAGTTTGCGTTGAGGCCATAAAAAAACACTAAGACCGCTTCGTTCGCTGTATTGTTCGCTGTACTCGGCCCGTTTCCTAGCACACGCGTTTCGAGCTGCACCTGGCCTCATCCTAAAGGAGTTAGGCGCTAGCTTTACTATGTATAACATACCAACTTGTTGCTATCGTTATCATTACAACGCACTTGCAGCAAAATTGACATTTATTTCATTACCAACGGCAGCATGTGGGTCTTGTCTCCCCCTTCACATTTCAGTTCTCAAATGTTAACATTCCTATGGCGATTTACAGGCAAAAGTGCATTATGATTACATACCAATGTGTAGCAGCAAAACTGCACATTAACTATGACTGCATGGGGAAGTGGCGAATTGACAAATAGTTTCATGGGGGAGCACTGGAGATGCAGTTCATATTCTTGGTAAATTTGTGTCATGTCATCTTGAGCTGCATGTGCCCAAGTACAAGTTGAGGCCACTGAAGTACAGATATTCATAATAAGCAGTGTTTTACAAGTGCCTATGGCACTAGGCAATCTTCACTTTGTATGTCTTGTTCTCTTCTCACAGCCATACCTTCTAACAGCCAGTAAATTACAAAGCTTTAAAAGAATGAAAAAGTCTTGAACAGGGGTGTCACTAGAGTCAACATTTCGACAAGCAGACTTTTCTTAGGCAAGAAAGACACTCTGAAAGTTTGAATGAATACACTTTGAGCATAAACTGATTCGGCAATGCTCTCTAGCATTAATTTTATCACGAGAGTATGGCACGTCTTGCGTAACTACATAATGACAAATGTCACGTCTGCCATATTGACTACTACCTGTGCAAGTGAACATCCCACATACCAAGGTGTGAAGTATATCAGCCGAAGTAATCGTAACAAGAGTTGATAATGATGCTGTTGAGCGAATGCTTTATTCCTGTTATTTGTTCTGTCGGCGCTTCGCCACATGCCTCCTTGTACAACACTTGTTAAAAAGCTTTCCCACACAGCTGGGGACTGATGTTGCCATACAAAAAATATATGTGTACATACACACACACTCCAAAAATGCACATCATTTTCATGTAAATCTATACCATGGTATCAAACACGATTGTGGTAAAACGTGTGTGTATAATATAGCATGTATATAATATATATATATATAACTTCAAGTATACAATATATCTCATTTTTTTTCTTACGAAACAAGTATGCAAAAACACGAGTATGGTAAAAAATAACTATTTTTTTTTCATGAAGGAAGGGGTGGAGCAAATGTAAAAAGCACGAGCAACAAAAAAAAGTATTCATAGGAATGAGTTGTTCGAGTGAAGAAAATGTCCTTAAACAAGGCAAAGCTATTGTTTGTGTGTTTCTGAAAGAATGCGAAATGTTAAGAGAAAAGAAAGAGAAAGAAAATAAAAACACAGTATACGTGTGTGGCAACAATAAATATATACCAATTCTCCTATGTACAACAAAGTGGGCATCGTCGTCGTCGTACGTGACAAGTTAAAAAAAAAAATGCCTCTGCTTCGCACGACTCCTGTGGAGTGCGCGAGAAACAAGCAAATTGTTATGACCCTGAGAACATCTCTCCTAACACCACCAGACACATCGAGTGAACAAACAGCTTCATCAGAAGAGGAGTATTACAGAACAAGGCATGATTTTGGCTCTTCAGCACCCCCAAACACGACGTACTTGTGATCCCCACCCCTTACCCCACCCCAAAACTCACACGACAAGATTGCCTCCCCTTCACAACAGCGAGTAGCAGCAGGACATATAAAAACAGACAACAATACAACAGGCTTCATTTCACCGGAACGCTTGCCGAACACTGCCCGGGTGCCAATCTCTCAGGTACTTGGTCAGTTTTGGTTCATGCATATGTGCGTGTGTGTGGTATGTGTAGCATGCGTGGGTGCAGGCACATGCAAAAGGTGTGTGTGCGTGTGTGTGTGTCTGTGTGCGATGCCTCATTTGTGGCTGAACACTCTTGTTAGACTAGAAAGCGCAGATGGTGTTTTTTAGGGCATGAAACAAAGACCCCCAACCCCTTAGTTGACGACGAGGAGCGCACTCGTGTCCAGACAAGGCAGCGAATTTTGACCAGTCGCAAGTTTGTTGCATGCGACTGTCGTGTACAGCACCCACTCCTGTTTCAGAGCAATTTCCTTCTACAGTTCAACTGTGCTGTGCAAGTTGCGCTGAATCCAAATGTAAACTTTCTAGCACTAAAGCAAGCACAGACAAGTGGAGATTTATGACCGGCATTGCTTAAATAACCAACAAACCTCACTACAAAATACTTCAAATATAATTAATTTACAACTATAATCCAGTAAAATATTCATTATTAATTGCAGGTACAAGGTGTAAAGCTTAGTGTGGCTGACTAAGTCCCAGAACGGAAACGAGGAACGCTTTTCCAGCTATTCCTTTAAGAGCACAACGTTTTTCTCCTGTCACGTTGCACGCGATACACATGTTGCTTAGTAATATAATTAATTTAATTCAATAAAATTAAATATCTTTATTTATACGGTCATTCTGTCATCTAACAAAGGCACAGATAATTACAAGCTGAGCGAACCTCGTCCATGGAAGACTACGCAGAAGATAATTCTTAAACTATTGTGGATCACTCTGCTGATAAAACCTTTGGCACCTGCTAGTCAAGGCAAGTGTCAAAGTGCAAGCGAAAAAGCATGACCTTTCTTTCGTTGTAATTCTTTGGCTCAGAGTCTTAAAACTTATGCCTCACACATAGACATTGCCTAAAGCAGGTATGTATATAAAGAAAATGTATTTGATAATTGCTACCACAGTCTGATTAAACTGCAAATTCTAGCCTCAGATTGCTGGGGAGGTAAAGAATTCAAAGCTGGACCTGTACACATTGCCCACACAGCAGCGCAGGCTATTTGAAAGGTCCTGCAAGCTGACTTAAGTATTCTAGTGAGAAAAAGACAGCTCAGTCAGTGACATCAGTACAAAGCATTAATCTTAACAACCTCCCTCTATTAACCTAAAGCCACAAAGCTAATCTATCACTAAATTTTCTCGGCTTTCCAACGCTAAGAGAGATGCAACAAGAGACAACACCAGATTGTGGTTTCCTAATATCTACGAGGAAAGGAGGTCAAGAGGCTAACTCCCAACTGTCGTCAAGGGTTGCGACCTGAATCGCAGAGCAACAACTTGAGCTGCAAAAAAAAATGTAAGTTTACAGCGCAACAAATGCAGCTGTCTTGTAAATGAAATGAAAGTACATTGTGCCTCAACATATCCGTAAGCCCTATATAGCAACGAGCTCTACCTCCCAAAGTGGACCCCCAGTTATGGCTACAAACTAAGCTTCAATGCTGCTTCGAAAAACGGGGAACGAGTTGGACTGAAGCATACAAATTAAATCAACAAGTGGGAAAACAAGCTCTCCAGCGGAAAGCAACAAAAACGCTGTCTTCAGATCAGACCTATCATTGGACTCAACACATTTCAACATTTGCAAACAGTGATTTCCAGCAAACCTGGACTAGCCAAGATCTTCATTTGTGTAGCAAAACTTTAACGGAGACTCGGCCTTCTTTGGATATAGGTTTGTCTAATCTTTAAGTGAGCTGCTCCGGTGGCTTGCTCATAGGTAACGGTGCTCAGCTGCTGACCCAAAAGCCACCGATTCAACCCACATTTCAATGGAGGCGAAATGCTAGAGACTTCTGTGCTGTGCAATGCCGGTTCAAGTTAAAGAAACCCAGCTTGTTATGCGGAAACCTCCACTACAGCATGTTTCAAAACTTTGGTCGCTTTGTAAGGTTAAATCCCATAAACCAACCAAGGAGGTTCAAATAAAATTCTGGAGTGGACACTCTCACAAAGCTTTGACGGCAACAGTGAAGCCAGCTTTCACGCTCCTAAGATATTGGAAATCATACTCCCTTTTAATGGTGATCTACTTTATTTCTGTGCCACATTATTCATAGACTAAAAGAAAGTTGTTCCCAATGAAAGCAACACATTGAGATGTGTATTGGTGACTTGATTTCGAATAAAATTTGCCAAAACTTCTAGGCTTACTAAGGAACACTAGGGACACAAAGACAAACTCTGAGCGGAAAAGTTAAACTCATCGGGCGTGCGAGGAAAGCGCTCCCCCTTTGTTGAATGCCGAGTTTATTATGCCCTTAACAAGATGGTGGCTGCAGCTGCTATGTTTTAGATGGCATGACTTCACTCTTGAGTAATATTTTCTACTCTAGCAATTTTTTTTCATACCTCCTTGAAACAAACAAAGCCAACTTATCCAGCACATTCGGCTTAATTAAAAATGCAGCATTGTAAATAGGATCCACTCACTCACTTCAATAAGCCATAATTCTGGGTGTTGCGTTGACTAAAACCTCGATCATAAAAATGAAGTCAGGAATACAGATGCCTCAGAAGCTAAAAAAAAAAATAGAAGAACGAACATGAAGTCACTATATTTTTCATAAGGTGCAATACGATTCAGGATGGCATGATGACATGCAGTTCGTGGTGATAATAATGAAAGCTTGGTTGCATGTATCTCCATACAACATGATCAACTCAACTGTCGAGCATGTAGCGCAGACCTTAGTGATGACGCGAAGTAAAAAATAATGCTCTGAATTCCAGGGTACATGCGACTCGCTCGCCTTGTCTGGGCTTGTGCTACTACCCTTCGTCTAACTGCCCTTTTGCATGTTGGGCATGAAAATAAAATGATGAGCCCTCATGCCGGCCTGACACTGAAAGGCATTGTCTTAGCCCACGAAACGTGCTGAGGCCCCATTTTGTTTGTACCTTGCAAAGCACACGTGACGGGACAGAGACATCAGGATTTCAGCTCTTAGTTGGCTGCGAACGACGCAAAGAACAACCGGCAAACATTAGCTGTAAGACAAGATTCGCAACCGTCCACTGGAGTAAGCCTCCTTTTTGTTACGATGCTTCTGTCGAGTGGATTTGGTTTTCATAACTAATGACAGGTGTTAACAATGATCAATCTACTTTTTTTTTTTGACAGACACTGACATTGATGTTTGCTCTGGAGTAATTTACGCAGAACACATACTTCACTTAGCTCCCTCCTCCAGCGTCAAGGATTCCAGTTTGTCAAAATTTTTTGAAGAGCAGGCTCTACGAAGGGAACAAATGAATGTGAAGCCTGCACACATAGGTGAAATTTCCGTGTTGTAGTCTGCATTAGTGCATATGTGGCCGTTGCAAGTGTTTCATGTGAAAATGGCTGCATTCTCGAACTTTGCAGAGATACAACTTTCTTGCAAACCGCATGAAATAGGCTTGTACCATTGACAATGAACACATTGTACCCTCATCGGAGATGTATCTGCACATGTGCACAATAAGTGTGCACGCACACCTGCTCAAACATGCACACATATTGCGTATGCACTGTCAGATATCTGTGCGAGAGAGACCGTAAATTTGCATGCATGCTACTGTAAGTTCTGGGCATATACTATAATAATTTATGCGCATGCTGTCTTCTATACACTTCACCCTAGTTACATTACACAAGTCAACTTGTGAACTGAAGACCACTCTTAGAATGAACATGTTACATGGTTAACTTGAACCATTATTTAACTAATAATTACATGTGTACTTCTGGAAAACTGAGAAAGGTAAAATCGTGATGTCTCTGCCCTCAATGAGCTGCCCGACCCCTCTTGCAGAACGGATGGGCAGCTGTCTGATGCGGTGACGATGTGATGCACAAAACGTACAGGTAACCTGTACTGTCTCTAAAGAAAAATGTCTTTTTACCCTTGTCAAATCAAGCCGATGTATAAAGAAAAACAAAGTGAAATAAGAAAAACAAAGATGGAATGGTCGGCATCAAGCCTTTCAAGATACCTGAGCTCAGAAAAAAAAAATCAACCTTTTTTTTTCAGCCTTTCTGCGTCAGTGCTTTGAAATTACCTCCCATTAATTCAGGAGGCCTCTGGAGGAACTATACTAAACATTGGGTCAATAACAACTCGTCGCTTGTGCATCACAGAATCACTTGATCGATTAATTTGCAAGCAATTATAAAAGCATGTGAATGCAAGCTTATACATTGTGCTACGTCTATCTGCCCTCCACATTGGCAACACAGGCCAGCCCAGATTCGTGAAGGCATTTTGCAGTGAACGACTGCCAAGAACAGTTCACAATGTGATGATTAAAACAATTGTCAGGATGAACTTTGCACTCCTTTTGTACGCTGTTTTTTACTTCTTCATTCTTAGCGCTGTATCAATCGTGTAAGAATTATGCACCTGCGAATACGTTGGTCAACAAACAACACCTCTAGTATGAATCAAGAGTTCTGCGAACAGCAGTTAGAGAAAACTACCTTTTGAGACCTAGCCAATAGCCCCAATCGATTCCAAGCAATTGAATGCGCCAGTCGATGGCAAATCGTTCTCGCAAATAAACAAGAACTTCACGAACTGGGTCATGCCTGCGTCACGCGTCTTTCAATGACAACACCTACAATGCCTGCAAACTGCAGTCTCACGCAAGTCACGTACAGGTTGTAACTCCTATTCAGGCGCTTTCGCTGAAAACACTCCCTCACAACGATCAGAGCCAAAACACCCAAGCAAGTACCGGCGGCGACAACACACAACCTCGCAGACGACAAACTCGCGCTTTGTACAGCCCAAACTCCTTGCAACAAGCGACCACGGCTCGGAAGGGGAGGCGGTATCCCCCTCCCAGCCAGCACCGTTCGTGCACTGCCGAAACACGTCGACAGCACCAAGCGCAGCACAATGTAAAGTGGCATAACGGCGTGCAAAGATGTCCAAAAAAAAAAAGGTTCATTGCTACAAAAAAAAAAAAAAGGCTTGTTAAACTTGGCCTGTGCCTATAGAAAGAAAAGCATTAAAAAAAACACAAGCCAAACAAAACAATTATGCATAACCAAACAATCCCCGGTCGGACCGAGTATGCTTCGTTGCACCACAAAAACTTTGTTAACCGGAACAGTCAAAGACAAGTCCATTACTACACACCGGCCCGGTTTGTGCAAGTGCTCCCCCCCCAAGGTGCAGGCCCAAAACACTGGACAGCACGTAGAAGTGCGGCGGCACCATTTCAACAACAAAATAATAAAACCAACAGCTTGAAAAGTGTGATACGAGCACTAAATTTTGGGGCCTGGCGATGATGAATGTGACCTCCCTGGTAGGCCAAATGGGAAAGCATATGGTGCCAATCCAACGAGGGGAAGACGGGATGGCGTCTTTTTGCCCCCTCTCTTAATATCTATCTATATATATAAATATATTTATTGTCCACAGGATGTTGAAACCTGCACGACATAGACACTTGAGGAGTATGCGAAATAAATAATGCCCCTCCAAAAAATTTCCTTTCTTTCCCTTTTGCAATGCCACGCGTGCATAGGCACACAAGCAGCAAAAGGAGACATACAAAATAAACGAAAAAAAAAACACATAATTTGTTCTCTGAGGAGATTCTCCAGTTCGTGCAACGTAAGAAAGCAGTCACAAAAAAAAATGGTTGGCCGCGGCGCGCTAGGACGCCACTCGAGTTCGGCGCAAGAGGCAGTGGGGGGCATGGTGCGATTGCTAGCGCCACTGGTAATGCGCGATCTCGTCTCGAAGCACCTTCTAAGCAGCGGGTGCACAAGAAAGACCAGCGAGGCGTGTGCACTCAGGCTGCAAAGTTGCACGCTCGCGCCGTTAAGATTCGAAAAGACTCGTACGTCAACATATGCTTGCTGTTATTGTTTTCCAGTCCCAAATTTCGCGTTAGCACAACAATCACATGAGAGAGTTGAAGAGACCAATGGACGGGTATTGCGTAATATCCATTATACTTATAAGCTGTTTTTTTAAACTCTGTCTGCGAGAACACTGTTCTAACATGCGTGGGTCACAAGTTTTGTGTGGATGTTCTTTTTTACGTGAAGTTTAGCTTGAAGCAAATAATCAAACATACAGAAGGACTTGGGTTAAATGGCAACAGTTTTTTTGGTAACTCTTCATTACATATCTCTCTGTCGGTATGGCTGCCTGCTTCCTTCACGCTTAACTTACTGCAGAAAACATGAACCAACTTAGCTAAGAAGTCCAACTAACACTAGAGCATTTTGAAATACACTAGTCATTTGCAACGTAAAAATAACTCTCTGACGAAAACAGCGTGACATGCTTGTCCATAATTTGTAAGAGAGCTGAACCAGTTAGCTTTTGTTGAAAGTGCAAGCACTTTTCCTCTGTAATGTGAACACTGGGCATATTGAAATATGAAAGTTTTTCTTTTCTGACTAAGATATTATCTTTGGCTAACTACCGACATCCGAATATCTGACAAAATTTTTCGGGACGTTCATGTTTTGCAACCAAAATCAGCAACCCAAACGCATCTCTGTTCGCAGTGAACTATAGCAACACCAGAAAACAATGATGCATTCACAACATGAACAGCATCTGCCTTCCTCTTTTGGCGAGCCTACGCTTTCAACACCTGAATATTGTCAGAAAGATGCTTTTAATAAAATGAAAATGGGTTGGAAGGTTTCACGAAAGTAGCACCAACCATACGTTCCATGCAGTGTTCGAAAAGAAAAGCACACACTCATTGCGTTCTATGAATATACCAGAATAAGGAGCCGAAACTTGAGATGCCAGGCTATAGTGCAACGAACATTTGGCTGAACGTTAACGAGAGCAATACAGTGTTGGCTATTACAGAAAAAAATAAAAAGTAATAAGAATGGCCTACATTTCAGAAGACATTAACCCAGAAATGGAGCTGGGCAAGCCATGCAATTAATGGCCTATTTGTACAACATGATGGGTGCCACGAAAAATGACGACAGCAAAGCCAACAATGGCAGAGAGCAGCTTAACGTGGTGAAATTAGCAAATTTGCAGGTGCGGGACGGAACCGGCCAGTACAAGACAGGAATAGCTAGATATCTCTGCTAAAAACTACACCTTGCAGAGAACATAAGTTGATAATGACGACTCCGAGCGAAACAGAGCTGACGAATCTACTGTAATGAACGATTGGACGTCGTTTACTTCATGCTCTATACTTCGTACCTCAACATTAGCTTGCTCTTCCAGCAATTAGCTTACTTTAAGCTTAAGGAAACTACAATGTCGGGCTAGTTGGTGCATAAGCGTCACTAAGTTAGGCAGAAAGTCTGACAATTTGAAATTCAGTCATACTTGCCAATCACGGATGACGACAATCATTTCACAAGCACAGAACCTGACCACTTACGATATTCGGAGAAGTACCAGTGGTTGTCAAAGGAAAATTTTCAATAAAATACCAGTGGCCTCCGAGACTTAAGTACCATGTAGAAACTGATTTGCATTCCGGCGCCTCGTGATTTTGTGCCCACACGGCTCAAAAGAACTATACTGCCACACAACTCTTCTGCATTCGAGGCATGTACACTGGCAAAAGTTTTAGTGGTGGTAACAAAATGCAGTAAAAGTACTCATTTTTAAGATTTTGTTACAATGTGCCAGTTGGTGCTTTGAAAAACATCATCATGTAACGAGAAACAAAGAATCAGTGCAAGCTGAATAATTTACTTTAAATTACATCCAAATAAATTCAACAAGGTATAGAAAATTGTCCACTAACACAGCCCTGCACACTGTTGGAAAATACCGATCACCACCACTCTGCTGCCAATGAGATGAAGTGGTTAGGTGAATTTCACGGGTGATGCAGACTACAAGCATCCAAAAAAAGAGAGATGTACGGTATGCGCATAAAACCAAACAGTTCATACCATTAAAGTTGAAGCTGGCCAAAGCAACGCAGGATGCAGCTAATGTAGAACCAGCAATCTTCACATATTTCTACTCTGCTACTTCAGACTATCACCACCGTCTGCCATTACCACCCCAAAGCCAGGTAGACAGATGACTTTACATCAGTTAGCCCAAATATCATACTACAGGGTATTCATTTTAATGCCTCTCTTGCCACCTGAAAAATCTCGATAGACCTGCAGCAGAAAAGCCACTACATCTGTTATTTTTCTTCATAGGTAAAGTATCAGATCCCATCTACCTTTCGTTGCATCTTAATACATGCATGCAGTTTGAACTTGCTCCGGAATGTCTTTCACATAAATGTGGCGTTTAACTGAACTTACAGCTATATGTTACTTCTGTGTGAAAGTTTAGCGTGAAGGAGCCTGTCACAAAGCTACACTCTAAAGAAAAAGGGTATACACCAAAACCTCGTTATAACAAAGTTGACTCTTTCAAAAAAATATATTTGTTATATCCAAAAATTATTTATAAAGGTTTATTCCTACCAGTGTACCTATTGCACGACTATTTTTCATTTACTTTGTTATAACCAACATCTCATTATATTTGTGTTCGTTATGTTGAAGTTTGCGTGTATTTGCGATGTCTTTTTTTCTGCCTCAAAAACAGCCATCTTGTGTGACCTTTCTTAAACCTGACACTGCGCGACCTGTACCTTTCTGGACACAATTGGAGAGTAGAACAATCAGCATGCAGCGGTATTCCCAATAGAAAAGCAATGATAAAGACCACATAAATGATTGTTGGGGGACCAAACTACTCCCGAAAGGGTTAAAATTGTGGTCATGTCTCAATTCACCATTATTTGGCCACACCCTCGCGCATTATGTTCCTTCCCGTCTCTTACAGCCTGGTACTAAACAGCCAGCAACAGTGCCCTGCACTGCCCCTTGAAGAGGTACCAATGCGAGCAGGCGACAATCGAAAGACCTGGCAAGCCGATCTACACGGGAGGTTCCCGTCCCTGCTTTGACGAAGCCCGCTGCGTTCTGTGTCATCTGCTTCACAGCGGTCTAGAGCTACGAGACAATGAGGTAGAGCAGGGCGGGAACCAGCAAACTCATTTTCACCGGGACGAGTGGCGTCCTCGAGCATGCCATGGCGGTTATTGCTCTCTCATTTTTTTTTCTGGACGGGCGCTATGATGGGGGGCGGATGGAAGACGCCTTTGGCACGAGGCCCCCAGTGGGAGTCTTTGGCGGAGACCACGAAGCAAGAACAGAATGAGGTGAGAAGAAACTCCCGCTTTTTAGCTCGAACAGATAACGACTGCAAACGCTCCCAATGTGTGTCACAAGGTGACACTGCCTGGTGGTATGATGGGGGTGGTGAGTCATGTCAGAAAGGCTGGCAGCTTGAGTCCCATATGCTTCCCCCTTCTGTTCATACAACATGAGTGACATTCCAAGCGACGAAACTGAATGCGTGTCTGTCCCACCAGGAGGCACCAGTGCATAGTAACCTTGTTGTGGTACACACAGTTCTAGTTCTGCGACATCTTTGGATGCCATCAGTCCATGTTCTCCTGCCCTGTTTCTTACTCATTTCTTTTTTTTTTCTTTGCGACGTTATCTGGTCACCTGCAAACATTTATGCCAGCAATGAGTTTTTTGTCACCCCATTTCTGTCTGTTCTTTCTCCCTAGTGGAGGCCCTTTTTTTTTTTGTACTCCAGCAGTGGGGGGGAGCTGGCGGAAGACTAGAGCCCGATGCGTGCCGAGATGTGCAGTCCGTTGAGCCGGCTCTTGAGCGGCAGGCAGTCCGGCGCCAGTACGGGGACTCCCAGCAGCGGGCTGGCCTCCTGCCCGTCGGGTGCAACTAGAGGGATGACACCAAGGAGGCTGGCGCCGAGGGCACCACGTGCGGCCTGCACGTCTACCACGGGCAGACAGAGTGGTGGCGGACCCTGGCACCGGGCCACGTGTGCCCGCTGCAAGCACCGGTAGCTGAACTGGCGGCCGCACCGAGGACACGGCAGGCGCCGCAGGTGACGCTGTCGCGTGTGCGCCAGCAGCTCCCCCTTGCGGGAGAACCGCCGCCGGCACTGTGGGCACCTGAACGTTACACCCTGGACATCCAGGTGCAGCTGTGCGTGGTACCGGTACAGTGCCTTGGAACCAAACAGCTTCCCACACTCGACGCACAGGAGCTGACGGCGCTGCTGCTGCCGCGGCACCTGCGGTTGCTGTGGCGGCTGCAGCTTGTAAGCCAACCGCGGTGGAGACGAAAAGCCGCGCGATGTCTCGGCCTCCGACTTGATGGGCGGTGGGGCGGAAGGAGGCGGTGCTGCTGCCGGTCGTGCCTCGGTTAGGTCGAGAGGTCCCTCGCTCGCGGAGGTGGCGGGTGGCAGGGCAGCCCTCGGCGCTGCTACAGGTGGCTCGGAAAGAACGCTCTGCACGTGCGTGCGCACGTGCCACTCAAAGTCCTCTTCGTTGCTGAACTCCATCTGGCACGGAATGCAGGTGAAGGTCACATCCGGAGGACGGCCTGCTGTGGCTGCACAGTGAACAAAATAAGAAAGAAAACATAAGGACACATCAGCATGCCTCGATTCATTTGTCAACTATGTCGTGAGGGTTAAAAACGGTAAGGTGTTCCGCAGAGCCATGGTAGTCACAAGTGGGAAGCAACTAAATTTGATAATTTCACGGTGATCAGAAATCTTCAGATAAAAGGCTAACGTTTCTGTTGTTTTCATTGTGTGCCTACCATATAGGAGTGATTCAAGCACTCCCTTTGAAAGGTGTATCGTTGCGACTAAGATACAATCCTATACATTTTCTGTCCCTTAGAGACCAAATGTTTCACCAAAGTATATAAAGTTAAAGCTCATCAAAGTTGAGACCAACCACATTAAGATGCTGTGCCATCGTTTTCAATTACTTTTCCATAATGTCCACTCAATGCCTATTTAATCTCACATTAACAGAGGTCCTGTTTTACAAATGTGCTGAGTGTGACAAAGTGAACATTTGGGCACGTACAGTAAACCCCCGTTACAACCAAGTCAGCGAGACAGCGACAAAAATTCTATATAAGTGGTGATTCGATATACGCGACTGCCCCATAAAAGCTCAGCATGTACATCAAAATTAGCCATGACAACTCTGCAGAAGTGGTATTCAGTGAAACAAACCTTCATTCACGAAAAAAAAAAAAAGTGAGTCTACATTGGGTGCTTCGACTGGACACGAAGAGTGTCTGCTCCAGTTTGTTCAGGCAAATTATGAGGTCACCGTCCGCCTACTCCACTCTATATCGCAACACCGGAGGCTCCCCTGCATTTGTGCCACAGTTGGTATTTCGTGACGCTGTTCGTCTAGAGGCTCATCTTCCTCATCGGGACCTCCCAGCAAGTCGACTATTGCAGGATCTGTAGCTGGGGTAATGATCGGGTACATCTGCGTCAGCCATCACGAATAATTCAAAGATGCCTTCCAGATCTCCGTCAACGATACTGTTCACAGCTTCGTAGAGATCGTCGTAGTCTTCGCAGTCCTCATCAGCGTCTTTCGTGTGCGACCAGAAAAATCCGGCATGTGCAAGGCAGTTTTGCAATATTTGTAGGTGCCAGTTCTTTCCATGAATGGCATAGTAAATGCACTGCTCCAACTAAGTCGATGCTGTATCTCTTGTTGGCATCATACGCAATGAGCATCCATTGTTAAAGACTTTTCCACTATAACTTTAATGTTGTCTCAATAATGCCTTGGTCCATGGGCTGCAATATCACGGTCTTATTCGCTAGTAGAAATTCCAAAGTGTTCACTTGCAGGTTTCCAATCGTGCCATGGCTCGGGCAATCATCGATAACAAAAAGCACACGCCTTCACTTTGCCCTGAACTTTCGATCGAGCAGGCAGACATACTCTTTGAAAATGACTGCGGTCATCCAAGCTCGAGCTTGTCTGTTGCTTCTGTGTATGCAGTCTCTCGGTATCGTTGCGTTGCGGAAAAAATGGGGCTTTGCCCACTTCCCCAGTATCAGCAAAGGAAGCTTGTCCTCCCTCCCCGTCGCATTAGCACCGAACAGCACTGTAACGCATTCTTTGCTTTGTTTACATCTTGATGAAGTTTCGCTTGGTGCAGTGTATGTGCGCTTCAGCAACAATTTGTAAAAGAATGCCGCCTCATCTAAGTTTTAAATGTCTCTACCTTAATAACTGCTGAAGTAGGGTGCTCAGTATATGCTGCGCCATCTGTCCACGACCTTGCGGTCTACGGCTGCCCTTTCACTAAAAATCTATTTTGAAGACACGCCGTGCCGTCTCTTGAAACGTTTAAGCCAGCCGTTGCTGCACTTAAAATCTTGCTTGCCTATTTAGGCGGCTGGGGCTTCGGCTTTTATAGTCAATGCAGCGCAATTTACAGGAAGGTTCGCACTTCTAGCGTATTTCAGCCATTCAAAAAGTGCTCTTTCCACTTCAGGATACATAGAATCACGGTTGCACTTTCATTAGGCTGAGAAACTCTTTTCGAAGCTGTCCGATACGGCATCCTTACTCTTTAGAACAGTTGATATTGTGGATGGCGGTATTCCGAATCGTCTTACGATTTCATACTTCTGCCAGACTCCTTTTTACACCTCATGTCCTTTTTACACCTCACGTATCAGCTGAACTTTCTGCTCCAATGCCACAATCTTCCGTGCGGCCACTGGCGGTGCACTGTTCACTTGACGGCAACTCAAAGCACCCACGATGCGAACACAAAGCGTCACCGGTTCACACAGATTTTACACAACACACGGGCACGTGTGTCTTCCAACCACAGATAGTAAAAAAACAGCGGGAGCACACCGAGGCTTTGTAATGGTCACATGACACCACCGGCGTAGCCAGTGACGTAGCGCGAGGAGCAGCCAGCATGTTTCGAGCGCCTCTTTACTGAGAGTACCGAAGTAGGGCGCAGAGTAGGAGGTTAAAATCCACACTGCGGAGACTCTCCCGCCGTCTGCAACAGTCTGCACTGGCGCGCTTTAGCCTGACAACAGCGCAAACATTGCTCGCTCAGAGCAGAAAAGGCCGCTTGCCACGGGACGTGGATAAAAAAAGCGCGCAGGCACTTCTACGGCGTGGGTGATTGCTCGCCCGCTCTTAGTGCCGCTTTAAGTACAGATCCACAACTTTGTTCTAAGCAGAGCAAGCTATCGACATGTTGCAATGAGCTGTATATGGCGAGACAGAGCTCTAAACGAAACGCTCATGTTTGTGGAAAAAGAACCACAATGGCTTGACCGTCATTGGGACAATAACGGGGCCGTTTATGCATGAAGAAAACATATGTATTTACAAAGAATGATGAAACTCTAATGATGGTTAGGAAAAAGAACATGTGCTAAGATTGATCAAGAAGTGTCAAGAACCGAACGAAGCAAAGAGCGAGTTCACCGGGGGCAGCGTGGAGGTCGAGTCCCGAAAAAGGGCTGACGGCTCGACGATGCTGAGTGAGGGCAAACGATGCTTGTGTAACGCGGTAGTTCAGCTGCCAGTCGCGGTCAGCAACGCAACTCACCGCTGGGGTCGTTGACCTTGAATGCGCATGGCTCCTGCCATGCTGCTCACGAATGCTCGCAGAGGCTTCCTGTGGTAGATGCGTGGCTCGCCTGGCGGGAATGTCCTGGTGACATTTCAACCACGCCAAGCCCGAGATGGTCGGGAGGCTGGTTCGACCCCAGGTGTGTGGACGTCTGGTTTGGCCACAGGTGCTTGGACAGCTGGTTTGGCCCCACGTGAGATTCTGCTGCTACGTCGAGTCTGGAACCCGACAGGTCTCTGCTCCCGTGCCCTGGTTCTTTGATCGCCAGCCCCGTCTGCCTATCTTCTTCCCCTTCTTTCTCGGTCTCCTCCCACCGCGTCTTGCACCACCGCGTGCCCGATTCACCCCGTCGTCTTCCTCGATGGTCTCAGAGGCGTGCAGTTCAAACGCGTTTCTCGCGCTTCACAGTTCACTGAGGCCTTTCACACACGGCCACTTATCACGCATGTTAAGGGTAATCCGGTCAAAAATACACGCATTGGGGTTGGGACTGCGTGACAGTTTGATAAAAGCGATAATTCAAATAAAGCAATTTCGTTGTAACGAGGCTTTACTGTACATAACATCTAAAGTAGTGCAGGTAAAACTAGAATTGTATTATGGACGTAATTGATTCAGGTGCCTTCAACTATAACGTTATTGTGAAGGTGTTTGCAAGTTTTACATTAGGAACAAGAACCAGCAATTATGTGGGTAGTAAAATGAGGGCTCACTTCCCTTTTAAACTGCAGATATGTAAGGATAAATTGAGGCATGTAAAAGTGTCATGAAAAAAGAAGTCATCCATGGTGAACAACCACCGAACACTGCCGTGGCAAATACACTGCTATCATGAAAGAATTAATACAATAACGCCAACAAGTTTAAACTTGGTTATTATTTTTACAAATCAGTGGAAGTTAGCTAATCTTGAAAGTACATCTTCTAAGTAATATGTTTTAAAAGGAAAAGGCCCATGATGAGCGCAGTCTCTTGGCTCAAGATAGTACAATCACCTCTCAGTAAATTAAAGTATATTTTTAAAACGAAACTTCTGCTCAAATGGAACAACTTCCTCTGATGTGCCTTGGTCATGAAATAAACATCTATTCTATAATATTATTGATTCCCCCATGAATTCTGCACCCCTTTTCACTCGTTAGTAAATCGCTGTTAAGTAAACGGAATATATTTTCCTGCTTCCTTGAGGTTCTGTCTGCCTACCGCAACTGTGTTCTTAGGTTTATTGCCAAGAGTAGCGCTAACACTCAAACAAGAGCACGCCAGCTACAGCGCGATGCAAGTCACGTACCGACAGCTGGATTGGTCAGGATGGGAGCCAATCCCGCACTCTCATGGAAGTCACGCAGATGCGCCGCTAGCTCCTGGGGCGAGGCGAGCTGCCGGGGACAAAGCGGGCAGTCGGCCGGCTCCCCCACGTGCTGGAGCAGGTGCGAGCGGCAGACCTCGGGGTCATGGGCGCTCTCGAAGGCACAGAAGGGACATTGCCACATGGAGGACACGACGGAGGACGGCGGAAGGGCCTGCTGGCGCTCCGAGATGCGCAACATCACAGGCGGCGCGGCCTCGCCCGGCGGAGGCTCCGGCGGACTCAGCGGGGGCAGGCACACCGAGCTCAACGAGGGTGGCGGCAGCGGCGCAGCAGGGACTGCCTCCATGACGCCGCCGCCGGCGTTGTTCTTGATGTGGCAGCGCCGTCGGTCGAGCACGTCTGTGGACACCTTGTGCCGGTTGCGGAGGTGGTGCAGGAACACATTTTTCTGGCGGTAGCTCTTGTCACACAGGCCGCAGCGGTACGACGGTGTCTGACTGTGGATGGCCTGTTGTGGGGCAGTAGGGGGGAAAAAATGAAAGAGCTGGTCAGAAAAATAGTAATCAATCCATGTTATGTTTTCCGCAGCCCCGGAACAAGAAGAATAACAAGAACCAAGGTGTTCCAGTTATCTGTTCTCACTGTATACACTTCATGACTCTGTGTTTGGAAAGTTTATTCAACATCCAATAATGGTCTTGCATGACCCTGGGTAACAATTTCAGGGCAAAACCATACACATACACAAGTAGGGCACCAAAACCAGGTCAATGTATTGCCAAAACTTGATTGTCGTAAGTAACATACCCTTGGGAATCTGAAGATGCAGCATAGCAGGGCACCACATGCGAAACACTCCTTTGCAGTATCCTCGTGCAAACTATGCTTCTCCCAATTGCACTACAATTGCTGGCTCTCGCATCATTGGAAATACTCAATCTGACAAAATGGCCCAGTCTTGGCAGGCGCTGCCAAATGATGCATCGAATCAGGAAATGACCTCCATATCATGGTGTAAAATACTGCAGATGGCTCGAGCAGACAGAATTTTCTAGGGATGACCGCATATTGGTGCACCTAAATTATTTGAATGAATAATACAGTACTCGAATTTGCTTCACCATGAGTTTAGATAATTTGAAATGTTGAAGTACAGTTGAACCCTCGTGTAGGAAACATGCACCAGGCAATTCTTGCCTTTTATATGAGGCGTCCTAATAAGCAGAGTATCATGTTTGTGATTTCTTATTAACGCCTATTTTGATGTATGCACAATGGTGTCTCTTATACCCAAATGTCTGTTACATCAGTGTCTGTTGTAAAGGTGTTCACCTGTATTCGAAATTGAAGAACTGAGGAGTACATACAAAACCCTGTAAAAAGTTGGTTTACTGCAGTACGGGAGCAATAGGCCATGAAAGTTCCATACAAAAAATCCGCTCCGACGTGAACACCTTGAAGGTTACGTGTACATATTACCTTCACCTCAAATAATTATTTTTAAGCTTTAACGTGCATTATAAGGGTTTATAAGCACTTAGCATAGTAAGTTTTAAAATGCATGTACCAAGTATAACTTGCATAGTACTGCTATACCAATTAGCTATTAATCAAAGTTGCTTCCCCAATAGTTCAAACAAAAAAAAAGTGATATTCAATATTCCCACAAGTTCCCACAGTATTCCCACAGTATTCCCACAGTATTAGAATTATTCCATTTGGAATTACCAGACCAAATCACCACTCGCTTCAAATTCAGTTCGAGCGTCAAACTTACAATTTGCCCACCTTTACACTTTTTTTTATGTGCACTGTGAATGGAAGATTTTCTGAAGTATCGTAAATACCCGCGTATAATACGAGGTTTTTTCCTTATTATCAGCGTTCCAAATTTCCGCTTCGCACTTTGTGCGGATCCGAACGAAAACTTGCTCAAAAAAGGAAGATGTGCCTGAAGTTTCGGTTTTGTAATTGACTACGGCTTTGCTTCATTACCTTCGCACTAGCACCATTTCTTTCTTTGTTGTTGAGTTTTTTGAGCGTGTACTTCGACAGTGGACGTGTGCGCGTGTGAACCTCGCTGTGTTCTGTGCCTCGCTTCGCAAAGATGCAACATGCCAGGGCACAGAAACCAGTACTTGGCTGCATTCAAAAAAAAAAAAAAAAAAAAAAAAAAAAAAGGTAATCGCAGCTGCCGAGGAAATTGGCAACAGTGCAGCCAGAAGACAGTTCGGAGTCACCGTTGGAAGTGTCCGCGGATGGCAACGACAGAAAGAAGTGCTTTTCGCATAAAGCGGAAAGTGAAAAGGCTTTCACGGTCCAAAGAAAGAGGCTTTCCCAAAGATTGAACTCACACTGACAGAGTTTGTTCGAGAACAGCGAGCGGCGCACTTGCCGGTCAACATGGAGCTGATCCAGATGAAAGCGAGGGAGCTGGCAAGAGAAAAAGGAATGTTGAGCTCGGACTTCAAAGCCAGGAAGCACTGGATCTACTGTAACATGTGCCGACCCGGATTTTCCCTGCGCCAGCATACCTCCATTTCTCAAAAGCTCCCTGAAGTACTTGAAGAGCTTCTTATCTTGCCATGTGATTACGTTGGGCCTCTCGCAGAACTTCCAGCTGGGACAAATCAACAACGCCAATCAAACGCCAGTGTAGGAGAAGGGCTCGAAGCAAGTTAGTGTCCATACCACCGGCAATGAAAAAACGTGTGTCACAGTCATGTTATCATGCACGTGGACGGCCACAAGCTCCTACCTTATGTCATCTTCAAGCTCAAGACAATGCCAAAAGGGGAGGAGCTGCCGAAGAATGTCATCATGAGATGTCACAATAAAGGCTGCATAAACGAAGACCTCGTCCTAGACTGGGTAAAGTCCGCGTGGTGCAGAGAGCCTGGCGCCCTGCTGTCTTTTCCATCCAATATGGTGCTGGATGCATTTCGCTGCCATTTGGTCGATTCCGTGAAGAAGCTCTTGGGCGACTGCGGCACGGAACTGGTCGTGATCCCGGGTGGGATGACATCTCAACTGCAACCTCTCGACATTTGTTTAAATAAGCCCTTCAAGGATGTGGTTAAGCATTGCTACGTGGATGCGCTCAGGTGAGCCTGCAGCGACGCCGATCTGGTGGCTGAAATGGGCATCACCGGCCACGCTATGCAAATGAATCGTGGACACTTGGGCAAGCATCCCAGAGGACCTTGTGCGTTGTTCCTCCAAGAAGTGCAGCATTTCTAATGCCCTCGATGGCACAGAAAACGAGCACCTATTTGACGATTTGTCTGACAAGGAAATGTCCGGAGGAGAGTGCAGTTGGAGACGACAGCGATTGACATGGCGGATGTGAAATGTGTTTATGGCGACCTTTCCAATGTCGTTTTATATGTGAGTAAAAATTTCTTTTTTCATTTAGTGCCTCTAAACTTTGGCCTCGTATTATATTCGGGTTCGAATTATTCGCGGGTATTTTCGGTAAGCTTCATTGCATCACAGCTCCGGGATGCTCTAAAGTACAGGGGAAGTCAAAAGTTTCCGTGCCTCTATCCCATGTGATCCAATGGCAGTGGTGCCTGGAAACTTTTGACCACCTCTATACAAACACCAATAGAGAGATGCATTAAGAACTATTCTGCAGAGAAGCATACTTGGTCTGCTGAGGGAGGTCTGCTGAAGTAAATTTGAATGCTTGAGCATAATGCTGAATCTTGACAGCGTGTCATTATGTATTAGTCTTGTAACCAACCAGTGAAGGCATTCCTGAAACACTGTAACCCAAGACACAGACATGACAGCAAGCTGTTGGGCAAATTCATCTGAGCGAAATGAAAATGAATGTGTACTTTTAAGCACCAGCTTGCACACATAAAATACTTCCGGGTTTTCAATTAACACCACAAGCTGCTCTGTTTACAGCATAATGGCTATAGCATTCGTCTGTGCCAAAGGCTGTCCATCCAGTATCTGCAGAATGTACTTTTCTTAATTATTCTTCAATTCACGTTTTGCCCATGTATTTGTCTAGCTTTAATAGTTTTCTTGCTGTTTATATTGGGAGGCGCTGCTATAAAACTGATAACTCACGTGCACCTTTCCTCTGCTTTCAAATGCTTTCAATTCTCGGATGTTACGATGGGCAGGAGTACAACTGCCACAGTAGCTCTATTGCGTATCTTCAGACTCTAAGAATGACCTTTTTGTGCAAGTTCCCTCAGTGTTTTTCTTTAAATGCACGAATGTTTGCACATGAAGCATTACACTGCACAATACGCTATCAATAATGATAGCTGTTGGGGTATAATGTCCCAAAACGACCATATGATTATGAGACGCTGTAGTGGAGGGCTCCGAAAATTCCGCCCACTAGGGGTTATTTAACCTGCACCTAAATCTAAGCACATGGGCCTCAAGCGTTTTCGCCTCCACCAAAAATGCGGCCACCGCAGTCGAAATTCAGTCCCGCGATTTGCGGGTCAGCAGCCGAGTGCCTTAGCCAGTAGACCATCGTGACGGGGTAATGCACAATCAAGAACAGAAGAAAACAAAACAAGAAGCTTAATATTCTTTTTGTATAAAAGAGTATGTAGGGCACTGGGCCTCTGAACTGCAGAGCACCCATGTGGCCCCAGCATTTTTGGGTGTTTCCTTGCTTACCAAGTGCCTTTTTGCATTAAGTGTGGTGCTTTCAGTACAGTGACATTCTAATTTAAAGTATGTGAAAAACCACGTCTGTTTGTTGTCCTTTTTCAGCAAACATACATGAAGTCAGTAATCTTTTTCTGAACGAGACAGACAATAACAATATTTGGATTTTTTCATGCCAGAATCACAATATGATTATGAGGCCCCACGAATTTCTACCAACTGGCATTTTTCAACGCGCACTGGCATCGCGGAGTGCAAGGGCCTCGAGCATCTCACCACCATCGCTACTGCGGCAGCTGGATTTGTTGATGAGGCATAACTGCGCCAGGAGGAACAAACAATACCTTGTGGCGCATGAGGGTGCCCTTCTGGCGGAAACAACGGCCACAGAACTGGCACTTGTAGGGCTTGAGTCCCTGGTGGATGAGGAAGTGCATCTCGAGAGAGAACTTTCGGCTGAACACCTTGAGGCAGATGGGACACTGCACGTCCTTGAGGGCCAGCGGCGGAGGCGGCTGGGGGGGCCCCACGGCACCCCCTGCCGCCACCACCGCGGACACGCTGGCTCCTCCGCTGGCGGCCAGCTCGCTCCCCGCACTCGGCTCCTGCACACATGATCACTCTTGGTCATTCCAATACCGTGAGCAATGCTACTATGAGCTACAGCAACAGATGCACGAATGTAAGACTATAGAGATTAAAGCATAGTATATTGAATGATCTGATACCAGTCCATCACGTAATCATCGATTAAAGTAATACCTACACAAAACTTCGAAGGCGGGATAATTTGTATGATGAATTTGTGTGAACACACGCATCATCTACGAAATATCAACAGGTAAGACAGCCTATTATATACTCAAAATCAATTTTAGAATGCATGTTTTCAAACTGCACGCTAAATGCACCTTCGGTTTTCATGGAGACAGCCAACCACCCCAATGTAGCCACGATGCTTGCAAGTGCTCTCTCCTAGCAGACCTCTTCAACAGAAAGAAGGGGTAGACTTTCATGGGAGTACAAAGACTGATGATCTTGCCTTGGCAGAGTATTTTGGGGGGGGGAGTATCATGGATATTTACAACATTGCAGAGAATATTATAGCAGCACCCAGGAAGCCTTCGTTAAAAGATGTAGTCAATACATTGCTCATAAGCACACTGTTTTGTGTGCTCACGTAGTTTCATGTTTACATGAAAACTACTCTGCGTCCCTTCTCACTAAATGCTTTGAAATTGATACTGCGACCGCACGCTGCAAAATGGTGTTAAAATAAATAACCATTATGCACTTAGGCAAATTTTTATGTCAGCACTCGTTTAGGACTTGGAAACAAGTTGTGACCCACGTCTCTTTCCATCGAAATTCTCCTTGGCAACACAACACACAAGCCTTTACTGTCTGAGACCAGCATACTGGAATGGTCAGTGAGAAAACCTACAGCTGGTTCTAATTTTATGCAACTTCACTTTGTCTTGCAAACTTCTGATAAATCACTGATGTACTCTGAAATGCGCCTGTAACAACCTTGTCACATTTTTACTTTCCCAATCAGCGTTTTAATTTGTGCTCTACGTAACAGGTTCAAGGCCAGATGCAATGGAATATAATCGTAATCATCATCACTTCACTCACACCTGCTGGAGAGGCATGGTGATCAGCATTGTTAACTACCAATCTTCTTGCAGTGCTACCTAGCTGTTTATTAAGTAAAGAAGTATTTACTTTTTACCTTTAGTTTTCTCTGAAAACACACCAGGTGGTGCTGGTTCTCTAGGGGAGCTTTTTTTTGTTGCTAAGCAACAGACTTGGAGCCAGCATGGTCCGTGGTGGACACTGAAAGGTTTCGCAAATGCTAATCTACGTGCACTTCATTCTTGGATGTATCACCCCCAACGTGAGAGTGCATTTTATGGGCTTCACTGGTGAAAATACCCCGTAGACCACAAAGTGATAAAGTTTAATGATTTTTTTTTTTTATGGTGGTAAGCTATACTAATGGCCGTGCATGAAAGGGGTTAGAAGTTCGGTCCCATGACAGGGGGGATGGGTGAAATTAGCCATAATGGTATGTTCTATGCCAAACAAACACCTCTTTTTTTTCGATATGAATATATTCCAAGAGCTCTGCTAGAGGCGACTGCTCAAGTGATAGCAATAGAGACCAGGAAGAGGATATCCCTCATCTTATGTGCGATGACGAATCTGCGATTGCACACGGTACTAAACATGACAGTGACGCATGCGACACCAGAAAGGACAGAGATTCCACGATCGCATTCCAAACAGTTCCCATCTAAAATACAAAGCATTAGATGTCTCTGCTGCTAATTTTTTTTACCACTGTGCATCACCACCTGACCATTCTTAGAGTGAATAGTATACTACCCCATTTGGCACTTTTTGCCTCTTATAAATACTTGAGTGAACTTAGAAGATTGTGTGTGATAACAGTCGGTACGCACAGAAGAAGAAAACTTACTCCAACGGCAAACAAGGTGCTCACGGCGAAGCGCGGATGCTAGAAATGCAGCGAAAAGGCACAGCCATTGCAGACAATTCGACTGTGCCAAGCGTCAATGTGCTACAGTGCTTTTAGACAAAAAAGAAAAAAAAAGAACCTCTCTCTGAACAACACAAAACATAACTTCCAAAGGGAAAGGTGCAAAGTATACCACAATCTTGCAAAGGACCGCGTGGGAAACATGCATCATGCAGACATCCCGCCAGCACGAATGTCAGCACCACAAACTATCTAGCGAAAACCATGGAAGAATTCTTTTCCATTTGCCCAATATATCTTTTGTAACATTTTTTTGCTATCTTTCCATAAAAATTGAACATTTAAAGCAAAGGCAATTTGTGTGTTTCAAACAGTTTCAAACCTCACCTGCCCACTTTACCGAAACTCATGCAAAGCCCACCTTGTTTTTAGTTCGTTAATAAGGACCATTGGTCACCTTTACGTCTCATTACATGCCCCGCACATGGCCATCCCTTTGTCAATAATATATCCCTTTGGCAAAGCTCCTTAGAAACAAGTGATATATACGGTAAACGCTTGTCAATTCATACTCAAAGGGGGACTTTAGAATTGTTCAAATTAAGCGGAATTCGAGTTAGCAGTCAGGTGCTAGAATGAACACACATTGTGCCACACTGCACGAGCAGAAGCGATAAAAGTCACCTCTGTACTTGTCATCACAAATCAGGTGCTACTACACACTTGGGCCGGGTCAGTTTATGGAGCTCTCACAGTGACCACAACTAATGATCAGTCAGTGATATGCCAGAAAAAAGCACGGACGTTCAGTCATGTGGGCAACGAGCTTTAATGTAAAAATATATGATGCTATTTATGCACCAGAACAAGCTAATTTACATGGCAGAGTTAATGCAATGAAATTAAAAGTAATCAGTCATTTGCATTTACTTGTCATTTTTTTGTCGCAACTACATGAGCATCGTTTGCAGCTTGCCCGAAAACTCCAACAAAGAGTTCGACATCTCATCTGCTGAGAAGTGCCGCTGTTTTCACTTTTCGTAAGTTTAGCTTGGTTTGGCTTCAGAGCCCACGGGGCCGACTGCTGCGAGGAGCTATGAAAATCAGGTTGCTTGCAGTTTTAATTAGCCGTTGTGGATACCGGCACGCTTGAATTATCGGGAGTCTTCCCCCATACAAATACGCTGGGTTGTGCTGGTACCAGGGTGTTCAATCAACAGTAAGTTTGAATTAAACGAGCTTGAATTCACGAGCTTTTACTGTACCACCAAAGCGATCTTGGCAACACACTAAAGCTTGCAATAGGATATTATTTGATCAAGCAGCCCCAAAACAGCAGCGAAGCAGGTGACGCGTGCAGGTTGTGGCCGTTGCCACGGTGTGGGCCCACATTGTAGCAACAAGTCTTATCACCAGACTTATCACTAAAACACCACAGCCACCACTCACCATGCCAGTTTTCTGGTCGAATCACACAGCCACCATGAATAGCGTAAATGTGTGCTCTACATGGCTCACCATGATATTCAGATCTTCAAACTCTGCCTGCTTAATGAAACCACGTCACCCGCTTCAAATTTGTCAACCTCCAGCAGCCCCACTGGTGAGCAAACAGTACTGATAAGTGCCCTCGCACGCAATCAAGAGCGGCTGATGAAATAGGCCTGTTTACCAACAAACACCAGATAAGAAAAGTCGTTGCCATTTTCTAATTGTAGGCAATGTACTAACATGATTGTAACGCGAGAGGTGACACTTCAATACACCACCAAAAAAAAAAAAAGTATTTTCGGAAATAGATTGTGATGATCAACTCAAAGGAGTACTGACACGATTTGAAGACATCGCAACAGGCACACTTGTTGTTTCCTTGGCATGCAGTGTCAATGCTTTCTACACACCAGAGTCATACGACAAATATAAAATACTATATTTTTTATTTTGAAGGTTTCATTGCTGAGTATTTGCACGCCGGTTCCACTGCAAGACAGTTTGCGAGTTTGAGAGCTCTAAGTACTGCGTGCAGCCTTAACTGAACAAATCACGGTCAGAATCACTGGATGACAATTCACTCATCGTTGTTTACATGCACCACAAGCGGATAGCAATTATGCCGTCAGCACACTGCCAGTTGCTGTATTCCCATGATGCTACACTGCTGTGACACGTCACTGAGAAGCCATCGCTTCAACTTCGAAACCATCAGTGTTTATAAAGACAGAAATAATAAAGATATCTTCGTTACATTCCAGACACCACAACACTCGTTTTAGGTTCCTTAACAGCAGAAAAAAAAGAAGACATGTTATGCTCAAGTTAATACAGCACATTAGTGTGTAATTTACTTTTTAGGAGTGAAGCTCCTTAAGGTGTGAGTCTGTCCATCCTCCGATGGTGTATGTAGCCACCGGTGGCACATACCCGAAAGAGCAGTTCTTAGAATGTCCGCTGGATGGCGGCGTTTGTATATGATGAATACATGATGAAAAGATGTGAGGTGGCTGTACTTGGATTGTTCACTAGATAGACGAACGGACGGACGGGCTGATGGACGCACAGACAGACAGAGGGGTGGACGCACGGACGAACGGGCAGAGGACCGGACGCACGGACGAATGGACAGGCAGACGGATGAACAGACGTACGGACAGACGCATGGAGGGACGCATGAACTGACGGATGCACCGACGGTCACACGGATGGACGGACGCACAGACAGACTCACGGACAAACGGAAGCAAGAACGAATTGGCGGACGAAAGCACGGACGGGCTGACGAACGCTTCTCCCCACCAATAATCAATCACTTCGTGGATATGCTGTGATTTGTTTTAACTTTAGGATTGAATGAATGAATACAGGGATAAATGAAACTTTATTCCCCACGTCAACGGGAAAGGCACTCAAAATGCTACTGTGATGAAGTTTGCATATGCCTATGCTTGCATAATGCAGATTTTCTTTAATAATAATAATAATATAATAATACCTAGGGAATTACGTCCCAAAACCACGAGACGATTATGAGAGACGCCACAGTGGAGGTCTCCGGAAATTTCGACAATCGTGCGCTGATATCGCACAGTACACGGGCCTCTATCATTTTGCCTCTATTGAAATGTGACCGCTGTGCCGGGATCAAACCCGCGACCTTGGAGTCAGCAGCCAAGCACTGTAGTCACTGTTTCACCAAGACGAACCACATTTTCTTTAGAGAAAATGCTTCACTGTTTTACCAAGACGAACCACATTTTCTTTAGAGAAAATGCTAAGTGGTTGCCCACCTCAATGAATCGTGGAACAAGACCAATTACACAGTATGAAAAAAAAAAAAGTCACACTTGTCACACTTCGGCTCACGAAGACACAGAAGAAATCGTCACAGCCACTGTTACCATATTAGCAGGGTTGCCACTAACCAGCCAGTAATACTTATATTTATTTTTATATTTTTATTATTCTCATCTTTATAGGGACCAACAACTGGACAGAACATGCATTAAGATTCTGGTGGAAATGAAACGACCGTGAATTACAGGCCCCGCCGCGATGGTCTAGTTAGTGGCTAAAGTACTCGTCTGATAACCCGCAGATCACGGGATCGAATCCCGGCTGCGACAGCTGCATTTCCGATGCAGAAATGCTGTAGGCTCGTGTGCTCATATATGGGTGTGCATTAAAAAACCCCAGGTGGTCGAAATTTCCGGAGCCCTCCACTATGACGTCTCTCATAATTTGAGACCGAATTATAGGCAAATGCCTACTTGTTCCTTGCGTTCCTGCCATGCCATTTTAATATATGAGCATGCATAAGAGGTTAATAAGGAGTTTTATAGTGTTTTTATAGTGCCTATAAATGCCTATTTTGGGTGTTCATTTCTAAATGCCTACAAGTACCTATAAATGCCTATTTTCTAAGTGAGCACCTATATGAGCGCTATTCAAGCCGAAAATTTGTTTTCGAACGTCGTTTGAAACCATTATTCGTGTAAAAAAGGCAACATTGATATTTTTAAACACTACAATGTTCAACGAAGACAAAGCTGACATGTAGCGAGTGATTGGAGGAGGAGAATTAGGAGTGCAAAAGACGCTATTTCTGGAGCCCTAAGCGGAAGCACGTTTCAGCGTCTGGAAGGAGGAGAGAGAATGAAAGATGGGGTAAGAAAATAAAAGTGACGTCTATGGCCGAGGATGCGGCGACCGCCTTCTACAGACAGCTCTTTAAAGCCCTGAAGGAACTGAAGAACCGCCCAGAAAACCTGGGTGTTGTGGTAGGAAAGGAACAGCAGGTTTCTTTTGGGCAGCTGTGGATAGCTGGAGAACGAATGAAAAACCATGGAGGGCCACAAATTGTTATACATTATACAGTGAAGCCTGAGACAGGCGCCGACATGTTTACAATAACAGTGTATTTAGAACACATAAACCGTACGCTTGAATACGCTTGTTCCGTATGAGATACCTTGCCATATGTCTTTAAGTGACAAATATGACAATACAGAACAGGGCTTCAAGGTTTGTCCTAAGCCATTACTCAAAAATGACAACTGTAACAATATGAAAAATTAACTAGGATGGGAATTACTATCATCACGTAGAACTAAACTGTAGTTAAAGCTGCTATGTCAAGAATTTCATGGTAAAACTCGCATTTGAAAATGAATGTACCTAAATAGTCTTCTTTGTGCAATGCTAATTAAGATTTTAGAATGTCATATCAGATATAATTTTCCTATTGATTTGCTTTTTGCAATGACAGAATGAAATGGCTTTTAAAGAGAACAAAGTGTGTTTTGTCAATGAAGGCATGTTTTCTTCAATATTGTAACCCATCTGCTGCAACGCCTTCGGGTAAAACATGTGATGTGCACACTGCTTTTGTTTGTAATTTACTTTTTAAGCGTCCCTCTCTAGGTGACACAATAAGTCATAGTTAGACACCAGACGTTCTTGCGTGCCCAAGGAAAAGCATTCTACTACGGTGATTTTTTTAAATTGTTTTTTTACGAGTCACCAAAGCACGATGCGAAGAGGCAAGCTTGAATCCCTTGCCTTTCGCCCAATGCAGCCATCACGAGCCCAATGCCTTCCCTGCTCTCTTCGGTATCGGGGCTGAAGAATCACACAGCGCATATGCACCAAGAACAACATGCGTAAGCAAGGTCACGCACGCATTACGTTCCTCAGCCTACTTGTGCATGTACGCCATCGATGTTGTGTCGTTTCGGCGTTCTCTGTTGTGCATTGCCAGTTTCTGTGGCATGGATCAGTCAGTGCATGTACTTCGGGCGAGGCTGGCAAGGATGACCGCGATATACCACACCGCTAAGCTGAAACTGCGGTCAGAGACGACGCACCAAACACAAGCTAAGCGTTGTCAGGTTTGGCGAAGGCACGATGCAGGAACGACGAGGAGAGAAACGCAAGTGAAATGGGGTAGTAGTATTAGTAGTCATAGTAGTAGTAGTAGTAGTAGTAATAGTAGTAGTAGTATATAGTATGTGTGGTTTTATATATAATAGTGTAGCAGAGGTAGTATGTGTGGTTTTACGTAAAAATTGGAATGCCGTAGTGGAGGTCTCCGCAAATTTTGACCATCTGGTGTTCTTTACATGCACTGACATTGCGCAGTACACGGGCATCTATTTTTTCGCCTCCATCTAGGTTCTATATGACTGCCGCGGCCACAATCAAACCCGCAGCATTCGGGTCAGCAGCGGAGCACCCTATAGCAACTGGTCCAACGAGGCAGACGTGCAACGGGGGCCAATTAATGAATAGAACCTAGAGGCTATTCAAAACAAAATAAAAATAACAAGCCGAGATTGTGTTTGCACGTTTTATTCTTTCTTTTCTCAGCTTTCGTTCATTATACCAATTTTCAAAGGGCAGTACAAAGACACACGGAAAAGAAAGACATAGAGACAAAGAGTGCATTATTTTCCCTTTGTCCTTGCACTTTCCTTTCAAAACAATATGAAGCAGCTAGCCCAAACCAAAGTACTCCTCGTTCATGCTACACAACAGAACACACAAATTTCGCATGCCGCATAGAGTGATGTCACGTTCAACGTTCTTAATGAGGTATCGTTTAAAATGCAGGATATAATCACGAGACAGGACATTTTTCGTCTGTTTGTCTAGGTATAGATAGCATTTAACGAAGTTCTGATTAAGAGCGTACGGTATGCGATGTCAGACCATCAATGTCAATGTAAAGGAGCGACGTAAAAGCAGGACCATTCCTTGCTGTAACGTCACTCCCTTCATCTAGGGGCTCACGCCCGTGAGAAGGGCAAGTGGCATTCATTAGAAATTTAGTGTTTCCCCGACATGTAATTTTGCGAAGCTTAACAGAAATGATCTGGAGTGCCCAGTGCACCTTTATCCTTGCCAGCTCGAAACGTACAACCTAGTGAGGGGCTCTTTAAGGTGTTCACCTATAGGGGAGAAATTGCTCTTGCACGATTAAACCTTGCATCCCTCTTTTCTGGGGTATCAGTGGTCTGGTTATTTGCTCCTGCGCTGCCCTTCCCAACCATAACGAAACGAAAGAGACCCAGGAGAGTGTTAATTGAATGGTGGATGCTTGATTGGCGCACAGTGCTAGACAACATAACAAAAGACCACATACTGCGAATTGTGCAGGAAATGCATGCCTATGTTCAATCGTTGGTACATTTCTGCTATCTTAAACAGTATCATTTTTTTGCTACTTCTCGTAGATACAAGTCACCAACTTCGCTGCTTTGGGATATTTCAATTTTCGTAGAAATTTATTGTGCCTATAATTATGATTTTGAGGGCCTAAAACGGTGTTTTGCCTGCCTGCCTTTGGCACCTAAAACACACTTTTCAGTGCCTAAAAATCCGGCCTCTACTCATACTCATATGGTGGTTTCGGGACGGTAAACCCCACATATCAATCAATCGTGAATTACAGTGACAGATTCAAGAACTCTTTTCGCGAGCATAGCAGTACTCATGTTTTTAAATCGTGTTTAAAAGTTACAACAACAAAAAAGGCTTAGTTGCGCAGCCTAGCGGAGGAGCTTCGAAGCTTTAATTTGAAGTCTATTACATTATTGTACATAGACACGTAGTCTGATACTGTCATTTGCGTCATAGTTCAAAATTAGAGTATGTATATCGTTGTCCAGCCCCACTCAATTCTGTGCTGCTTATGAGGTAAGAAGCTGCATGGCGATAGGTGGTGCTGCCTTCCTAGCTGCCAGCAAACCATGCCAAATCGGTCAGCATGCGTGCGGAGTGCACGCATGCACTGTCACGCATGTATACAATGATGCGGATAGAAAAAAATCTGATTACAAATGTTTCGCAGCTTTTTCCACATTACGATTTCGTCATTAGACAATCTGACCGGCAAGATTTCAATTGCACGAAAGAAAATAGGTACCGCAAAAATTGGTTGTTGGTCCCTGTAATGTTCTGAAATGGGGAACAAGCACAAAAAACTGGTGCACATTTTCAGAAATGTAGGTATTTAAGGATTTCTGAACCCCGATTCAGAGGATATTCGTGTCGATTATGAGCCTCCGAGAAAAAATTATAGCAAGAAGGAGATAGATATGCTGTAACTAATGAAAACTGAATTGTTGATTGACATGGCTTACTTTTTGCTCATATCATAAAAAAAATGTTATAACAGTTGTTAAATGCATTGCAAGAAAAAAAACAGTATCTTGTTGATTGTATAGTAAGAAGAATTCCTGTATTGTATTGCCAACAAATAGCATTAAAACTGAAAGCCTGCTAATGTGCTACCTATAAAGAAATTTAATTTCTACTTTGGAAAAAATTCTCAGAACCAAAAGAACAAACAGTGGCTACTGTACATGTCACAAATTTCTATATTCCAACTTTCATGAAGAATTTCAGAAAATCAAGTAATTATACTTTAGACAATTTGAGGCACTCTCTTTCAACAACAGCTTTATCCTGCAGATGCTGTCTCCCATTCCAACAACCTGAGTGATGGCAGTCAAAACAGCGAACCATGCATATTCTAAGTAAATAAATTAAATCTGGAAATTGTCTCTTACACGCTTATCAGAGGCCACAGATACATTCAAAATTAAACCTAAGTGATGTTAGGGGAGAGGTCATTCATTCAACGACAGATCCAATTGATTTCAAATGACTGATTACTTGACAAAGGAGCCTTTTTCATCAATGATGCTGCTTACATGCGCTCGCAATACCGAAGGGAATCCATGCGCATCTACTGTTCTTGTCATCGCTAACATGCGAGGCACTCCGGGCTCTTTTAAATTACGTGCGACACAGCAGCTCAAGCAGAAACAGGCCATTCCTGCCTGCTTACCTCAAAGCATTTCATTTCTCCAAACAACTTACGCAACCACGAGGAAACAGCTAATGGGGCAGCAGGACACTTGTTTGCCACCTTATCCCATCCCCGTGTTGTGCCAGATTAACCGGACATGGAGAAAAGACCGCAGGCGAGATAAGCTGCTCAGTCATCAGACGATTTTTCCATTGCCTGCTTTGCGCGTGGCACCCTGCCAAAAAGGAGAAGCGGCAACCCTCGGCACGCGCTATAAGATTCACCAGGCAGAGAAAAACAAAAAATCACTATCGGGTGATAGAGGCGCGAAACTACGTAAACGGCAAAAGCCGCAAAAGCAAAAGCAGAGCGTCACGCATCGAATGCCACTGCTCTATACAGTGTCACATCTGTATTTGTTACGGAGGTGGCACTTTTCGTGCATTGCGGGGAAAGTACGCTGCTGTCGATCTACACGGTCGCCAAGAAGGAATTGAGTTGTGAATGAGAGAAATGTTTAAAAAAATTAAGGCAGCTTTGCACTAGTCGTGCCAAGCGTGAAGGAAGTATTGAGCTGGGCAGCCATTATTGATTTTCTCCGGTTTTCTTTTCATTTGCTCTTGTCTTTCGTTTTCTCTTTTCCATTTTTTTTCCTCTATTCTGCTTTCTTCCTTATATTTTGCTTTTCATTTATTCCCCTCTCTTTCCATTTCGCGTTTGCTTTCTGTTTTTTACTTTTTATGCATGGTTTTGCCTGGCTCGAAGAACAAAAGAAATATGACCTCCTTGACGCAAGCACACCCTCAATATGCCAAAGTTGGCTATGCTACATGTGGTTTATCTTGCGTTGACATCATGCTGAAGGCGTTCGAAGAACATGTAAAAGAATTCTGCCTGGCACAGGTGCTTGTTCAAATGGCTATGCTTATGTGTGGTTTTGCCTGCACTACGCCGAGTAACGACTGCATACGATCACAGCCTGCGACAGCCTGCCCCCCTGAAGTACTCCACACCTAAAACCCTTCACTGTTCATTTAGATACAAGGCACCAGCTTTAAAGAATATCATAAACTTTATTTTAATCCTGGATTTCTTTTAGATGACTATGACATGACTTTAATGAAAATAAAGCGGGAAGTTCAACACAAGGTAAAAGTTTGTAATGATGAGTACCCACCGAACAGGAAATGTCATTGCAGCAAAAATTTTAACAAGACGGCTTTTCCTCAGGGCCCTGACAAAGACATGTCATCTTGCCAAAGCATTGGCTGCAGCAACATTCTGTTATTCAAGGATACGATTATAAGGACTGATAAGAATGGTGAAGCTCGTCAAGCGACAAAAAATTTGCTGCTTTCTTTCTCGCTATCTCCAGACTGAAATAACAGTCTCAAATGATTCATTGATTACGAGACGTGTCGTAAATAAATACATATTAATTTTGATGTGGGGTTCTTTAACGTGCACCTAGACATGAGGACAAACGAGCTTTCTGCATTTTGCCACCAGTGAAATGCAACCGCTGATGCTGGGTATCGAATCCGCGTCCTGGAGCACAGCAGAGCCACATCTCACTCGGTAATACCACGACAAGCGCTAAGGTGACAGAGAAAACCCTGTTCCCAGAGGCAGGCTCAGAACATTGATAATTATACTTTTACATTGTTTTAATTGAGGGTACACTAGCCATGCCACCAGTACGACCAGCCAAGCAAATCAGAAAAATTAAGTACAGGTGGCAGTGCTGCACCAAAAACAACGTTCGCCACAACATCCTAAACTTTGCTAATAAACATGTTCCAATGGCAAATAAAAAAGGTTATGCAACAAGTGCAGTCGTTATTCAGTATTTGCAGATTATGCAGTTCTTGTTAATTGAATGTGGTAAACTTTATACAGGGAAATTATGTCTGCAGTTGGAAATCGTGAGATTAACAGGAAACCCATTTCGTTAGACCAAAACTACTGGGCTCTCAATTTGAACATGAAATTGCATAAATTATTGTTTGGTCAGCATTTCTAGTATTGATCACGTAACCCTTGCAGAAAGCCCATACGCACAACAAATACTTTAACAAATAATATACAAGCCCAATTTTTCCATGCAATTTTCCATACAATATATAATGGTACATTGCAAACTGCTTCGCAAAGTTAAAAATACAGTATTCAGTAACGTACACTCACGGTATGCCCGTGACAACCAGTTGCCTTTCGGCGACAAAACCCACCGCCGTGCTTTTCTGTACAAAAACAGCCAAGGTACACCACCCAAACGATGAAATGCCTTACACTTCACTGATGTAACAACAGATGAAATCAACCCTAAACTAGACATCAAACCCTAAACTCTTGCATCCAGATGTTCTCCGACATTGCACCTTTCCGCATAAACGTAGATCACGAACGCGAGCACGAGAGGTTTTAAGCAACAGCTGCAATCCGACTTTATAATAACACAGAATCGCACAGAATCGAGCCCCAAAATTATTTCCCGCTCCTTCAGACTAGCCAGAGCTTGTTTCCATTCGCATATGGTAAGCGGTACAGGCCAGAATTGCAACGACAACGGCTCGTTCTTCATACAAAACGAGAAAAACAAGTGAGCGCGTCATATTCTGCTCACGCGTTTTTTTTTTTTTTTTCCTTCCTCCGACTGGAGCTGAAAACGTACGCTTCAATGAACACGTTTCATACATTCACTTTCGTTCGATTGGCACACGACCGCGGCAGAGACTGGAAACAAGCTTAAAAACTGAACGCATCATGTAACGGCGAAATAATTAGACGAAATAACTAGCGAGCATTGCGGAAGCGAGTGCGATTAATTAGCGTGGTACGCGCTCGGGTTGGGAGGGAGACGACGCAGCAAGGCGAGAGCGCAACCCTCTTCACAGTGAGCGAAAGTAGCGTGCTTCCCCACATGGCTTCTCTCACTGAGCGTTCACTGCACTGCGCACTGTTTTGCTCACCCGAACGGGAAGAGAAGAAAAATGCAGAAAAGGAAGTCACCCTTGCCTATCTCCACCCTTCCCGAAGAAGAAAAACTGGCCTGATCAACATCGGCGCTGGTGCTTGCCCGCGAGGCAGGAAAAAAGATCGCGGCCGCGCTGTAAACACTACGCACAGTGCAGTGCGCAAATGCGAGGACTGGCGTAACACTGGCCTTCGCTACAAGCTGTGACGCAGGTTTTGCTGTGGGGAAACACGCGCTGTGCGCGCTTTGTTTTGATCGTCGCGCAAGTGGGTCAGAGGCGCCCTCAGGCGATTCCGGGTGGCCGTAGTAGACGCAAGGCCTACGCACTAGCACCTCGCTCGACTCAGCGCCACGCGCTTCGGACGGCGCCGATTTGGTGCGCATATTTTGGCCAGCGCGTGGCCAGGCCGAGGGAGTGGCGCTCCCCTGAGACCCAGGGAACGCCACGAACAGCGCGAGCAGCGCAGCGCGACAAGCGGCGTAAGCCTAAACAATCGAAACGTAAACACTACCTTGTCGAGTCTTTCCATGGCATCTCCCGGTTCCAGCAGCCTCTCGGAGTGTTCACCAAGCATACGGTTACGTTATGTCGCGCGGATACGCGCGTTCGACGTCACTATGCTACGCCAACACATTTTGCCAATCGAGCTGCGCGAAATGACGCCCTACGATTCAGAACAACGCCATTTATTTCGCAAGAGGCATTTCTCTCACACGACTCGGTCACTCGGTGTCACGCCAGTTTCGTAGCCGCCTATAGCAGCCGCGTGATTTACAGCCACAGTGGGAAGTGCCTCACTGGCACACATTTGCACGAGTACGAGTGACAGTGTACAACATTATTATTTACACGCCGGCTAACCATAACGTGGTCGCAAATCGTGGCACGTCATCGCACGGACTTGTCACGCTACTACCAGGCAAGCAAGGACCCTCAAAAACAACGCGGTGTTTCGCAACACCCCGTCGGGTTTGTTGGCCGCTGATGCCTGCGATAGGCTCGCGCATGTTCCCCGCAGGCATGGCGCGTACTACGGAAAACTACGAAAATAAGTAACTGCCGTAGCCTGTGGTTGCTGTGCACGGCAACCGAAACCGGCAGGTCATTGCGGGTTGGTAAAATTCGAGCGAAGTGCCCGCGCATTTAACGGGACGACAGAGCTAGCGGCTCAATCGTGCGATTGCTTTCCTTGGCAAGCGAAGTGAATGCGAGACTTCGGCGCTTGCCGATTTCCAGCGTCATGGCAACTGTTGCATGCGCGCAGGCTTTACTGTACGCCGAGTACGCGTGAGCAAAGCCAAGCGTAAGGTCTCAATACTTATTTGTTACCCCGACCTCGCTTCTAGCATTTACGGGTGACCTCAAAGCTTAACTAAACTGCACGTCAAAGCACTTGTCACGCCCTGTGTTGCTTGTTAAGTAGCCGTCATGTTTATGCACTTGTACCAGCTGTTATGCAGCGCGTAGATTATGACTGCCGTGCAGAAATGGGGAAAAAAATCGCATCAGCAGTACTGAAGTGCCAGTATCGCGTAAGTAGCGTGTATGCTTAGGCGTTGTTCGAGTTCAAAAGGATTCACAACAAGCCGGCGCAGCGGTTGCAACACACGTAGTGCATGCAAGACTCGGCAAGTGCGATCGATTGCGCAACGCAGATTTGACACAGTTTGTTAACAACCCCCGGCGCGCGCTGCCTTGACGGTCTTCCTCCTTGTGACACTGTGAAACCTTATCTGATGACCCGCGCCATTCTCACCTGAGAAAAACAGTGCCGCCGGGCGGTAATTGCGACGAAAAGCGGTGGGCGCGCGAGGGGAGCTGCACCGGAACGTTGTGCTCGGTGCTGCCTGCGTGCAACACACGCGCGAGCCTCATGCAATGACTAGCGCTCATTGTAATTTACGACGTCCACAGCTGCGCTGCCCATAAATCGCAGTACTGCGCACTCGGGCGCCTGTCGCTTCGCCCGGGCGCGCACCGCGCCAGCCCGTCTCGAGTCACGATACCGTGAAAAGAGCGGTCCGCAAGCTGCACTGCGCCCCCCCCCCCCCCACGGCTTTTATGTGCTCTATAGCGCGCGCGCGATGTTCATGCAGCCATGGCGCACGTTGCATGCGTCTTCGGCGGCACCCGCGGAATCGGCCTGGCCGTGGCACAGCGGTTCTTGAGAGCGGGCAGCCCAGTGGCCGTGTTCTCGCGGGACCAGAAGAACGTGCAGGAGGCCCTCAAAGAACTAGCATCGGTACGCCGCTTATGTTACGGTGGCATGTACTGAATGCATTGTGCATCACTGAGTGGTTCTTTTCGACAAACCTGTGCATTCATTTCAATATGCAAATGTTGCATACACGAAACACGATGCGTGAAAGGAGAGCTTATCTGTCTTGCATCCTTTTATGCCCTTTTTGCTTCAATGCGCAAAGTCGACTAGTTCAGAACTACTAACTTCGCGCGATTGGTCACAGATATGCTGCATTTGCAGCAGTACTTAGAGTTAGGGAGTTCTTGGACTCCCCCCACCGAAACTTACTAAGGATCCCAGACTCCCCCACTGCTAAACTGTGCGGTTGTGTCATCGCAAATTGTAAATTGCCAGAGCAAAATGTACAAGCAGCTATGTGTGGAATGAACCCATGTTACATAAGTCTGCCCGCACAATCGAGTGCGCGCTTTGTTTCCATTTACTCAGTGTACTGGGCTTCTTGCTTCATGCGGCTTGCACTGCTGAGACTGGCGCTCAAATTGTCTGTGAGGGTACAATCTGAAAACCTTTAAGGCCCCTGCACGTGCGGCCTTCCGCCCGAGTCCAGAACATTCTACAAGTCTCCGTCTGGCAAGATTGTAGGGACCGTTCACAACCTTTGTCCTTGTTATGACAGTTACGTTAAAATAGTAGCTTTGTGAATATATTACGTGAGCCTGGGTGCTCTGCTTCCCTGCGAGCTCTTTTACGTCAACCAACGCTGAGAACCATAACAGAGCTTGGGGATTGCTTCTTTGAGACCTGCGTCATAAATCATAGAACAAAAGCCTTTAAAAATTACGTCTTCTGTTTGTGTAACATGATGCGTGAAACAAGATGGCAACTGCATTTTTTTTTCTTTCCTTCTTTGTTTTTCTCTCCATCTTTGTCTGAATCACTAAAGAACCCTCCCTTTCTTCAGTAAAGCCTGTCTTTAAGCACTAATGTATAAATGTGTATGTCATAACTAAGGCTCTCTACCTCAAAAAATGCACATGTTTCCGAATTCAACCTTTAGATATCATCTTTGGTTAGAGAGCTTCTTGGTGTCTCCTGCCAAAATGTACTACACTGTACGCAGACAGTAGGAACTCTTGGTAACTTTTGTGCATGAAAATGCGGGCTTAAATTGTTTGCAAAAGAGGTCTTGAGGTAGGGACATGGAGCAGCATCTTTGTGAGAATGTTTTGTCATTACAAGAATGGCGCATTTCATGTTCTGTCGTGCAAAGCTTGAGAGGGATATGAAAGGCCTGGAAAGTTCTTGCAATAAATTACTTGACACATCTGTCCCTGCTGCCACACTTTGCTGAACTTCCATATGAAATGAACTAACCTAAAAAAATTTGAGGACATTCATAAATCTGAGTTGAGAACAGTGCATGGAAACTGACATGCAGCTTAAACATATTAAACACATTGATAATTGTGGAAGAGTATCCGACACTTGCTGCAGTTATGATTACCTGAATGTTGGATATGATGACAAAGATTAGCCAGCCAAAAACAACCTCTGGATATCTTTCTAACACATCAAGTATCGGAAGAGGATGAAAAGAACAGGTTTAGATTGCTTCCATGGATAAGGAAGAGTCGCACAGAGAAAAACAGGTTGAAAAAAAAAATAACACGTAAGCAAGCTTTCCATAGCACTATGGCAGGTATGATAGGGTAGTGGTTGAACTACAATATGACTTTGTAACTGAGCCTGAATAAACAATTGAATGGGTGATATTGCTAGTTACATTCCTTATAAATAAAAAGTAAAAACAGGCATGGAAAGTATTCGTGAGTATTTGTCGATTGACAAATTATGCTTGTGATCTGGTTCAGTAAATAATGGAAGTCTGTCATATAGCACGAGACAGCCACCTGAGAGTGTCGAACCGATGTCACGTGGCGCATTCAACAGTTGTGATGAGGTTTTTGAAAGAGAATCCAATTGAGTAAGGCACCTGCACGCTGCTCTGACGTTCTCTTGGATTATAATAAGCCATTCCAAAATTTGCATATTTTCGAAAACCACTCTGCCTTGTTGAGCTTCTAAATTATCTAAAAAATAACTGTGCTGTGATCAGCTGACACAGGTTATGATTTAATGTAAGCTGTTCATGTCACTTGCCTCGTGACACAGCTTCCTTCCCAGTGTCGATTGATGGGGATTCCCGCTTTGTACTGAATGTTGTATAAGGATTTTCTCATGCCTTTCAGCAACATAGGAAAACTGTGTGTTACTTAAAAGCTAACCTGTGCATTGGTGTTCTTGCTGCCTTTCGTGCTCGTCAGCTAGGCCAGTGCAAGATTAGAAAAATGCATTGCACCCTCTGTATTGAGCGTCTTTCCAGGTGTTTCCTTCCTTCTACCTTGTGCGCTCATGTATTTCCACATTATGTTGCACCAACTGGCCCAGTCTTCCACTATTTCAAAATGACCAACTTTATTTACACATTGTTGCTGTCTGAGCCATGCATGCAGTCTGCAAGATTAATTACCTTTCATGAATAGGAACTAATTCACATTGGGCACCAGCAGGAAGGAATTGGGTTATGTACTACCTTGTAGATAAAGGATGCATATAATTTTTTTTTTTGAAATCATGGATAGCTTTGGTAATGAAAGGGATACAACGTAGGGAAATTGTTCTCCTGCTTTCTGCCTTTTTTTGCAGAAGCATGGGCAGTGTCAAATTTCCCATGCCACCACGCTCTCTTTTCTCAACTTGTACCACCCCTAACCATACTTGCTTTAACGATTTCTGGCAGTTTTCCTGTGGCTTTTCTTCTGCTACCTTCTTTTCAAACTGGCTTTGTTTCTTTGTCAGCTCCCTGACTGACGTGATCACTTGCCCATTCATTGTACGGAGCTCGAAAACAAAATCAAACTGGATAAGGACACAGTCATTTCAATCATTCACGCAGAGACATAGTCATAATTTTTTTAAGGGGGGGGGGTGTAACACACTTTATGTATAAAACTGGATAAGGACACAATAATTTCAATCATTCATACAGAGACATAGTCATAATTTTTTAAGGGGGTGTTAACATACTTTATCTATAAAACTCAATAAGGACACAATCATTTCAATCATTCATGCAGAGACATAGTCATAATTTTTAGGGGGGGGGGGTTAAACACACTTTATGTATAAAACTAGATAAGGATACAATCATTTCAATCATTCATGCAGAGACGTAGTCATATTTTTTTCTTGGGAGGGGTTTCAAACACACTTTATGTATGTTTTTACATGCGTTTGTATGTGTGCCTGTACATATACTTTTGCAAAATTGAAAAATTTGTGGGGGGAGGGACTAACTCTTCTTCCCCACCCTGCTGTGCGAATGTGCTACTGGTTTAGCTAAACTAAGCTGCTACAAAAACTTCACCATTTTCACACACTCTTTCAGGAAGCCGGGGTTGTGCACGGACGTAAATGTGACGTCCGCAATGAAGCGAGTGTGCGAGAAGCCCTGGCCTGGGCCGAAGATCAGGTCGGTCCTGTGCACTACCTCGTGACCGCAGCTGGCGTTGGCCTTGACCGGCTGCTCGCCCAGACAAGCGAGGCAGAGATGCGACACCTGTTTGACACCAACGTCATTGGCACGCTGTTCTGCACCAAAGCTGCCCTGAAGGCTGGCATGCTGCGCCGCCGACAGGTGAGCATGACCTCTTTTTACCTGCTCCAACTTCGGCTTGTTCAAGCGTTGTGGGCAACCCTTAGGGGGTTCTAAATTCTTGACGTGGTGTTATGACAACGGGCTGCAGTTTATACACATATAAACTGCAAATAAACAGTATAAAACGAATTTCTCGAAAATCAAGAGAATACCCTGAGGTGGGACACAAGGTGGGAGACATCCACTCACTGACGATAGCAGTATCGCGAAACTACATCACAAAGTATTCGGGATGACACTGCTGTAACAAGTTATGCAGAGGAACTCTTGTGATGTTCTGCGTAGGAACTTTGTGTGCACCTCATTCCCGACGGTGGAACAGCACCTGCACATTCCCCTTCATAAAGGTTGGCAAGGAGTAGGCAGTGGTGGGGGGGGGGGGGGGGGGTTGCCGCTTTCCTAGTCAACCGGGGGAGGGGGGGGGGGGGTCGCACAGTCTGCCCCATACATTGACTCAATAGAGAAGCGGGACTCTGCAATGAACCTATGCTTTCCTTGAAGGGGAACCCTGTGAACGCCCATGTTCCCCTTGCAAGTCTCCATGGGGTTGTGCTCTGTTTCTGTATAGGTCACTTCACCACACATGCAAATAATTCTTAGCCAGTTTTTTTTGTCCCTTCTTCCCCTGTCGAAATGGTCGACGACTGACGTTGTACCTAAATATCTAAAATTGTACCTAAAAAGTACAGTTGACCAAATCTGTGGCTATCATTCATGAGTGGCAGTTTTTTCTGTATATCTTTGCCATACGCCTGAATCAGGTTTCAGTTGAATTAAGGACAAGTGCATGCCCACAAAGCACATGTCCACGACGCATTTTTTTGTAACTTCGTTCCATGATATGGCGTTGACAGACAAAAGGTGGCCACTGCACACAATAGCTAAAGTTTTGACCCACTGTACCCTATATCCTCATTTATAACAAAATCACAACTGACACAGAAATGACTATTCTTGATTTATTTCATTGTAACCAATAATTTTTTGTATCCTTGTTAGTTATATCTAGGTTTGAGTGTAATTCTTGGAATGCAAAATCGGAGGTCTTCAGCCGCCATTGTCGCCAAAAACCTGCATAGTCCTAACCCTGCACCTTAAGCGATGATGGAACAGGTCTGACTGAGAGAAGATACAAGGCAGACTGGCTGCCTCTCCCAGGTGTCTAGATTTCCAGGTGTATGTTGCTTGGCTGAGTGTCGCACCGACCTTACTATGCTTATTGTCAAGAGCCGAAATAAATAGTCTCAAGTTCACTTTATTTCACCAAGAACAGTTTTTCCAGATGCTGCCTGCACCAAAAGCTGTTACAGAGCTTGAAAGGGCTGACGCTTGGGCAAGCTAATGTGTATACATTTTTAAATCTTTACAGTGCACAGGAGGTAAAGAAACTGTAATGAAACATGTTATAGCTGTCTCATATCTTGAAAAACAAAACGACACCTATACCATGGTACTGTTGTCAGTAATAGAACCTGAACAGAGTTCTTAAAAAAAAAGGAGGTCTGCCAGTGCCATCATGCTTGTTACCTCAGTGAGTCACTGCTGGAGCATTCTGAAACTGGCGATTTTTTGTCATCGATTGTCTGTCATGGACGATGTGGCACTGCCTGCAAAATGTAGTGCCATTCTCATCTATGAGATTTTTGCAGATTTGTTCATTCAATTTATAAGCACGGGCGTGGATGAGTGCCCATAGTCTGTCTCTAAGCCCGCCACGATGGTCTAGTAGCTAAGGTACTCGGCTGCTGACTCGCAGGTCAGGGAATCGAATCACGGCTATGGTGGCTGCATTTTTGATGCAGGCAATAATGCTGTAGGCTCGTATGCTCGAACTTGAGTGCACGTTAAAGAACACCAAATGGTCAAAATTTTCAGAGCCCTCCGCTATGGTGTCTCTCATAATCATCATGTGGGTTAGGAATGTGAAATCCCACATATCAATCAGTCAGTACCGTAGTTTGCCTTAACGGTCCAACTAGTGTCTTGGGTGTGTCTTCTAGAAAATAAAAGTGGCTATTACCTAATAAATCTTTGTAACCTCTTTCAAAGCCAAGATTGATCTGTAAGTGCAAGCATTAATCTTTTCTTTACTTTAGTGCTAAGCATATTCTCTGATTAATCTGAAATTAGACCCTGGAATCAACTTTTGATACAACATGCATCGCACAGTTGTGCTTTGCATATTCACCCCTGTAGTGTTGATGTTGGCAAATGAAAGAAGTTGCTTTTACACACATCAAGAAGCTCAATCCTTGCATTGTTGCTCTATTTTATTCCAGGGTTCTATCGTCAATGTGGGCAGTGTCGTTGGTGAGCGAGGCAATATTGGCCAAACTGTCTACTCTGCCAGCAAGGCTGCCATGGTGGGCCTGACCCGCTCTCTTGCCAAAGAGGTTGCCTCTCGCAACATCAGGGTCAACATGATTCAGCCCGGTGCGTATATCCTCTTCTGGCGCTCACAATGGGAAAACTTTCCAAATCTTCATCAAATCCCAGCAGCTAATTCATGCTGTCAGTGACACCTAGTGGATTGTGGGTGCCAAGTGAAGCTGTGTGTAAGGGAGCGATTGAGTCTCCGTATCTCAGAACTGAGGCAAGTCACCCTTGCACAGAGGGAAAATAAAAAGAAAGACTATTCTCTTTCATGGGTAAAATAGCGCCGGTTTATAAAAATCCCAAGAACACCACTTTTACTGCAAGAAGACACTTTGTAAATTGTTAAAGGGACCGGTGAGAAATATAGGGGCAATGCTGCCTTGACGTGCCCACACCTGCTCGCTGGTGCAGTAAAAGCTCGTTAATACGACAGCCGTTAATTCGGAAATTCGGATAATTCGGACGGCTCTATTGATCCCGGCCAAAGTGCATATTAATCTGTGGGACCAAACCTTCGTTATTTCGTCGGAATTCGACTCCGCACCGCTTAATTCGGACAAACGCTGACGGCTGCTGCTACACAAAAGTGTGATAAAGCAGCGCTGGCACCACTGGAGTGAAACCGAAACCTGAGTGGCATCGCCTTCATCATCAACTAGTGGGGGCGATCGCAGCGTCACCGAACGTCGGCGTCTTCTTTCTTCTCCACTCAGCGCCTCCGACGCCATTTTCCCTTGTGATGTCGTGTCGGAACCATCATCTCTTCTTGCGGAGTTCTCTTTTTCTTCCATTGTGACCGTATTTGCATGCCATCACTGTAGCGGCAGCTTGCGTGCTGTTGGCCATTTGGAACAGTCAAGAAAAATTGTGATGTCAGCCGGAATCTGCGCGAAAATGCAGACGGCAATTACAAAATACTTCAACAAATAAAGGTATGCTTCTGCAGCTTGATTTTAAATGTTGTTTTTCCTGTTCATTCGTTAATTCGGCAGTCGGTTAATTCGGACAGTTTTTCCGGTCCCGTGAAATCCAAATTAACGAGCTTTTACTGTATTAACTTGATGGCTCCTACAAGAACCTGGTTAATTGTTTGTTTATAAAAATGATCTGTGTTGTGTTTTAACGAGTCCAAATTTTCAATACAGAGAGTATCGGGAACTCTCACGACGCCCGCTCAGTTTTAACGGTTAAAAATTATAGCTGAAATCGGGAACATTACACTAATTCACTGGTAATACAGTAGTTTGAGTGCACAATTCAAATAAAAAGGACTTCCATATTCAGTTTACTTTTAAAATATCTGCCTTTCTCTTCAACCTATTGCAAGTAGATTTTCTAAAAGAAGTTAGTCTAAACTGATCTATTGTTTATCTCCAATGTGTCCCTTCAAAATAGTAGAACTGGCATGAGGGGTCGTTCAGAGAAGTACCCTACCATGTGCTTGTCACAGTTGTTCTACCCTTCCCATTGGTACTCACAATGGGATGTGACTTTTCTTTTCCACGAAGTCTACTAAGTCTAGCTCTGCTCTCCAACCACTGTGCGATAAAAATGTTGTTTGTCAAAGACTGAAACGACCTGTCACACTCTTTCACCCTGATCACATTGCCTGCCGTGAAGAATATGATAATGCTCTCCTGTACAATGTCACTGCAGAATTTAACATGTGGTTTTGTTGCAGTAAAGTATATTATCCCACTGAAAAGAACATTTTTGTTTATTTACCCATTTTTTTGTACAGTAGAAGTTTTCATGTTTAGAAGAAGCAAATTTGAAATTTATGCCACCATTTCTTTATTTAGAACAGTTAAATTTCAGTTATAGTGAATAAGGACATAAATTTTTGACATACAGTCGCCTTGTGTTAAGAACCTGAAAATCCCCTGATAATGTTCCATTTTACAGGAGATTAACTGGAGTAAACTGAGAGATGAACAGGGGTGCAGAATCCTAGTACAAAATCAATCATAATAGAGGCAGTTGTTTTGTTTTAAGCACCGATTCTATTTAAAAGATTTTCATTTGCTGAGGGTCTGCTGTAAAGATGTATGACTGATTGAAGTACAGTAGCAGTGCACTCAAACCTCATTATAATGAACCAGGTTATTACAAAATGTCAGTTATAACACAGTCAATGAAGAATAGTCTTGCGATAGATATAGGATCCTGAATATATCTCCATAACGAATTTTCGGATGTAAATGTACACTCAGATCTCTATATAACAAAATGGATATAACAAATTATAGGTTATAACGAAGTAAATGAAAAATAGTATTGCAGTATATACAGTGTTAGGAGTGACCTTTATAACAAAATTTGGGATTTAGCGAACTTATTTTCGTGTAAGATGCAACTTTGTTATAATGTGGTTTGAGTGTAATTACATTTTTATTTAGCAAGCACTGAGCCAGTTGTATGAAATGAGTTCAGAGTTTTTACAACTCCCCAGGGACTGCACAGTTGTCAGAAAAATAGGGTTAAGCTCTAAAGGCGTGCCTTTTTACTACCCTCAAAGGCAAAGTTGCAGCAGCCAAGTCACATGTAAGATTTAAAGAAAGGCAAGGGCAAATGTGATTCTTTTTCATTCAGAGAAACTGTATACAACTTTCAATGAGTAGTAGCAGGTTCCGACATTCAGTAGAATCCAAGTGATAAGCTGTAAGATATGTTACATTTTAAAATTTACTATGCTTAGAACTTATAAGCCAGTATTGCAAGCTTTTAAACTCAAGAAAGAAAAAGAGAAATTTATGGAGATAACGAAAGAAAAAAAACTGTCAGGCCTGTGCAGAAAGAGCAGCACTGTCACAGCAAAAACTGGAAGACTGTCATTTCTAGAAGCATTTCTAAACTGTCTTGGGGTTAGCAATACATATGAGCCTGCACGGTATCCACTAAGCCAGTGGTTTTCAAATGGGGGTCCACGAAGCCATTTCTGTCATCCGCAAAACTCTCACCCGCATTTTTTTAAAGCCTGACTGTGCCACGTATTGATGAACTGTCTTCAATGAAGTGATGTGGCACGTTTGTTGGATGTTTTTGGTAGCAATAAAAGGCCCCTGTTTCACGCTCCAGTTGTGTTAATTTACCTACGTACCCCCCCCCCCTCCCTCCCCTCCTATGCAAGGGGTTTCCCATCACTTCCATAAGTTCACAAGGGGTCCCCGACACATCCGTGGCTGAGAACCACTGCACTAAGCCATAAGTCATAATTTTTGTTAATTTCACTATTATCCACGATTCTGTGGAGAAGCGAGGTACCCGCTACGCAGTTGCTAGGCATTATGCGCACCTTGTTAATGCAGTGGCTGCTGACGATGAAAAATTTTGACTGAGCCCTTTGTAATGGGTGTGAAGCATTCAACGACCCGATTGTTGCGCAAATCGTATTGTGGCCTGGTTGTTTGTACTCTTCTACCAAGCTATAGTATTACACATGTTAACGCAGTTCCTTCCCGACATGAAGCCTTTATAGGGTCTTTTTGCAACGCAGTTTCGAGAATCAGCATGGCTCTGTGGTAGAACACAAGGCTCCAACAAAGAGAACCCAAGCTTGAACTTCAATTCATCCTAAATTTTTCTTTCAGATTTCGTGTTTTTTTTTAATTTTTTTGAGCACAAGCGGTTACAAGAACCAGTAGCGGCAGTAGACAACTAAGGTGCCAAAAGTGACCCTTGTTGTGAGCTCATGACAGCTTTCGCTTTAAGAATGACGAATTGATGTGAGAGTAATGTGTTAATTTTACCTTAAAGTCAGACCTCGAGATAGTGCGATTTTTTTTTTTTTTTTTTTGATAGGTGTTTTTACGATCTGGCACTCTTCAACTGCAGTGAACCTACCTTTACAGGGGGCTGCATGTGGATATTTAGATAGGTGTTTTCACGGCTCAGCACCCTCCACTGCTGTGGAACAACTTTTACAGGCGGTTACATGCGGTCTAATATACACATGTTCGTTCATTTCGAATACTTCAAAATTTTCAATAATTTAAATTCCATACAAAGCGAATTCGAAAACTGTAATGATCTTTTATATGTTTACAAAAGTTCAGTAAAATTTCCAACGTAGAGCACTGTCGGTTCAGCTACAAGTCAGTGGCAAAGTGTTTAAGCTCACCTCTTCGTATCATGCTTTTGCAGCTTTTAATGAATTAATTAAATAATTATAGTGGTACAAAGATTGGGCACGCAACAAGTCCCACTTTATACGTAAAATTTCTCATGTAACCTAGGGAAGTGCTGTTTAAGAAGTAAGTGACACAAAACAACGACCATGTGGACATTTTTTTTTTTCTTTGATCTCCACTCTAGTTTTCCTTCATGGCCCTCCACCTTTTCACACTCTATCTTCATCATCTTGTGGCTGCACAGAAGCACATCCTGTTTCGCTTGCGAGCAAACGGTGGGGAGATGTTGAGCAGACAACGCGATGCGGATGAATACATGTGTAGAGGCTAATCGGCCTTTCTATTGGCTAAGAGACCTCGTACCCTTGACAGTGCTGAAAGGAACTTGTGAGATAGATTGTAGGTTGCACCCCAGAAGTTCTGAAAGCTCAATCTTGCTCGGTAACATGAATACTGGTCTCCAACTGTAGTCGAAAGCAAAATTCGAGGTTCAAATGCACTGATATAGGCACCAATTTTGAAAGTGAGCATTTATAGGCACTTAAAGAAAGTGAGGCACAAACATCAGAAATAGACATTTATAGGCACTATAGAAACACAATAAAAGGTCTTTTTTACCTCTAATTCATGCTCATATATCAGAGAGGCACAATAAAAAACAAAAAACAAAATGGGCATTTGCCTACAATCCAGTCTCCAGTCATCGCCATTGTGTACCATACAAAATCTGAATCGGTTGAATCTCCCAGCATGTCATGCAATCTCAAGAAAAGGGAAAATGCTCTGGCCATGTACGTAATTCGAGGGGATGTGATAAAGCTTCGATGAAAAGGGTGCGGTAGCTACCTCTACAGGAAAGAGTAGACTGCTCTGCACCACCCCTGGCTGGCGGCTGCAACGATTTTTGTGCAGCAGGAGTGCGTGCCACAAGTGGGGCTCTATTGTCATCTGCTATCATCTCGTGCAGCGCTTCCAGCCATTGCAAAGTGAATCATTCATGCTAAAATGATGCCGGCTAAAGAGTGCGATGAACCGTGCTCAATGTACCTGTTTAAACTTGTTGCAGCTGTCGGCTGGCAGTGGTGCCGAGCGGCAGCCATGCGCTCCGATGCTTCCTTTAACAGTGAACTGCCATGTACGTGCTCTTTGCCAGTTGCTTTGCAGTATTAAAGGGAAAAATCAGCATGAAAACAGATTCAATCCGTGGAATGATCATATGTCCTTTATGCCAATGTTTTGTAGAGTTCCTCAGTGCACACCTTTTGCACAAAGGCCGGAATGTGTCATTTGAAAATTGGGAGACCCTTAAGCTTCACCTTGAAGAGTGGAACGCGATAGGGATATCCTATCTCTAGTGCGTGCTTCAAACATGAAATCTTTTCGAACCTGCTATGCACCCACTATGTGGCCTTAAGGAAATAGGCGCAATAACGTGTGTGCCTTTTGTAGTGGGCGACCGGCTTTAAACCATGAAGCCATTGTGATGATCACATGTTCAAACTGCTGATAGCAATGTGTGCTTGTACCACGCGTTATTACCGCAATATTTAATATTGTATTGTGAAGCATGTATACAGGACGCCTGTGTTTGTAAAGCATGAAAGTTGCTTTCACTGCATTTCTAAGCAGAGAAAGTTGTTTTTCACAAGCAGACACATCACTGTATGGTAGAACACCCGCTTGCCATGCAAACAACCTGGGTTCTGTCCCCACTCAAACCAGAATTTTATTTATTTATTTTATTTGCATCTTTCTTCATCATTCAGTGATTGACAAGATTTTTCGCTTGCAACCAACAACGCCGACACCGATGCCGGAATTTCTGCAAAACGAGCTAGCACTACCACCGTTCTTGCTTGGTGATAAAGTTTTAGTGCTTATGTTTGTGCTGAATTCTTCAAATAACCCTGCATGACAATTAGGGGGGGTGCAAATATCAAATTTTCGAACGCGAATACATAGCTTCGAATATGAATCGAATATGTGAATATAGAATAATGAAGAGGTGCAAGTTTTTTCCACCAGTAATCTTTTAGTCAATCTCATATTTATGTTTGAAACAAAACAATTGTTATTATAGTAGGTTATTGCACACAAAAATAAAAATATGTCACTATCTGTACTCGCCAGAAAGCATAAGACTGTCTTGGGTTTAACCCACATGTTGAGCAAACATTCTGTATCCTTATTTTTACAAAAAAAAAAAGAGAAAAGCTTTCATACCTGCCTTGATGACTAGTGAGCATGAGGCCACTGGTTTGATTTTATAAAGTTAGGCAGTGTACTTAAGTCTAAGCGATTATTAAAGCAGCCTGAATGGTCACAATTCATTCAGGTTCTCACACTATCAATTTTGGTTCAAAAGACACTAAGTTTATAGTTTTTTAGTTTTGTGGTTTTTTAATTTTCGCCCCTGTTCTCACGGGTCAAGCTACTAAGGGAAATAGGAGTACTTTGAGCATTTTTTAACTACACAGCAATACTCGTTATCTCGCTTGCTTCGGTAAACTTTCCCGAGGACTACGCGCTCGCCATTTTCCCGATCAAGAATGCTGTGTTGTGCTGATAGCAGCATGATAGTGCACGATAGTGACTGAGCTGTACCGGGCGCGCATCAATAACGCGACGTAAGCGTGTGAGATAGATGGTTACTGATGTGCAATAGAAAAACTCCCCAAATACGCCTTTTTGTTAAAGGGCCGGTAAACCACCTCCGATATTTTTTTTAGCAGTAAATGCGCGCATCGTGTGCAGAATGCTGTCGCGATCAACGATTCTGCACATGGCAGCTCTACTAGCCGCCGTCACGCCAGAAACTCCAAGAAAAAATGCCCCCTCCTTTCTAGGCCTTTCTAGCCTCTACATGACGCGCCGTGCCACATCTCTGACGTGCCGAGGCAAATATGCCAAATATGGTGTGGCTGGTCGAGCAAGAGCCAACAACTTCCGGTCAGTCTGCAAGCAGCTTCCAGCACTGCTTGTTGCTGCGTGCGTGTAACAAGCACGTGGCACAGCGTGTCCCCGTACGAGTCCATCGCATTGGCAATCCTTTAAAGGCTTGCACGCAATGCAGGTTCCATACCGGCACGATTACGGCAGCCGCGGTTTGCCAACAAGCACGCAACTGATGAAGTCGACAGCCGAAATTGGGGCAACCGGAAGTACATGGCATTTCAAGCAGCGCGTCGCGATGACGTAGGCCACGCGAGATTGGGAGTGGCATCCGAGGGGCGCATGACGAGAGGGAAAAGCAGCGTGCGAGAGGATACCAGCAGAGGGAAGTGCAGGAGAAAGCGAATTGTGTGGTCATTGCGGTTATGAATATCAAACGCGTCTAACTCCCCTATTACGGCGCTGTTTCAAGAAACTCTCACGGCTCCGTGTTCACCGTAAACTCGTGCACAGTTTCCCCACCACAACTGAATTTTGACCTCTGGGTGGTTTACGGACCCTTTAATTAAGGGAGCCACAACTCTTGGCGGCTAGGGCACTATATTGCCGCATCGCAACCCCCTTCCTTCGGCATACTGGCTGCCGACGGCAGTAAACTGACGTTGGCAAAAGAGCGAGATCGCAGCAATGCTGCAACAGGGGGTTGATTGCAAAAGAGGGTGCCGCGCGGGCGCGATGCGCGTACGACAGTTTTTCAAAGGCGCCGTCCGTCCGTCACCTTCCGTGCATGGCCTTTTCTATGTGTGCCATTGCGTGGAAAAACACTTCTGCTCATTCGCATGATTATATCCGCTACCTTAAAATCATTCCGCAACTATGAAGAGTAGCGGCACAGCTGACGGATGACTCGGCAGGCTTCGACATGTGCGTGTACATTTGTACGGTGATCCATTAGCGAAAACTGCCGTGGATATACATGTAACGCGTTACCATCGTACATGAAGCTAAGCGCGCCCTAGCCAGTTGCGTGCATTGCCTACCAAGTTCATCCTTGCATGGAGATATTTTTATTCAATTGTATGGGTAGTCCCGGCTGGTTTCCGCCTCCGCCATCATGCAGCGTGCATGTATAAGTATCTATATGTATGAAAACTCAAGACAAAAAAAGCCGCCTGCGTTCAGCGCCCAGCTCGTCACGATGTGCCAACGCGCTCTTATCTCCCACGCGTACTTTGCTTCGAGCATGGGGGCGGGCTGGTTTATGCCTGTGCGCGTGCTCTTATCCTTCGGTGGGAAGAATCGTGTGCCTAGGCCTTTGACCGGAAGGATTGTGTTAGTGGCCTGGGTCACAAAAATCACTTCGCTCGTGAAAAGGTTCCGTTTGCGAAAAGAGTGCGCTTTTCAAACACAGCGAAGTAACAACTGGGACACTCGTTAGTTCACACACATATCTGTACCTGTGATTACGTTTCGTGCGTCATTTTCATTTACACAGCTCATTAGTATCGAGCTGTAAACGTTGTTAGTTAGGTCTCGTCCTGTGAGTGTTGTTAGCGTGCGTCATTTGTGAGTAGGGCGGTACACGTTCCGATCTACTAGCCGTTCTCAGTCTTACATTCCAAGTTATGTAATTGTTGCTGTCGCATTCATTGCTGCACCCTTGTAGCAAAACTGGCTTTTTTTTTTCCGTGCTCGCAGCACGGGACCCAGCAAAAGTGTGAAGACTATTTTGTCGAGCCAGTGCGGCAGCTACGAGTTGCCTTTTTTTTCAGGAGCGATACGCACTTGCGGCTCGTGCACATGAGCGCAGCAGCGGAGGGAATGTGCTAAACCACTAAGCCACACCTACTGTCGTGCAGCCAGTACATCATTTAGATTAAGATGTTTATGTTTGGTAGGCTTGTCGCGATGATGTGCCACCACATTCGCCGGTAACCGTCATTACACTTCTGTGAGTTTCTATGCAGGCATCACCGCACACGCGCTGAAGTCGTAGTATTCACTGCATGATCCACTGAGGCTTTTACCACAAGTGCACAAAATCCCAAGATGTTCACAGTGACATATGTTAACGAATATTCGTGAACATCGAATAATTGAGTTAGTTCGACTATTTGAAATTTTTGAATATGTGGTTATCGAATTGAATAAGAATATTACAATGCAATATTCAACAAATATTCAAAACTTTCGAATACTCGCGCACCCCTAATGACAATTTATGCTCTTCATTCTTGATAAGCAGTTTCGTCATTCTCTTTTGATGTTTTTCTACTTTTTCCATTGTTCCCCTTCCTTTTTTAGCACTTCCTCAGATGGCACCCCGCACAAAATTCAGCACTTATGACATTGTGCTCACTCGTAGAGTTCTTTGTGCTTCAAGTGTTTTTATGTATCAGCTATACAGCGCAAAAACTTTCCCACCTTTGCCTAACACATATACCAATCAGCCCAAGAAGTGCTTTACAGTAAGAAGGCATCTGTTTCTTCTAAGCGCTGGATTTTTTCAACAGCTTCATAAGCCATGGGAAACATAAAGAGTGGGTGTCAACCTTAAATGAAACGAAACTCAACACAGACGGCTCAGTGGCTTTCGCTGCTTTTATATATTTTTTCACATTTGTTATGCATTTGCAACCAAAAAAAACACTTGTGACAATCTTTTTTTTCTTTTGTTTCACAGGTTTCATAGACACTGGCATGACTCGCGCGGAACACTTGCAAGCAGTGGTGGGCCGCATCCCCTTGCAGCGGCCGGGCCGCGCCGAGGAAGTGGCGCGTGCGGTGCATTTTTTGGCAAGCAGCAGCTATGTAACAGGGCAGGTGCTGCCCGTCGACGGTGGCCTCAGATTGGCTATGTGAAAAGCCCGAGAGCAAGAACCGCTCAGGCGCATGGGGAGGTGCCCGTGCGCACCAGGGCCGCCCAGGACAGGCCGTTGGACAGCACCAGGGGAAGCAAGAGTTCGGCCCCTTCCCAGGGCCAGGGCTTGCCGAGGTTCGAGCAACAGTGCGCCGCCTGGCATGGCCCGGTTGCCCAAACGGCTGTGAAAAACACGCGAGGCAACAATGCATTTTGGAGTCACTCACCCGAATTTCCAAGAACAGTGTATGCAGTAGCGTGCAGATGCAGTTGTCTTACATGACTGTTGTCTCAAATCTTGTCTCAAATCGTTCAGGCATATTGCCAGACTCCCTGCAGTATTTACTAAAGAAAAATGTGATTGAAGAAATGTGCTATATATAAGCAACCTAAACCTGGTAGTAATACGTAGTATGATGCATTAGTTGTTTATGGTCACATAATCAGGAACCACCGTAGCATAGCCCAGTCGCCCACGCAGCTGCAAAAAGACAGGAACCAACAGATGAGGCAACAACACACTTTGGAGTCACACACCGAGCTTTTACAGGTAGAACAGCATATAAATATGTACATGGGCTGACCTTGACAGTTAATTAGGCCGGTTGGAATGTTTGTGTAAGGTCAATATTATCGCTGTTAGTAGCTTGATGAAACAGCATAACAGAAAAGGAAAGGCGAGCACAGGCGGAATTTGGTGTTGCTAATTGTGCCTGTGTTTGTCATTTACTTTCTGTTTTCCTGTGTCGTTGCACTGCTTACGGTGACATTAGACAGGGGTTTGTATTGTGGAGAAGTACCATTTAACCACTGTTGATGTCGAGTGTTTCAGCTAACTTGCACCTAGTGTTACAAAAACATGCATGTCTTGCGTGTGTGTCCTGTTGGTTCAGTACTGTTCTGGGCGATACCCAGAGTGCCAGAATATTTTTTTTTCAATCTTCCAGTTGGTTATTCATGAAGATTGCATAATAACTTTTTAACTAATAAACTCAGTGGGAGTTCTTTAGTGCAATAATTGTACTACTCGTTCTGAAACAGTATTTCACTCATGCTTAGGTAATTGCCAATCTTATTAACTGTTTAAACAACAAATACTGCTTAATTAAGCTTTTAAATAGTAGTTCTAATAAAAAACATTCAACAGAAAAGTTGTAAAGTTTGTTTAGAAATGTTGGATGATCTGCACTAAAATAACTAGCAGTTAGTTTTTTTTTCAGCTTTATTTTAGAGTGCCCTTGATTGAAAAGTATACTGGGTGCAAGTTAGCTGTAACACCTCGTGTAGTTGGTAGCATTTACATGATGAAAAATATGTTGAAAATGTGCTATGAACAAGCTGACTGTGGTAGCTATAGTTATGTTATGACATATTGGTAGTTTATGGTCACATACTCATAAAGTGCACTCAACTTTCCTGAAAGGATAGCATGTGCAGCAGTGTGTACATGGAAGTGTCACGTGACTTGTACCTCATATTATTCAGGTACATTGTTAGACCTACAGGGTTGAGTAAACAGGGAGTCTGCATCACTATTTACACAAAGAAAAATGTTATAGTGAATTGTCTTATGTATTAGCAGTATGAATATGGTAGCTGTAGCATGACATAGCTGTTTACAATTACATATGCACAAAACATGTGGTTGAAACAGTACTTGTCATGCCATTTGTTTCAGGTCATGTAGAACACAAGATAAGGAAGATACAAAGGTTCACATGTTTACTGCACGGAAAAAAAAAAAACGGAAATGTGTTTCGTGAAGACAGTGCAATACAATGCTTCAAGAATGTAGCTACTCGTAGAATGAATAAATGAGGTTTCAGAGTGATTTAATATATTGCGAAGTGGGGAATTTCATTGAGATGTATGTATTTGGGAGCAGTGAATACTGAAAGAGTTTATTTGGGTTTCTGATTTTCTCTTGCTTTGTGGTTGTGGTTGTACCGATACATGCCGACACTGATAATTTTATGCAGAAACCTCCGGCTGTCTGAAGACCGCCGTGTGCTATACAAGGTATCAAGGAGAGGGGACGGTAGTCCTCATAGGGTATACCGACACAAAAATTTTTAGTTCTTCATTTTTCACATAAAATAAAAGGCCATACCTTCAAAAGATTAGAAAATGCACTGGTAAGCATGAATGCGCCATAAAAATATAGTTGTATCTTTGAAAGCTAGTTTTGTTTCCTACTGTAGTCCAACGTCACGAAACAGTACGAGCTCTTTATCGCGGGCTTGCACAATGTGTGACGTTACCATGGCCGCTCTGCTCCACGACTCTGTTATTGTGCACAAGCAGTTATTGTGAACGTTTTTACGGATACACAAGCGGACGTTTTAAACGTTTCGCCCCTGATGTTATCACGACTAGCCATACTGATGAAAGCATCAGGATAGCCTGACGTCACGATAGTGGCGATGTACATTAAGTGCATCGTGCAAAAAAAAAGGCTTTAATGTCAAAATAAAACATCTTAGTGTTTTTTGAGCTTCATATTTACACAGAGCCACCTCTGTGTATAGGATATTGGTATTGCAGGGTAAACTTGGCCTCAGAAAATTCGTGTTAGTACCCCTTGAAACATGTAATAAAGGTGCACATTGTTCATCAAATCATGAGATGCGGCATTCTTGTACTCTGTTCGCTGGTACCGGAGCTCCATTTTTCATACTTCAGTGTGATCTCATTCCTGGCTGTTGAAATAAAATGTTGTGGTTGATTGTGGTTAAACGTAGTTAAATTGAATTATACCTGTTGAGCAATAGCAACAGGCACTGTGGAAAGCACACCGCGGTGATGTTCCGCATGGCAAGCAGTGGCGCACCTTCCACATTTCCCTCGTATCGGTGACAGAGGGCGGGCGAAGCCAAGTGATAGCCGGAGTGTTCTCGATGCATGCGCACTTGCCAACTTGCAGCTTTTGCCGATCGGCGGAGAGGGATGAGTGGGAGAGGACAAACCGACACTGAGCACATGTCCGTTTGCCTTCACAATGCACGTGTGAGGAAGACAACATTATTGCCGTTGACTGAGCTTCAAAGTCAAATGCATGCACACTGTCGTTTCTAGGGTTTGTGTTGAAAATAGTGGTGCTACTGCTCTGAAATTCGGACCATTCATGGTGCCGAACACACAAGTAGCTTAGAAATCTGACCTGTGGAAGTGAGCACTTGTGAATGAAAATAACTTTTGGATTCGATTTGAGTTTAGTTGCGAGTCATTTGCATTCCACATCTGCCATTATGACACATGGCTCAGGTCGTCCATCGGCATATCGCATTGAGTGATGCGATACATCAGGGTTTATACACACCCTGAGGAGACAACTTTGTAACCCCGCCCCCTATATCACATCGCTGCTGTGTTCGTCTTCTTACACCGTGTTGTCTCCATTCACATGCACGCAGTGCGCATGAAATTCAGTAAGGAATGCGCGATTTCTCCCACTCACTTGCAGTAATTGTGATGCCATGTCATTGTATATAGATTTTGCTCGCAACAAGTGCCGCGCTTATGTCATCAGTGACGATGCAGTGTATGTAGTTTTAAATTCTCATTGTAGCAATGTACCGTGTGGCGAGTATAGAAATACTGAACTGTTGTGGTCAGCACAGAACATTTAAACCTTACAGCCATGAGAGTTGCTCTTTGCATACTGAAAGGCCAAGCTTTCAGACTTTAGCATGTGCACAAGAGGAGGGCAGGGGGGCGGCTGCCCCCTTTGTCACCCAATAGGGAGGGTGCAAGCCCTCCATATTGACATAATAGGGAGGAGGGAGTGCTGCGATTTCGTTGGAGGGATGCAAAGTTAGCCTCATATATTGACATAATAAGCAGTGGGGCACTGCAACAAACATTCTCTTTCCCCCCCCCCAAGGAAAACCCTATGCACGCCTATGTCCTCAAGAAATTAAAAAAACATGATCATAGTTGCTAACAAAGGCCTAGTCGACTCAAAAAAGCTGTGTGCACATAATGACGGTAGGATATTTTCTTATTTAGTGTGGTATAGTGGCATCGCTGTGAGGTACTTCAATGTAAAACCGAAGGCACCGCACAGGCAGTCACTTCAATCGAACTAGCCATTCATAATTGTGAAACAATGCTAAAAAATAAGACAAAATCATTGAAGGATGCACAAAGCACTAGTGCCTTGTTTTTGTGTTTCGTATGTTACTCAGTGTTTGTGCCTTACTTTGTGGTATTGTCTCATAGTTATTACTTCTGAACAACTCGCCCAATTGTCAGTTCTACTGCATTTGCGCAAGCAGGTCGTACCGTGGAGTAACTTCGCTTGTCCCGGTCCCCAGTCGTAGTCTATTTGACACCGAGTACACTTGTCTGCAGAGACCTCGCATTCACTGGCACTGCATAGACGAGAAAGAAGGATATTAATTTCACGAGGTTATGCGAAGAGCACAAAAAAATAATTGTTCCTAATTTAAATGCAGGAATAAAATTAAATTAAGGAAACAAATGCAAAAAAAAGCTAGGATGCCTTGAACATACTCGAACACAGAGTTATTTTAAGATGGAAATTAACCAGGGGTCGAAGAGCCACGATGACAGCTGACAACAAAAATATGAAGAAAAAAAACCTGCGCCTTTTCACTGCGATGACCTTTTCACTGTGGCGACTGGCAAAGCTATATGGTACGTGCAGTATAGCTGCGAGTTTCACGCCATCACTTTCAAAAAGCGTCGCTCCGTCGTTTTAAGGGTTCCCTCCCCTGTGCCAATGCAATTTTCTCCAGCCTCTTCCTTCGTCTGTGTTTTCATCGCTATCGCTTTAAGTGTACCAAACTGATTTGCCAAAAGTGTGCATTCCATCCCTGCCCAGAAAGCCAGAAGATTAAAACGTACACCTGAATTATTGTTTGGAAAGAGAGGGTGCTAACTCCTTGTGAGCAGTCCCTATTTATTTATTTATTATTTATTTATTTATATATTTATTTATTCATAGTAAACTCATGGTGTAAATACATTATAGAGGGGGAGGGGGTTTTACATAGTAAACAAAAGCATGAAAAATAGTAGTATGGAAGTGAGACTGGAAGCATTATACAGTATAATTACAAATAATACAAAAAACTAAAGTCTTGTAAAGTACAATACGAAAAAGAAACAAACATGTAGCACTACAGAAGGCTTGATAAGACATTTTTAAATGCAGTTGTATCAGTTATATCAGTTACGAAGGCTGGTAAGTGATTCCAATCACCTGCTGTACTGGGAAAAAATGATTGCGAGCGTGCAGTACTTGATTAATATGGTATGGTAACCTTATGATAATCAAATCGGAGTGAGCAGAATGGAGTTGGGCGTATCAACAAGAAACGAAGAGTGAGGTTGTGGTAGTAAATTTTGTGAAAAATACAAATGCGTGATAGCTTTCACCGGGCTGTTAGGGAAGGGAGATTAAGAGCAGCTTTTATTTTTGTGATACTGCCGTTGCGGTCGTAGTTAGATCACCAAGTCCCTGTCATTTTAAGAGGTCCGTTCTTTCACCGACACAGTAAATATGATAGCAGCAAATTGTAATTGTTTGCGAATTAGCCCAGGACAGCTGCGAACTCCTACAGGATTCTATCTCGCGTAATTCTGCAAAACTCCTGCTAAAGGCAATACGGGCGCTTCAGCCACCACACACACACGCAATGGAAGCGAATTTTCGCCGTCACGTTCCGTATAAGGTAAAGTCAGTAGCATCTGCGTTGGGGGTCGTGTGTTCTAAGAGCGAGCGAAATCTCGCAATGGCTACAGTCCATCGTGACTCAAGCAGATATGGAGTGTGCAAGCCGGACGAAAAAACACGAAACGGTGTAGTGGTTTTCGCTTTGTCTGACGTCGCAACGCGAAGTAAGCAGTGAGCTCAAAACTAACACTAGTCGGAGCTGTCTACTGATGTTTTGCAGTTCCTACCCAATTGAAAGAACCCCGCCTCCCCTGCAGGCACCGTTTTGTCTTACCGGCGCGCTTCATGTCAGTTTGAGTCACGCCAGACAGATTGAGCTCAAAAACGCAACACTAGTCAGAGCTGTGTAGTTATGTCTGAAGATAGTGCGCCCGACCGCGCCCATTTGATAAAAGTTTGCACTTCCTACCCAAACAAAACAGCCCCGCCTCCCGCAGGCACCGTTTTGTCTTACCAGCGCGCTTCATCTCAGCTTGAGCCGTGCCAGACAGCAGAATTCGACCCATGAGGTGATGCTACAGTGTCTAAAAATATACTTTCTAGGCACCATAGTCATGCGATCGATTTAGGCTATGCGGAACATGACGGCGATGGCGACAATTCGCTTCGAGTGTATGCGCGTGGCTACGTCACATGAGATGAACAGTCGATGACCCGGGCTCCTTAAGTGCGGAGGCAAAAGCGAAAATACTGAGGAGACACTCTGAAACCAGCTGTGCCTGGGCATCAAAGTTTGTGAATAGGATTAGCTTTACATTGTCTAGAGGTCAGATAGCTTTTCCACGATTTCGCCATCGCGTATTATTCGATTCGAATGTGAAATCAAATATTTGCACACCTCTAGGCTCCAGCATTTAAACAAAAAATATTCTGCATTTTTTTCACGGTATCGTGGCAAGTTAGGACCATTATAGACGGTTTTACATTCGACGCATGGGCAGCTACATTGGACTGTTAACCAAATGCTTTCTAATTTGTTGTAATAGCAATTATATGGACACTCTCGACTGGTTTTTGCCGTCGCCGTCATGTTCCGTGTAAAGTCTAAAGTGATAACATACCCTGCACATCGTATATGTTCTACCCGTGAGCAAATGCACGTCAGGGTGGATGGGGGTGTACGCGGCTGAAGAAGAGCTCAAACAAGCCGGCGCTCCAAGGACGTATGCGATAACATTTACCCGCGTGTTAAATGCTCTAGTGCAGAGGAAACGTTAGAGGACCGTTATTAACGAGCATGAAAAGTGTTGTCTCTTGAGCAGGAAATGTTGCTTCGCGCCTAAACGGTGCGATCGCTTGCGTGTGCGCCACCTCGACAAGCATCGGTGGTCTCTTCCTATACTAGAGTATAAAGTTGGGCATGTTGGTAAGACATAGTTGATCGACGTAGCGCGTTTAGAAACATAGGACATTGTCCTATGTTTCTAAACGCCCTACGTCGATCAACTCTTCCTATACCTTTCTACGTGCTGCGTGCTTCACGCGAAAAGAGCTCTCCATGGAGTGGCTGCATTTTCTTACACTAGTTTTGCAGAGTTACGCGATATCGGATCCAAAAGAGGTAGCTGCCAGGCTTACTTCGTAAAGAATTGCAATTTATTGCTATCGCATTCACTGCTTCGCTCGTGCGGTGAAACTGCAATTTTTTATGCCGTTGCGTGTAATGAACAAGCTACAAAGTATATTAATAATAGATGGGGTTTAGCGTCCCAAAACCACCATATAATTATAAGACGCTGTAGTGGAGGGCTCCGGAAATGTTGAACACCTGGGGTTCTTTAATATGCACCTTAATCCAAGCACATGGGCCTCAAGCATTTTCGCCTCCGTATAAAATGCGGCCGTCGCGGTGGGGATGTGATCCCGTGACCTGTGGGTCAGCAGCCGAGTGCCTTAGCCAATAGACCACCATGGCGGGCAGATAATTAAACGTGAAATGCTCCAACCATATCGTGTGTATGCGAGTGCGTCTACCGTCACACTGTTCGGTTACTTAGAAAAGTCGACTTCATCGCAAGGGCGGAGCAATGAATGTGATAGCAACAAATTGGAATGTCACGTAAAGAACGACAAACCGATCGAAACGTGCAGCGCACTGCTCTCGCACAAACGACGCATGCAAACAACACACAGAAGACGAGAGCGAACTTACATCGTTAACAGTTAACGCGCTGCTCAAACAACAAGGATGCACGAAACGTACTCACGGGTGCAGACTGGACGAGCGTGAACAAGTGTCACGGTTGTTACTTTGCTGTGTTTGAAAAGCGTGCTCCTTTCGCAAACAGTATAGGATTGCAGCGAGCGAAGTGACCTTCGAGCGCTCGGTAACTACAACCCAATCTTTCCGGAAAAAGTCGAACATAAACGATTTTCTCCCACCGTGAGATAAGCCGTTGATAAGCGCACGCACGGGCGTCTCCCCTCCCTCTCCCCACGAGGCAAATTACGCGTCGTAGACGAGCGCGCGCCACACGCGCTCTTCGCGCCATCTCGCTGGTCATTCACTGGTGCTGCTGAGAACACGCTGATATTTCCTGCAAGATTGGTATACCGCCAGCGGTAAGTGGTGTAAAGAAATACAGCTCCCCGTTCGAATGTTGAATGACGTGCGCTTTCATGGCTCAGTGGTCAACGCCGAGCGCGGCGGAGCGAGAAGTCACCCGTTCGATTCCGCGCATCGAAAAGTTTATATTTCTGAATTACGTTTTTTCATGGTTTTCTAACCTACAGAACGGCAAAGCGTTTTCATAATCCACGTGTGCGCTTCCCTCCGCTGAATATTCACCTAACTGCAGCATCTGTCATGCTTGGAAGAAGTCCCAGTTGCACGTGGTGACGCTTGTCTTTTATGAGGTGTTTATGTGAAGAGAGCCGAGCCTACATTTACCGCGTCGTAGCGCAATCACTCTGCGTATGAATACGTCGATTGCAGTAAGTGGCGGGCGGTCTTAACTTAAACAAACTGAAAAGCAGGAAGGCTAACTTCACTATCATGAAAAAGGTCCATGTGGCAACGCCGAAGTCCAAGCGAAAGTATATCTCCTGCATACTGTTGTGCGCGTAAGACTATTGGTAAGTGTAAGTGTCGAATCTGCGGTTTCAATCGGAGTACCGCGACAGTTGATCGCGATCATCTGGTTATGGCAGCTCAGTTCGTCTCAAGGCTGTCCCGCTTCACGAGCTTATCACGATAACACGTCGACACTCGAGGCGGGTACGTCTTCGTCACCGGCGTGGCCATGCTGTTGCGGCATCGATTACGCATGCGCGGAGCGGGCATATTGGAGGCGCAGACAGCGCGTGCAGTACATCAAGAGACGCGAGCGACACCAGTCGTATTTGGCAGCAAAGAAACTACGCTCCGCTAAGTCGGATCGCGGGTGAGTGACGGCGAATGGCCCGATTCTTCTGTTCACATGAACGATGTACTTTATGTCTGTAGATCTTTTTAAATTATACGATATGATTAGAAAAGACAGCAACGCTGTGTTGTTTGCGCTACGGTACTACCACCCTTCTGCTTGAAATGTACAACGACCTGGAAATGTTATGGCCGTAGGAGTTGCTCTATGCCTACGTTATGATGAGATATTTAGTGACTGAATCCCTTCCCGTGACCGTGCGTTCTCCGTAACTACTGTACCGCCGCAGCGAACTTGCCTTATGTTTTTTTCACAAGAAACTTGCTGATAGGCAGTGGAGGCTTCTGGGGACACGTGAGCCAAAGATAACGCAACGTGCAGCTTGGAATTTGCGATTCATCATCAATGTCAGCTCGATAACGTTCCTATACTTCTCTCGACAAATGACGCCATAACCGATGTTCACGGCCATTGACTGATTTTAGCCTCGTGGGCTGCATGGTTACCGCGGCCGCCGTGAAATGCCGCCACCTGCTTGCGTGCCGGTTGCAAGGCTTGAAGTGGCGAAACCGGAGGATTCTGAAGAGTATAATCTGGTAGCGCTTAGGTTATTTCTATAGGACTTAGCTAGATGATACGAGTTCTAGTTTACTGCTAGGCAATCTTGGGTTGCTTCAACGTGTATTCTCAGTGCAGAGATGTTCGAGGCTGTCACATACACGACACGCGATGTACGAACTTCAGAGATAGGAACCATGGCGCTGAAATCAAGCGGTCGCACCTCTCGCAGGTTTACGTGCACGTCGTCCATTGGCGCAAGATTTCCGCCAAATCGGGGTCTTCTCGCCGGAGCCGTTGCTTTCCCGTTTCCTATTATTGATGTACGCGCACTCGGCGTTTTCGGCTTGCCACCGTCGCTTTGCAGCGATTTTGCTGGGCTAACTCTATAGTGCCGTCTTCATTGTTTAGTGAGATTAACCAATAGTCGTGACTCGAACCACTTCGTGATAGCGTTTTCTGCCAGGCCGCACGCGCAAGCTACCGCTAGCTTAACTAAATAGCTTCGCTATTAAAAGTATGCCAGATAATGACGCGCGCTGTCGAAGGGGCGCATATTTCTGCTTCCTTGTCATCATCCTCTCCGCGTGTACCTTTTAGTGCGCTCGATAATGCAAAATGAAAGAGAAAGTGCTCGAAGCGTGCAACAAACCCCTGTAACTACACTTCTGTTTTACTATGTGTAAACATTTTTGGAGTGGTCGATTCGCGAGGCAGCAAGTTCTTTTAATGAAGCCATATTTGACGATTCCTCGGAACACAGTTGCGAGACCCCTTCAAGGTTAATGCATTCGTGTGTAGGAGATGCTCAAAGCTCCCGTCTATACCTTACGTCCCGCTAGCTGATAGGCTACAACTTGTGCCTTGGTTCATATTATACCCTTCGGTGAATCAGCGCATTACTAGACGGATACGGACTGTGATAAAAGTGGTGCACAACACATGCAATGAACATAGAGCTCCATGACAATTCACTACTCAACGTTGAATTCGCAACTCATCATATTGAAAATATGTACTCTGACTTAACACAGCAAAGTATAACAAAATCTTAGCAGACGTTTCACCACCTATGTGGGTAGCACCCTCAGATGCACTGGAGACGCCACTCATCAGTTGTGAAACGTCTGTTCAGTTTTTGTTGCATTTTATTTTGAGTTGGAGTACATATTTTAATCATGAACTCATCCGGTAAAACATTTTTTTACTCATCATATTGCCCCTGGTAACTCAACGTTAAGGTTCGTTTTCACTGAGCAGCGCCCGGGTTAAGTGAACGGCGGACGTCCATCGAAACCCTTACGTTATTGCTTGGAGCAGCGTGGAGTCGGGCCAGGAGGACCCTTGGTGCGGACAGCACGAGCAGCAGCAAGTCTCCTTCCGGCTGTTGTCTTCTTGGGCTGGCCATTGGGCACAGCCCTGCCAGAGAAATAACGCAGCAGCCGCCAGCGTGGTGTGCGTGGTTGTTGCCGGAGGTTGCTGCTCCCACAGATCGCGTACAGAGTTGATACTCTTCCACAGAGTCGCGTCGAGAGGCTCACATGGAGGTGCCGTCTCTAGCGCCATCTGCACGACGGCGTCAACGAAATTATGCATTTTTAGATAGATAGATAGATAGATAGATAGATAGATAGATAGATAGATAGATAGATAGATAGATAGATAGATAGATAGATAGATAGATAGATAGATAGCCACTATCAAGTACACGAGATTTAGATGAGGCCCGTACACTTGAGCCGAGATGTTACGCAAGTATGCTGAGAGGCCCGTACCTTTCAGTAAGCTCGTTGTTTCGATATGGATTACACGGACACATGAAACGTGTTTGTGCCATTGTGACGTCACCGCGCTGCTCTGCTATTAACTGAGCTTGCGCCACTTGCACGTGGGATGTTTTTTTTTTCGGAGCCGCGGATTGTGTTTGGCTGCAAGAAAGATGAAGTTGAGTGGATGCATCACCAATACTCCGAGTCAGGGGCTTTGCAGGGACAGTGTTCTGCCTTCTCCTGGTAATATGGTTGTCCAGCAGACTGAAACTACCGTTCGTGCTGACCACCCACGTGTCCGCCTCACAGTGGGGCATCTGGCAGAGGTTTCGACTGTGCCAGAAAGTATACTCCAAGCTACAGATGCTGAGGCTTTATGAAACGCACATCCCAAATTATGTACAAGTAATACATCCTATCATTGCCCCACCGCGGTGGTCTAGTGGCTAAGGTACTCGGCTGCTGACCCGCAGGTCGCGGGATAGAATCCCGGGTGCGGCGGCTGTATTTCCGATGGAGGCGGAAATGTTGTAGGCCCGTGTGCTCAGATTTGGGTGCACGTTAAAGAACCCCAGGTGGTCGAAATTTCCGGAGCCCTCCACTACGGCGTCTCTCATGATCATACGGTGGTTTTGGGACGTTAAAGCTCACATATCAATCAAATACATGCTATCGTTGTATCACCAGAGTAACTATAGATCACATCCTATGGGCTTGCGCAGCATTTAGTAAACCAAACTGACGTCACGACCTTCAATGAAGACTTTTTATTGGCGGACGGCAATGCTCAGTTCTGGCCTGAACTGGCAACACGGGCTTTTTTTTTTTTTGCGGGGGGGGGGTGGGGGGTGATACCGCCTATCTCTGAATCCACCACCACAGCTGTTCCCTGACCATCACAACAACTTGGAGCTGGGCAATCATGCAAAGAGCTCGCGGTCATAGGCGTCGGCCGGGTTCTGCACTAGAAACGCTAAGTATCACCGTAATACCTCCCTCCATCACTTCTTCGAATCCAAAAGAAAGGAAGCTTTCAAATAGGTCCATGAAAATTGAAGCAATGACGAGATTTTCTGTTGATTCCTGGACTTTGTAAGGAAAAGGGGCATACCAGTCAGTCCGTGGGTTGTAATATTTAGGGCTCTTCGGCCGCCGTTAACGCAACGCTAGAAATCCGGTGGGTAATAACCTTGACGTCGTCAATCGATGACACCACGCAAAATTTCGCCTATAGCATCTCGAAAACAGAAACAGACCTGCCAATTCTTGGGGCAGTATTCTTTCATTAATTCCCCCTGTGATTTACACCACCAGTATGGCATTTCTGTGGAGTTGGAAGCCACGAAGAAAAAGCAGCTTGGTCGAGGACATGCATGACGCCGAGGCGGGCTGCGGGGGTAAGCACAAATTCATCCCGAGTTTTTTTTTTCTTTCACGAGCCAAAACACCGTCAAACACGACATTGGTTTAGATTGTGAGCTTATTTAATGAGTCGCAGAATTAAAGAAGTAATTATTATCACTTCACGACTACTAAGCCCATGATGGTTTAATTGACGCCATGCCTGTAAATCTGTAGATACTTACAGCAGTGCCTCAACTTTCTGTGTATCTTTTTGCTGTCCTAGTTATTAGAAAGACATGCCCGAAAGCTTCTGTGACAAAGATAATAATTCAGTGCTGAAAGATTTTTTATTTATCTATTTACACTCGTACCCACAGCGCCATTTAGGCATTACAGTGAGGGGGGGGGGGGTTACACAGAGAATTTATAAATCATACAGAGAATTTATAAATCATACATTCAGGAACATTGGTAGTGAAAAACTAAGGAGAAATAGCGGCATACATTGTTGTCAATACACATGAATTACATGGCTTAAATTACATGGCATGAATTAAACGTTGAAGGCAGACATCCGGATTAATAGAGATACTGTTGTATCTCTATTGAATTCAGACATGACCCTCATCATGACCCAGGCAACTACCGCCTTTGCGCGGAACATCGGCAGACTGATCACTGTGGACCTAACTGCCTGCAGGGACTTCCGTGCGCTATTTCGACCACGGCGTTTCCACGCCCGTCGACTCGGTCACCCGCGCCGGTATGTCAGCCACACTGCAACGCTCAGGTCGGTGTTCCATCGACGGCTACGTCCGGGCCAGAACTGCCAGCCCACTGCTCCTTGTCAACAGCCATGTCGGCGCAATGTGTGCTGTTGGAGACGCCGCCGCATCCTTTATGTTTCAGTACTCGGTCGTCCTTGTTCCACTTCAATGCACAGCACCATCTCGCCACCATCACCGGCTCGGCCTTTTCGGCGCCCTCCCACGGCTCCACCTGTGGGTACCTTTGTCAGACACGCATTCTCGAAGCACCGGGTGCGCTCTCGAGTGATCCTGCCAAGTCATCGTGGGGCGCTCGTGTTTATGGCCACAGCGACCCGGCGCTTCCATCTTTCTTCGCTGCGTTTCTCCCAGTGTCGCCCGCCAGAGACCCACTGGTTGCCGATTGTCCCTTCCCGTTGACGACCTGGACTGCTCACGGACCCCGTTTCGTTTTGCAAACCTAACTCGCTTGTATATACGCTCTCATTATTTTCATTCCGGCTTCATTTCTGTGGGGGGGGGGGGGGGGAGTAATCTGTAGCGTCATCATCATCGCCATTCATTATCGTCATTTTTCTAGCCACCGCGCTGCGCCTCTCGTGCAGCTCAAGCAACAGCTCGAGGCGCGAGCGGAAAAGATCGAGCTCACGCACCTGGCGGTTTGGACGCTGCAGCCTCTGCCGCTCCGCTTCGGCAAATCGCCTTTGATAATAAAGTGGCGAGAGAACGACACGACCACGTTGGCTGCCGTCCCATCTTCCTCTCTTGCTAGACTGTCAATAGCAAAAGTTTGCGGGATGTGCAGCGCGTGGTGGAGAGGCGGATGGATGGATACGGCTGTACCCTTTAGATCGGGCGGGAAACTGCACGGCTGCGCCGCCTACCGTGATGTGCACAATGATGTTAAGGTTATCGGCCGCGGCTTCCGAGATTAGATTCAGCAGTGGCTCGCTGTTACAGTACACTGTACGCTGTAGCGTTGTCTAAACGCGCCGTTGCTAATCACCGAGGCCACGTATGGTAGCCTCGACACCACACCGCGTCAGAGTAGACGGCGTAGCAAAGCAGCTTTCCGCCGTTCCGCCACGCACTGCAGCTCCCGCAGACTTTTGCTGTTGATAGTACGTGAAATGCGAGGCACCCCAGTTCCATGAGTGAAAGTCACACCTGCCCCCTGTGCGCACCCCCTATGTCGAGGTCGTTTTCTCTCATGTTCAAACTGTGCTGCAGCCACAAGGTACACCGCGTTAAAAAATACGGACAAAGTGAAGACACCACAAGCGCGGAACTCATATTTCATTTCGTCTTTTCTACCACCGCGCACACGGTAACTGTAGCGCAGTTTAAAGATCATTCAAAACCAAAAGAATCGACTGTCGGGCTAGTTGGTCGCGAATAACTGGCTGACACTACTTGTGCTAGAAATAAAACCGTGAACACGGGAGAAAAGCTGGGCCCCCGAATTCGAACTTGTTCGCAAACACTCCTACACACGCCACTCCATTCACGTGTGCGCATACGTGGTAAAATGATATACACGTGGAACTGTTGCCTGCGAAGATACAGTTGTTATCATTGCTTGTCAAGTCTTGGGGCAATAAATCATTACTAGTAACGCGTTACTGGTGACTAGTTACCTTTTTGAGCAACTCGTAAGTTTGAATAGTTATTTTGAGTAGGATGAACTTGTTACTGAAACACTTGCTTTTTAGACAGCAAGTGTGACGGCAAATATCGTTACAGTTACTTTTGCTTTAATAAAACATTATCCAACCAGAAAACTCTTTAATGACCGACTTAAACGCTTTTCATTTATTACAAACTTCTTAGTTACCATATCCTCTTCACCTTTCAACTTTCCACCGTAGGGCTCCCCTCGCAGTTTTGGGAAAGATGTGCGCAAAAGGCAGTTTTTGTAGTTCACTTGTAAAGTGCATGTCGTAAAGCAATCACATTGGCACCGATTCCCAAGCTATGTCTCTTATTGGAGTGGAGGGGGGTTCATGTATCCTTTATTCTTTATCCAGAAATACCCTGCTTTGCCCAAAGGCGTGTAAGCGGGGGGGGGGGGGGGGGGTTACAGCTTTGAAAAAAAAAAACAAGTCTTCGTTATGACAGCACACTTGGTCACAGGACAATTGATTCCGCTCTTGTACAGTATGAACAAAAAAAGAATTAGCATAAAGGTTCGTTCCAGTCCGGTATTCTTGAATCTTAAGGCCATGATCAGACCGTCTAGACAGATAATGCGGTGGTTTAAGGTAAGTGTCTTTATTGATGCCAGTCTTCTTATGGTATATCTGAAATGACAATTTCAAACGCAATTTTCTTCTGTCACTTTAGTTAGTAGCTCTGTTCTTATTGTACCGGCGTTAGAGCATTCCTTAACCCCCGAGGCTTCGAACTATAATGCTTCTCAACAGGTGGCCGGAAAACAGAAGCGCGAAGTGGCTGAAGGTCAGAAAGCCATGCACTAGCAAATGATTTTTTCAAAAAGCTTCTTTCTAACTGATTCCCATAGGTCTGCTTCAAATTAACACAATTACTAACAAAATGACAAATGTTCACTGCAATATGCAGGTGGCATCTTCTGGCAACACAAAAAAAAAGAAATGGCCGTATATGTCGATCAGTGCATTAGTCACATATGTCCTTACAAAAGTTCGTATACGCTCAGCGGACGCAACAGTTTCCGAACAGGATCTAATTGGCACGCCTTGAACAACATTGGGAATTGACGTCAATTGTGAATCGACGTCGTCATCACTCATTACGAACTTCCCCGTACCTCTCCGTACGTTTTTGTCAATTTATTTCTATCATTTGGTATTTGAATCGCTACCTATTTTATGCGAGAGTAACGATGTTACATTTAGGTAACTGTAACACTGTTACTTTGTACTGGTAACATGCCCGCGACTGCGCTTGTCTTCGAGCATTCTTCCTTCTATCCATCATTTACATTAAAGATGCCTCATCAAAAGCGAAAATTGACCGGCGCATACCATGTGGGCAACAAGAGTGATTCGAGAAATGATCATCACGCGTACCACGTGAACTCATGACGTAACAGATCGGCAAATTTAATGATGTGAAGATGACTTCACTCTGACGGTATACGTGGTGGCGTCGTCGTATGATTATTGCGCGGTGAAAGGCGCAAAACCAGATTACGCGCGGATAGCACACAATGCCCGAGACCATTGAAGCCCTGCGAAAATCCGTTAGTTCCAGAAAGCTTTCGGAGAGGGGCGTGGGGGCTTCGACACATTGACTTGGAAGAAAAAGAAGATTGCCCTTGCCTTCGAGTAGACTGAAGCGAATGCTTGAGGCGCCCTTTTTGTTGCGCTGATTTCCTGACTACTTACGCGAAACGAATTATCACAGCAGCTCACTGCGCTGAGCGTTCCATCCCTCACCTGTCCGAGTTGTCCGTCCGGCGACTCCAGTCGGTGAAAGGCGAGCCACAGGCGGCGCGCCCTCTCGTGCATGTCGCCCGAGCACCAGGCTGGGTCCGCCATGAGGCCCACCTTGAGGACGGCCAGCCAGACCAGGGGGTGGCGGCCGTCACCGTTCGCCGCAGCCGGTGCGTCGCGGTTGTCGTCGACGTGCTCAGGTCCCCTCGCGTCGACCTTCAGGTCAGCCGCTGCCGGCGGCCCAGCAGGAGGCTGGCGACGGCTGCTCGCCGAGGCGTCTTCGAGCTGCTTCGCTCCTCCATCCATTGGGGAGAGCCGACAGTCGAGCGGCCGTTCGGTGCACAACGGTGGTCGCCACAGCCGCGAGCTCAGCCTGCTGCCGATGCCGCTGGCCACGCCGGTGAAGACGACGATGAAGTCGAGGATCGTCAAAGTAAGCTGATTATCTCTAATTTTGCTTTGCTTTTCAATCATATTCACTTGCGGGTGTTCTTTTTTTAGCCGTGACGACACCAGTGAGTTAATTTTTTATACTATCAATTTCTAAACATATTCGACTGTAAAACAATTTCATCTTTAAAATAATGTGCTGCCCATTTCATGGCCGATGCCCCACTGTTTTTTGCAAGAAATCACTATGGAACAACCAGCCGACGAGCTAAACTGGCTTATCTTTAATTGTCCTTAGAAAAATGCTCCTCTAGAAGGTCAGATCGTGCCATACTACGATGCCGAATCTCCCCACTGAGCTTTCACCTACACAGGTCTGGTCTGATGAAGTCACTCTTATGTCTCCATTGAGATGAGGTTGAATCTGCACAACATATCCTGGTAACGGACACAAGCTTTGCAAATGAAAGAAAAAGAATCCTTGAGAAGTGCCTCTGAAGAATAGGCTTAAGTTTATCGCTTCTTGTGGTCCTATCCTTTGGCAATATTGCGCTGAATTGTAATCACAGGTGAAACTAGATGGTAATATGTGCAACTATATGTAGAACACATGCACTTATTAACGCGATAGCGTTAAAGAGCTCGTTTCGCAGAAATTCCAGCGTCGGCGTCGTTGGTTGTGAGCGAAAAATCATCATAATAAGCTTGACTGAGAAACCTAGCATGACGCAAGTAAAATGATAATCCATCCACCACACCCGAAACTGACAAAAGTGGAAAGCGTGATACTGAGATTCCTGCGAAGCAGCACATAGACACATGTGGCCCTAATGCACCGTCTCTACCCAAGAAGATATAGCTCTATGCGCCCGCTCTGCAGCGTACCACTGGGTCAAAGTGCGGACCTTTCTCACTGGGTCACTGGGTCAAAGTGCGGACCTTTCTCACTGGGTCTTTCTCACTGGGTCAAAGTGCGGACCTAACCAGGGTTGTTTTGGTCCGAGTGGGAATCGAACCCAGGTCTTCAGCGGACGTACTACCACATGGTCACGGGTGTGCTCAAGAATACAGTGAAAAGAACTTCCCCTGCTTAGAAATGCAGTGCTTTCATGCTTTACAAACACACGCGTCCTGTATACATGCTTCACGATGCAACATGAAATATTGCAGTAATAACGCGTGCTACAAGCGCCTATCACCAGCGGGCATGAAGACATGTGAGTATAACAATGGCTTCGTGGTTGAGAGCCGCTCACTTACTACAAAAGGAACACATGCTAATGCACCTATTCCCTTAAGGCCACGTACTTGGTGCATAGCGTGTTCGGAAAGGTTTCATGCACTAAGTGTTTCAATTACGCACTAGGAACAGAATATCGCTATCGTGGTGAACTCCTAAAGTTGAAGTCTTAGGGTCTGCAAACTTTTTTTCCTTATTTTTGTGTGATCATGTGTAAACACCAAGGGAAAAAGTACTTGTTAACACTGCTCGGCGCAAGAACGCTGGAAGGTGCGATCTCTGGTTGGTTGTGAAACTTTATTGTGGTGCTGCAAGGCGCGCGTTAGCGCGCAGCGGGCGACTCCCACGTCGGGACCGTTAGGCCGAACTTTTCGGTTGCTCCGCAAGACTGCTGGACAGCCCAAAGTTGGTCGACCAGGGGGGAGCTGCGTAGGGCCGCCTCTCACATAACCGAAGTAGTTTCCCGGTTTGTGTACATTGCCTTGCACTCCCAGAGCATGCGTGCCAGTGTGGCTACGTCCCCACATGCAGGGCAAGCGTCATTAGGGAAAACGTTAGGATCAATAGCGTGAAGGGAGCTTAGGTTAGGGTACATGTGCGTCTGCAGTAGTCTGAGCGTAAGGGTCTGTGGCCTATTAAGTTTGGGATGAGGGAGTGGACATAGTCTTCAAGCGAGGTAAAAACGTTTTGTTATTTCGTTGTACGTGGCAGGCACGTCCCTGTTTTCCGCAACCCCGTTGTCCCCGAATCGTTGCCCGGAACCGGCGCGGTCGGTTAGCGCGCGTGGGGTCCTGTGGGCAGACTCTTAGAGATTTCGAGGAGCGCCTTCGACCTGTCCAACATGTGCCGGAAACCAGATAAGTACGTGATGCTTGATACTGTCGCTGCCGCCATGCGCAGGACTTTCTTGGAGATGACACCGCGCTCGAAAGCGCGGATGGCTGACCTTGAGTCACTGTAGATGACCTCCCTTTCCCCGTCTAGAATGGCCAGGTCGATGGTCACTTGCTCGGCAATCGTCGGATCGTCAGTGTGAAAAAAAAAATCACCGACCAAGCACTTGATGGTTAGCCAGTGAAAGCTGAAAGGGCGTTCAGCTGTGGTTTCAATCCAACAGGGCACTGATGCATTTAACACTTAATGGCTTCATGTTCGTGCTTCTTAAAGAAGTTAGGCACATGTTTAACTAGGGTTTATCATGCACAGTGTTTATTCCACATGCCGCACACTGTGCCTCGCATGATCACGCTCATGGAAAAGTGTAATGAGTGGTTAAATGCATGAGTGGTTGTTCTCGAACCACTTGCACTGACAGACGTCGCAGACGAAGCCAAGGTGGCGCTGGAATAGTTACCGCCAAAAGCGGGGCATTCGCTCTGGCGAACGCGCTCCCGTAGTCATCCCATTGACGCCGCAACACCGTGCCGCTGCAAGCGTTTGACATCGCGAGCTAACATAGGTTTCCTGGCATAAGAACCCTTCCCGTTTTCTTTGAATTTGCATAATAAAAAGTTTTCATCATCGGTGGCGTGGTTTGCAGGATCCGTCCGTCACCGGTTGTCACATTCCCGTTCACAATTGAGCGCGGCTTGGAAGGCTCCCGGATCATCGGTAAGCAGTTGCTGTAGGCACTCGGTCTCCTGGGCCTGTTTTTGCGACCTCTCTCTGTGACCTCTCTCTCACGTTTCCACTGTTCGCGCTCTCCTAGAGTTGTCCGTAGCTCACCCATGTGGAAGGTTTCAGGAGAAACTGAGGCGCGCGTGCTGGGCGCCATGGCCTCGGCAGTGCGGAAGACGTCACTCACAACTCAGCCAATGGCGCACGTGTTTGGGTACTACGCTACGAACCTCGTAACTGATAACCGAGCCAATGGAGACCACTTGGGAACCGCTGCCGGACGGTTTTTTGTTTCTCCTGAGACGTCAGATTCTGCCCAGGTGGCGCTGCGAAAAGCGCCGCCACCAGCGCCCCCATCAACGCGCTGGCCATAAAAGGGTAGTGCAAAGCAAGCCATCCGCAAGCGAACGTGCATAGGTCCTCCTTTTTCGTTGGTCTTGAGGTGCGGTTTTCTGAAAATAGAGGGCCTAACAAGCTTCTTTCTTCAATACAACCTCGCTTCAAAGAAGTACGAAGCTCATCAAAACGAACGGCGGTTACAATGCGAAAAATGTTTCAGCTGTTTCGGCAACTGGCCCGTTAAGTGCAAGCGAGCATTGCGTGACATCGAGTTCCAGGCAAGCACTCCAGCGTTCGTTATGTAACGCCTAAATACGTTAAACCTGGGCACACAAATAATGTTATAGCGACGAAGTGCATACAAGAGCAATCTGTATTACTATCAATGGTACGAAGCTCCCTTAATTCGGCATGAATAGCCTTGGAGATTTTCACCTTTGCAGTTACATTATCTATTGACGTCTCACTTTCTGTGCGTTGAAATGTTTTATTACGCACGCTAGAATGATTTGTTTACGATTGTCATCCGTTTGTATATGCTGCAAATTAAGGATATATGCGTGTCCACTACTTTCTCGGTGTATAACGAAAGGCAAAACGGAGCTCCGGCAATCGCGGAGATGAATGACAAAAAAAAAAAAACACTGATTGTGGTCACGATCATTTTGCGATTTCCCTGAAGGGCGTACATGTTAGCATTGCCTAGTTAATGCCGGAACTTCAAGCCTTGAAAGCACTCGGGCGCAATGCTGGGGAATTTCTTATTATCGTTGGTCGTGGCGTGTGCGATGCTTATCGCGCGCATCACCTGTCTACAGCTGCACGCCGTGCACCACAGTCAGAGGCTCTGTTAAGCTTCATAACCAAAGTTAGCCCGGTTCTCCATCGAAGGTGTTCAAAATAATAACAGGAGGCTGTTACGACCGTCATAATTATTGAAGCTTTTCGGCCTTTGTGAACGGGACGAAAATATTTCGACGCATTCCAAGCAAGGGTGTGCCGTCAAGACGGGTTGATTTCCTCTCGGCAAAACCTGAACAAGGGGTTCGGGACTGGTTCGCGCAAAGAAAACGCACGAGTCAAGAGAGGATTGTGAGGTCGACTCATGAAAGGCCATTGTGTTTGCTGCGAGCAAGGCTTTCGAGGAAGACAAGGAGGCAGCTGGACCATTTTCAAGGTCACCGAGGATCTGGAAAATCTCGGAACCAGCCTAGTATTTGCAGTTCAGGCTGCAAGCTAAAGCCAAATTGGTTGTGGCTGCATCTTGCGAGGACAAGTGGAGCCCCGGGATATGTGCAGCTAAGCCGCAGCTTCTAGCGAAAAAACCAGGAATGGAATGTGGTGGTGGTAGTGGTTAGAAGATGAGAAAAGGCACCCAATTTCTGCAACCCGGTCGGGAGCACGGCGCAGTGCCTATGTGGGGGTGAAGAAAAGGATAATGCTCTATTTGCTGCAGCCCTTGCCGGAGCTCGCCTCGGCGACGAGGGATTAGTTGACTACTAATCCTTCCCCTCTTTCTCCATAGGATCGGCTGAATGGGGTGACATATTTTGACGGTATGCTGGCCCACCACTACATTGTCCTACCCAAACAGTCAGGCAAGTTTGACACGTGTATTGGCAGCCGGTTTTTCGAACCTCACCCAGCTTCCAGAAGAATCTTGGAAACCAAAATGATCGGACGTGCGCGAAACTTGGTGACGTGTGCGAAAACATTGATGCAGTGCTTTAGTGACCATATTTGGGCATCGTGTGGACTCTGCCCTCTCTGCATGCATTGTGTGGTGTCTTTTCTCTCCTTCGTGGGTGGAGCACCTAGACCATGGAGCGCCCTATTGGCGGAAGCCACGGACAATGTGCCCAGGGTTGGCAACGAGGCGCTATATAAGCCGAAGACTTTCGTGTATTTGAAGTTGTACAGTTCAACAGTTCTCACGTACAGTTTGGCTTCTCGTTTTCCTTCTCAGTTACTCACCATGTAAATAAATTGTTGTCGTTTTTACGAGCGCCTCATCCGACTTGTTTGATGATGGGTCCTAGGACGGGGGCCCGCTACCAAACTGAGACCCGCGGGACCCGGAGTCGCAACAAGGCCTATATATGATCACACTTTCTCTTGCGAATGGCTGGGGAGAACGTGAGTAATTCGTTCACCCAACAAGTTCGCAACGGCCCCTATTCATCGCTCTCGCTGTTCTGCTTCGCGGAAGCTGCAGAAATCAGTAAAACTGAAGTCATTTATGTCGGTATCAATTAACAACGCAACAGTAGCGTCAACTGATGTCTTTTTTTTTCGTAGAGCGTGGGGCTGTCGCGTTTGCTCTTGTTTTCGCCGTCGTTCTGGCGAGTGAACCAGCAAGCACTTCCTTGCTGTTCGGTGACGCGTCTGACTAGCGGATAGAAATTCAGAGGTTCAATACGCAAATACGCCTAATAACTAGCTCAATCGTTGTTTCGTCCGCTGTAGTTGCACCTGGTTGCGCAGCAAACTGTGCAAGAAAGCCTGGCTTTGCACTACCCAAAACTGCGTCGACAGGTGGCGCTGCGTGTCCACAAAACTCGAGAGTCTGACGTCTTAGCTTTCGCTGTAAAAGAACGACGCGTTCTGCCGATGATCAGCTTGCCGACTGCAGACAACTTTTATTGGCGCTATCAGTGCACGGCGTGTTTTACTTTTACTTCGAGTTACTTAGTTTTCTGGGTGTGAGTTAGCCTAATAAGCAGTTTCGTCTATACCAGGGTGACTGCTGCCCAGTGGCGTAACTAGGGGGGGGCAAGGGGGTACAAGTGCCCCGGGCGCCACTAGGGAGGGGGCGCCAAGCCGAGTCCTCGGGTTGGCGCCCCCTGGAAAGGTTGTCAATGTTTTTTTCCGTAAAACCGCCTGGAAGGGGGGAGGGGCGAGGTTGTAATGTACGACTGGAAGTGGGGATGGTGGTGAAGGAAAGGGTTGCCGCAATGGCTTTTGCATCGGGAAAAGGATCCTCTATTTTCATTTTGCTGCGCTACCTCCGTGCCTTCCCATGACCCTCGGCTAAGCTTTGTTTTGTGCTCCGCAGCACTGGGTTAGATGAGTTTCAGCGAACCCCACCAGCCTCCCAAACCACTTACTGAAAGCTTCCCTGAAACCAACCACGTACGTAAACAAAATAAAATAAAAAAGTTCGAATGCACCTTTTTTGAGTAAGAACAGAAAACTCCAACGAAATAGCCGATCGTCCAACGACTAATCGTCCACGCAGCGGCGGAAGGAAGGGCGAATATAATCCGTGACCTCGGCACCAAAGGCTAAACAAAGGCGTTTATTCGCAGAGTTCTCTGGAGGAAAGACGGAGAAAGCGTGACACGACGGCGACGTTTGTTGATTCCCTGCATCGCGGGCGCCAGCAAAGCAATAGAAGGGCGGGGGTCAACGTTTCCCACATGCCATCCACCGCCATGGGCAGGTTCATCCTTTGGCCCAAAGAACACGCACCTGCGAAAAAAGCGCAGAGCGTAGTGTACCCGACAGCATGTGCCGACTGCCCCGCTTCGTACGTTGGAGAAACCAAGAACTTCCCTGAAAGAATGCGGCCGCACAAGGATGACCTCCATCAATGGAACAGCGAACGGAGCGAAACGGCAGAACACTCCGACCAGTTTAACCCCCATACCAGACCCGAGGGCGCGGTGTCTAGCTGGTTGCTTTGTTTTGTACTCACCCTGCATTCCTTGGGATGCACAAATAGCGCGAAAGCTTAGGTACGAGAAACTTGGGCCTGGGAAGCGCCCGTGCCGTCAAGATTTTTGCAGTGTGGACTGGAAGAGAACAATGACGGGTAAGGGACTTCCGGAAGTTTGAATAAAAAAAGAAAAATACTATACAAAAACGCGGGCGTAGCTCATCGAAATCAGAACTGGTGGCCCTTGGCCTCCGAAATGGCCCGCCGCGCGCCAGTAGGCAATCGCGGAAGCCTACATTAGCGCTTTTAATGGGGGGGGGGGGCTGTAGTAATAATTATTATTAATAATAATATTATTATTATTAATAATAATAATATTATTATTAATAGGAGCTGTAGTAATAATTATTATTAATAATAATATTATTATTATTAATAATAATAATAATATTATTATTATTATTATTAATAATAATAATAATAATAATAACAAACATTATCACGGGCATAATGAGGGGCGCGGAAATATATTTGCCCTGGGCGCCGTCCTATCTAGTTACGCCACTGCTGCTGCCTTCCTAATAGTCATTAGCACCTAATGGTAGGCATGAGGTGTTTCTACGATGCTCATGTTTTCTCTATGAAGAAAAAATGGTTGAAAAATTGCACGTTAGCGAGCACATCAATAACGAATGTTTTACACGAGTAGATAAGTAGAATATAAAAAGTCATTGCAGTTTTACGTGGTGTACGTATTCATGAGGCGTCACCAAGTATGTATACCTACGAGTGTTGCTGCTGCTGTAGACCGGGGATTCGGCATTGCGTAAACTGTCTTTTATGGACCAGGTAAAACTGCACACTGGTAGTTATGCCAAAGCACGACTTCTTGTTAATATATCTCTGTAGTTACATGTCAACTAGCTAGGTGGTCGGCAAGCTGAAGAGCGACTCCCATCACTCACAAAAATGACAAGCAATACACTCTGTCGGGGAACAGCTGTCCTGCTAAGCAGTCCCAATAATAAGTTCTTTCGGAAGTAAATTAGTGTGCGTCGAGCAAGAGTGGCAAAACTTTTGAATCACTGACATTCACCTTAATAAACTCAAGCGATATTAGTCCCATTTAAGAAACTTTCAAGCAGTCCTTTCTGTGCAGAGGCGTTTGCTACTACACACACTGTGCAGAGGCATTCGCTACTACATTATGAGGGCCTATAATAATGAGTTTGCAAATATATCGAAGTAGATACAATTGGCAAGCATTGTATCGGATACAGTTAAGCCAGCAGTATCTTCTATTTGTGTCTCAACTACTTCTTCCTCAAGCATCTTGGATCGTACTGCGATACAACTTCAAAGTCTGTTTGCCCCACCCTGCCTAGTGTACAAACCACGGGGCCGTGAAATTTGAAATTGCGGGCAAGTAATCATCGTATTCATCGCCAGTTGGCGACTGCCTCAATAAAAGGTACCCTTCTTGTTGGGCTTTGTAGAGCCATGATCAATTAAAAACAAATATATTTGTAAAGCAGATTACTCGTTTCGAAAAAGAGTTTAGAAGAAGCTAGGGCATTTTTTGAGGGCCAAAAAGTGTGATGCTCCAAACTAAAAAGCGACTGTGTTGGCTCAAACTGCACCGTGCGTAAATTGTTGTTACCGGTTCACTTTACACCTTCAAAACATCACCTTCAAAGGTGATATTGGATTGGATAAGCCTTTATTTGGTCCTTCATCAATAGACAGACCAAACAAGCTAAGCAGCACGTTTCATGGCGTCCTTAGGCTGGTGGTCGCCCGTAATGGCAAGCCAGCCACCGAAGAAGGCATTAGCCTTCGATGTCGTCGTCCCAGAGGGGACCAGTCCCGAAGACGTCGTTGACGCGACGTCCTCAATAGTAGGAATCGAAGAAGTGTACAGCGTTCAGCACTTTGGAGGCCGGAACTACCAAGTTGCCGTCAACAGTGAGGCCGCACTGGCCCAAATCGTGGACGCGTCGCACCTCAGCATCCGAGGAGAGCGCGTCGTTATCGTACCCCTGGGATCTCAAGTGGCACAAGTGACCGTCCTGTTCCCTCCGTGCCGCATACCCAGCGAAGTCCTCGCACAAGCACTGTCTCCCTACGGGAAAGTGCTACACATCCGCAGAGGACTTTTGGGGTTGCGTCTGACCGTGACCACTGGAACGCGCTACGTTCGTACGGAAATGAAGACCACGTCCCCGGTGCCTAACTACCTCAGTCACAGGCCACTGTGTTACCTGTGACTACAAGAAAATACAACGGGTGTGCCGCCGATGTGGGGACAGTGGGCACCTCCGTTTGAACTGCACAGCCCCCTTTTGTGGACGGTGCAGCGTCCACGGTCATGACGGGAAAGGATGTTCGCTGCCGTTCCGCCGCTGTGGCAAATCACATGCAACCGTCGGCTGCACCATCCGACAGTCGTACTCTGAGGTGGCATCTAAGGACTTCCCACCACTACAGCCAGAAACGCTGTCCAAGAAGAAGGGCGAGGATCCGTCGTTACTAGCCCCGGTCAACGACCAAAAATACCAAGAGGCGGTAATCGCAACGCTACACCAGACGGCTACTGTGTCCTCGGCCAGCCCGAACCCGGCAGTTCTTCCAGGTTCGGTGGAGTTGTCCAGTGCCCCGCGTCCAATGATCATAGCCACAGAACAGGCAAAGCATTCGCCAGACAAGGCGCCTCTTGGGGAATTCGCCGCAGAAGGAGATTCGACATCTGCCGCTCATCCTATAGCTGCAGAATCGAGCGGAAGTCAACACGTCATCAAGATGACTCCATCCCAAGGCGACGAGGTCTCCATCATCGAGTAGTCGAGCAGCACCGCGAGTGAGACGCCACTACAGATCGATGAAGACGCCAGCCTTAGCGACGTAAGCCAAGACAGTTTAGATTCCTTTGTTCCGACCTCACTCAAGAGCCCTGGCACCCAATGCCACAGAGTATCTAGCAGTGATTCGGAAGCCCCCTGCAGAGACAGAAGTTCCCTGCAGACTTCATCGCGGCCCCGGAAGCTCCGTGCTTCCGGTGGGTCGCCTGGCCATAAAAAATGACTCAGCTGCTCGCGGGGCACTCGTTCCCGTGTCTGTTAAAGGTACCTCTGCTTTTCAGTGTATTCATATTGGAGTTTACTTTTCGCCATGGTTCTAACCTTAAAACTTCTAACCTTTAACGTTCAGGGTTTCCGCAACCCACAAAAACAGGCTGAAGTATTGCATTTCGCGCATTCAGTGTCGTGTTACTGCATAACTGTACTCGTTCATGCAAGGAACAATTTTTTTAAGCCCAGAAAGGGGAGGAGGATCTTTCTGCTAATTAAATAAAGTTTGTTCATCACCCTTAAGCTCTCTGATGTACTCGCTTTCAAACGTGCGTTCGGTGTGAACTGTTTCTTTTCGCACGCCAGCACGCGTTCAACTGGCGTCGGAGTTTTTATATTTAACCGAAGTCTTTTGCGTGATCATCATATTTCTTTCGATGCCTTCGGACGCGTGCTGGCGTTCGACTGCAGCTACTTTGCGTTGCGCATGTGATTTGTCGGTGTGTACGCCCCAGCGGCGTCTGTAAATTCTAGCACTTTTTGTCGTGAAGGTCACCTCATATGGTACTCTTAGGGGACTTTAACTGCGTCTTAGACTCGCACGCAGACGTTTAGGTCCGGGTCGCGGCCGGCCAAAATGGAACGCCAGAGAACTTGAGCGTCTAGTGCAGCAATTGGCATTGACGGACATACATGAAAGTGTACATGGTAGCAATTATGCCTACACTTGGCGGCGAGCAGCGTCGAGCAGCAGAATTGATCGCGTATACGCATCCCCAGGTCTCACTGCCTACGTTCATGACACTGGGGTAATGTCATTACCACCGACACCAGTGTACATTAGTGACCACCGCCCGGTTACGCTTTCTCTCCGCTTGCCAGCATGGATGCCGACGATTCACAGACCGTGGCGTCTCGATTGCCGCATCCTCCAAGACTCTCAGTCTTCGGAAAAATGATCCAGAGCGTTACGCGCATCGCTCATTGGTGCGGATATAGATGATTGGGATCGTTTCACAGAACAGTGGCGTCACCATTGCCGTGCAATGGGCAGGGGACTTCGCGCCCGTATGTCCAGAGATGCTTTCTTGCTGATCCGAAAAATACGCATTGCCTACCGTGATCCCAGCCCTTCACTTGGTATGCAGGCATGGCAAGAGGAGCTCGTTGAACGATACCAACGCACAATGCCCACTTCTTCGCTCTGCGCTACAGTTTGGCGCTGTACACGTGCACCGTTGGCGCATCCTTAGGTGCTAAGGTATGCACGCAAAGTTCTGCTTCGTCCACCAGGCTCGCCTGCCAACTAGCTAAACTCTACCGCACCAGCTGCTGCGGGTACACGTGACTTTAAGGCGTTCACTCAACACTCTCAGACAATGGCTCAGTCTGGTGTTGGTGTCAGTTACCCAGAATCTCTTGCTTCGCATCTCCTATAGAAAGACTTATTACATGATTTGAATATATACGACGTTCTGCTATCACTACCATCCGACGACGAAATAAAGGGTGCATTGGACGCAATGAAAAAAGGATCGGCCCCAGGGCCTGACGGGCTCCCTGCAGAGTTTGAGAGAGGCAGTGAGCAGAACAATAATCGATGGTGAAGTCCCTGAGGGATAGAAACTTAGCAGGATGAGCATGATCTATAAAGGAAAGGGGGACAAAGCTGACATAAACAACTACCGTCCTATAACAGTGACACCAGTGGTCTACAGGCTGGTGATGCAGATTATAAAGGAAAGACTGATTATAAAGGATAGAGGATGAGGGTGTGCTGGGGGAACTGCAGAATGGGTTTCGGAAACACAGTAGGTTGGAAGACAATCTGTTCTCACTGACTCAGTACATCGAAATAGCAGAAAAAGAACTCAGGCGCCTGTGGCTAGCATTTTTGGATATCAAGGGAGCGTATGATAGCGTGGTTCAAGAGGAATTATGGGGAATACTATAGACACACTGGGTGTGGAGGATGGAGTCACTAATCTTTTAAAGGAAATCTATAAAAGTAACAAGGTAGTTATAAAGTGGGAAAAACAGGTATCCAAGCCCACAGAGGTAAAACGGGGGCTTAGGCAGGGGTGTCCACTGTCACCCTTGGTATTCCTGATGTACCTAGAAAGATTAGAGGCCAAATTAGAGGGAAGTGGACTTGGCTTGAACCTCTCTTTAGTCAAACAAGGAAAACTCATTGAACAGGCACTACCAGCATTGATGTACGCAGATGATATAGTGCTAAGGGCCGACAACAAGGAAGATTTGCAGAGATTGGTGGACATCTGCGGTAATGAGGGAGATAGGTTAGATTTCAGATTCAGTAAGGAAAAATCAGCAGTCATGGTTTTTAATGATAATGAAGGTAGTAAGCTTAGAATGCAGGAGGTCACGCTAGAGATAACAGATAAATACAAATATCTGGGCGTATGGATAAACAATGGGGCCGAGTACCTAAGGGAACACGAAATATGCATGTCGACTAAAAGTAACAGGAATGCATGGTAATGAAAAACAGGGCACTGTGGAAATACAATAGGTATGATGTTGTGAGAGGAATATGGAAAGGGGTCATGGTTCCTGGTCGGACGTTCGGCAATGCGGTCTTGTGCATGAGATCAGAAGTTCAAGCAAGATTAGAAATTAAGCAACGTAGAATAGGTAGGCTTGCCTTAGGAGCTCACGGGAATACACCAAATCAGGGAGTACAAGGTGATATGGGATGGACATCATTTGAGGGCAGGGAAGCTAGCAGCAAGATAAAATTTGAGAGGCGATTGAGAAAAATGGGGGAGGAGCGTTGGGCTAGGAAGGTATTCAGCTACTTGTACATGAAGAATGTCGATACAAAATGGAGGAAGCAAACCAGGAAATCGACTGGTAAATACTTGGAAAACAGCAGGGGGCCAAACCAAAAAGAATTATCGGTTAAGAAGAAGGTGAATGAAGCTGAGACCGATATGTGGAGAATTGGCATGATTAAGAAGTCCGCACTAGAGATCTATCGAACTTTTAGGCAGGAAATAGCCAAGGAAAGGATCTATGATAATACTTGACGTAGTTCTCTACTGTTTGAGGCCAGGACGGGAGTATTGCGAACAAAGACATATCGGGCCAAATACGAAGGGGTAGACACGGTATGCAGTGCGTGCGGAGAGGAAGAAGAAGCTGCCGAACACTTGATAATGTTCTGTAAAGGGCTTCAGCCTTTAGTTCAGGATGATGGCGCAGAGTTTTTCAAAGCACTGGGGTTTAGGGACAGTGAGGGCAAAATAGACTTCAAGCGAGTAGAATTAACTAGAAGGAGGTTATCTGACTGGTGGCTAAAGTCAAGGCACGAGTGAAAATTGAACCCTTCGCTGCAAAGTACGAATCCTCAATCTCACTATTTAAGAGAAAAAAAATAAATTAGTTTTTGGTTCATTAAGTATTACGGCTTGGTGGTGCTAGCCACCGCCCGATCTAAAGGGTACAGCCATATCCATCCATCCATCCATCCATCGAGAGGAGGAAAGATGCGAACATTATGTGGATGCGCCGTCGGGCGGAGTGTCCTCACCTAACTTATTTTTCTTACACCATAGTTACGTCGAAAAATAAAGCTTCGGATTGATTGATTGAGTTATTCAATGTTTTGGTCATTAATTGACTGAAAGATAAAGATACAAGGAAAGGCAGGGAGGTTAACCAATTGACTGAATGATTCAATTAAACTGATTGATTTTAATATTGAAGTAAATAGTTTTCTATACTTTTGGCACAGACATACTCAAAAGCTCTGACATGACAAGAACTCATAGGAACAAGTGAAAGTAATTATAAATACATTCTTTAAAATGGATGTCGACTTGTTCAAAAATAAGCAAAACAGAGGTGCCAATCACCATCTCCAACAAAATTAGAAAGTTAATTAGCATTAACCTTCCAGAGCTAGCTACTTCATCAGGACCATCCTTGTGAAAAAATAAAACGCCATGCCTGTGCGGAAGGCGAAGCACAGTCACAGCGAAAGCAAGAGTGGCCTTTCAGAGCCTTTTATAAACACGCATTGGGTAACTGCTGCAAGCACTCTTGCTTGGTGCTCACTGCGGCATTAATAATGAAAATTTTACGGTAGCAGGCTGGCATTCGCTATGCTGCTTCTCGTCATTGTTCCGAGAAGCGTGGTATATGCTAAGAAACTGCGAAGAATTTCGTGGCAATTGTTCATGCAATGACGGACGACGATGAGAAATTATACTGGAAATGGTTATGCGTCACAGTTATTAGCTGAACGAAAACAAGCTTTTGTAATGGGTTGGAGCGTGGGACGACCCACTAGTTACGCTATTCGCATTGTGCGACGACTGGTCGTTTTTTCCGCTCTTTTAAAACGCTTTATAAGACGCGTTAACGTGATTGCTGTGCCGACGTCAAGCCTGCCTAAGGCAAGTTTGCCAACAAGTCGCAAGCACCAGGGTAGCTCAGTGATAGAACACTGGGCTGGCACCCAGCAGACCCGGCTTTCGAGCCCCGCTGTGTCATTGGCACTAGGTTTTTTTTTTCTAATTTCGTTCGATGTGGTTACGGACACCAGTGTCGGTGGCGGCGGAGGAGAACTACGGCGCTGTGCGTGACCCAAGTTGTGATATCATAACAGGTTTCGCTGTAATACGCTCTTTCTGCCATGAGCTAGCGTTTAGGACTTTGAGTATACAGGGAGTCCCACGTAACTTTAGCTAGAGTTTAAAAATATGCCGGAAAACGTAATTACGACGCGACCAAACGCATGTTGCTCATCATTGCCTGGAGTTAGTCAGACTATTTTTTTGTGTTCTGGAATACTCCTTAATTAGATCTGTTTGAAAACTAACTTTTTAAGGAACGAAGATGTATAAAAAATTTCAATGACAAAGTTGTAGATCGGTTTGCAAAACGTCCAAATAGATAGTTGTGAACTTTATCTCTGTTAAATATTAGTGTTCTTCCGCTAATTACAAATAACCACGAAATACAAAAAATACCACGTGACAAATCCGATCGCGCGTCATTGCGCACGATGATTCTAGTGCTCCCTAACGTTCCGCGTATGGACGCTGTGTGTGTGTGCGTCTGTCTTTTCGTGTCCTTGTCGTGGTGCGCTATGCCCTTATAAATGAAGAAACCCAACCAACTAGCCCAACAACGTGTCTTAGCAAATTTCAGGTAGTCGAAATTTTCGCAGCTCTCCGCTACGGCGTCTCATAATAATACCGAGGATGAGGGACGTTGATCCCCATATATTGTAATCGCCTTGTCACTAACGCTTCACCGCAATGCACACCGTGTATTTTTCGGCAAAGTCAGCACGGGATATAATTTCATAGGAACGAGCTTATTGATACGGGGTATCACTACCAGGAAAAACGAGGGAAGCGCGAGTAGAGAAGGGAGACGACGTTGCCTCGACTGCGATCCCCCTTAGTGGGTACGAGCCATGGCGGCGGAGATCATCATCATTATACTGTGATCGCGGACTCAGGGCCCATTAAAAACCCCCATTAAGTTACCTTACCTTGTGAAATAATATTATACGCTACCCTCTGGATGTTGGTATTGTCTCTTTTTTTTACATTAGGACATCATTTACTCTTTTTACACTACTATGAGTGTGAACTGAAGAGTTACAGATGTACTGTTGTACTGCTCTTAGTGTCCCGAAAGCTCCTCCTAAGCACAAGTTCTATGTGCTGCAAATTGGCCCCAGAACACCGTTTTTTCTCCACAACCAAAAATTGCAAGATAACCACTGCGGATACTAAAGAAAAGAGATGCACACACTTTGATGACGTCACTGGAAAGCTTGCAGCGATGAGCCTTATTTGAGCTCGCAAGGCTGCGTTCACTCTTTCCATCTGTTTATTTGAAAAACTCGATCATAACAAGCACACGCATAATTGGCCTTTGACACATTGTAAAAAAGTAATAAAGGGCCGTTTTTTTGTTGTTTTGCATAAAGCTGAATGGAAGTATCGCTGAGGGGAAATGTTGACGTGAGCTACGGGAAGATCATGTTGAGGGTCTGTGCAGACGCAAATGGTGTTCACAGATCCGGGAGAAACTTCTTCTTCTCTGGTGTTTTCACAATGGTTATCGATCGTTGTCCACGCAGTATCGACGTGTAATTAAAGCGTGGTAATTTCTTGAATTCTTTTCGTGATATATGAAAACTATAGGTGCCACATTGATGATACAAGCAGATGAGAGACCATGCCGAGACGAGAGTTTGCGAACTTGTTCACTAGTAGTGCGTCCCTGTGGCTACATGTTGGACGCACGCACACAAAATGAAATAGCTAAAAATCAATAGAACCAAATAATCAATCTCCTATTGCCAGAACTCGAAGGAAAAATCTTGCCTTGTGATGCCGCTAAAAGTGTTTTGGGCGTGTCAAAAGTCAGGCTCAGTGATAACAAGGAAATAGTAAATAATTTACAACTGGGTTTTTTATACTGCTATCGACAACAGCAACAGGAAGGCCATGTCGTATTTCTTCACGTTTCTGTAATACTGAGGATAGGTGTGTGGTCATTGAAGGTCACAGCTGTGGAGGCAGAGGTAAGTTTGAACACAGGGGTGGTAGAGTTGTATTCAACCAGGTAACTTCATGAGCATTGACCGGACGTAAATATTTACTCTCAGTTGCCGAAGGTTGTTGGCGTCGGCATGAAAAACTCCACACGTGCAGGGGCAGTGTACGGCCACTATTTGAGACAATATACAAGATTTTAGGGCCAGGGTGCTTATGGCCGTGGCGCAGCCTTAGATATTGCAACAATGGTACGTACCCGCAGTCTCGGAGGCCTCGTTAACGGGCGCTTCAATTCTTTCCGTAAAGGCGTCAGCTTGGAACAGTTAGTATACATTATACTCCTTCCGTTGACTTTTACATAAAGTCTAAGTAATCCTTGATGAAAACCAGCCAGTGATGGCAGTGAATTTTAGGGGATTCGATTTAACAGTAGCATGAGCAGTGTGTATTACAAGAATACGGTCGAGATGGTTACAAGCATTATGATAGCGCTATTAAAACGTTAAAAGGAAGGACAGCTGGCTCCGCCTCATAGATGTTATGTGTGCGGCAAAGCACTTTCTACAGGCACGCACCAATTAAGTAACGTGGCGACTGGCACTCGAGCCGACGATGGAGTGGCGTTCTTTTGATTCTCAAATAAGAGTGCGGAGTGATCGTTTGATGACCTTTCTCTCGTTATCTTCAGCAAGTGACATGCGGCGCGTCTTGCCGGTGAGAGTCGTAAACGAGTTCTTACTAGACCATTGTATGACCCCCTCTTCGTGACGTTTTACCGTGACGTTGTATGTTTACCTTCGAGTGTGTAACTTTAGTGCAACACCTAGTACTACGAAGTAACCATTTTACCTCACCATATTGCAACAACGACGGTAGGACACCGATATTGTCATCAGCACACTTTTCAGGTTCTCGAACAATTTGTACATGCCTACCATGATCATACCTACATGAGAGCCATCTAGCGTGCTAGTGAATTCCGACGTCGGCACCTACGGGCAAGAGACATTCTAAGCACTTTACGCTGAAGCGTCGAAAACACGAGGATATGACGTCGATATAGTTACCGCCAAGCTTCACAGGGATTCTTATATGTTTTACCATGACCTATATGTGTGGGCTATCCAGTGCGGCAGTACGGTCCAACTGCTCGTATACTGCGGAGTAGGTGCATTCTATGAACACGGTACCTTGGCACACAGCAGCGATGACGCTAGGACAACCATATATTTTCTGCCAAGCTTTCCGGGATTTCACAGATTTTTTCGTAAATGTTTCACGCTAAGTGCTATCTAGTGCGTAAGTATGGAATACTTTGCTTCGTCGCAGTGACTACCATAGGACGTCACGTCGTATAGTTATAGTTACAGAGTCGCAGGATCACAGGTTCAATGTCGTCGTACATATTCGCGTTGCGTCGTCAACAAAATTACCGGATCTCTCCACCAAGGCGTCTCGCACAATCATATGATGGTTTTGGGACGTAAAAGCCCAGCCCACATACTATAAAATTATCTCGTTCAACTTCAGCTATGCTTGTCGCGTAAGAGAAGTACGAAACGCTTCGGTGGCCGTCCTTGACGTTTCTGTAAAGTTCATGGTTTAGGCTGGTTCAGTGTATTTCAAACGCAGGCCTAACACGATTACAGAAGCAATGTTTAGTAAGGAAAGAAGGAAGCGATGTTCAGATCTGCAGGCGAAAGTGTCATTGCATCATGCTTTGAGGTCGCGGCTTTCACACAGACCAGTTTATTTGCATCGCATGCACAAATATCCCGTGCACATGGTTGCGGGCTCACTTTTGTTGTGTCGTCTTCTTCTTTTCTTCCCTGCCCTAATGTCAGCACCGAGCGTAGACACGTGCTTTAGAAAAAAAAAACGAAAATCGTTCAGGCAGTGGCAAACTCTATCATCATTCGTGCCCGGTAATCGTGATTGTCGCTGTCGCTACGTCGTTCGATACGCCCAGTATTGGATAACAGTCTTCCACCCGTCTATCACAAGGGTTCGTAGTGTTTTCCCGTCGTTCCACGCAATGAGGAGAAATCGTCCGTGAGGGCTTGTTCGTGTAATCCACACTGTACGTGACAGTTCGCGACGCTGTCTCCCATGTACGCCATTTAAAAAGTCACTTAGGCACTTCTTCTCAACACACCACATGGCAGTTCGTCTCCCTTGAACATTACAGACGAATAATACCTAAGCCTCAAACTGAGCCGGCAAAAAAGTAAAAAAAGAAATATGTCTCGAATCCCTAAATGAGCTGCTGCGAATACGAGATATAAGTTCAACCGCGCACTTAGATTAAAAAAAAAGATGCGTGTCGTCCTCCTCAACGAAACCACCGTCTTTTCATCTGAACTCATGCTCTTGCTCTTCGAGTGACGCGCACAAATCTTGCCCAACGCGTAGCTGGCCGCAGCGTTCACATAACAGACACAAAACACACAACAAGACACACGCACGGCGCACAGTGTATCACGTGGCACGTCCTTTTCCCACAATAAAATGGCGCTGTCACGTGGTCTGGCACACCATCGTCGTCATCCGGGCCTTGGGCGAACTCACGTGGGGCGCGTGGTTGGGAGGGGAGGGGCAGCGCACACTTTATGATGTCCATATAAGGGGGGTCAGGCGAGGAGTGACGTCTGTGTAGCGGCAGGCGGTATGGCACCAGCGACGGGGGACGGCGTGGTCGTTTCGCAGGGGAGAAAAAATGGAGGCGGACAGGCCGTCCAGCGGCGGCGGCCGCCTAAACAGCCCTGGGCCCCGGCTACGTGGTAACTCCTGGCGGCACCTCGATCCAGGCGTCCATGTTCAGGCCCCGCAGGGTAGCGCAAGGAACCTCGGGATTGCTGCGAGAAAAAAAATACGGTTAGTATACAATTAAGGTATTTTGAACCTTCAAGTCCTGAGAAGTATGTATTACAAAAATATGGTCAAGTTGGTTATAAGCATTAGGATAACGCTTTTGAAATGTTGAAAAGAAGGAGTAGTTGGCTCCGCCTCATAAATGCTACGTGTGCGGCAAAGCACCCTCTACAGGCGCGTGCTAGTTAAGTAATGTTGGGACAGGTGCTGGAGCTGACGAGGGAGCGGCGTTGTTTTGATGCTCAAAGAAGTCGCCGAACGGCTGGCAGCTTATGTCCGCCCTGTATTAACCTTTCTAGCCGGAGGGTGGGGCCTCGTGCCTCCACGATGCTGTAAGCCATTTCACGAGACGGTGACAAGTGCAGCATCTCAAATCACCCCTCTAATTGAGCGAGCAGTTCGGCGGACCTTTTGAGCTACTGCAGCGGCCCTTTTGATGTATGCTGTCGTGAGCTTGGGACCCCTCGCCCAGCACACACACACACGACGAGGAAGAGCCACGTTGGTGCCACATTGCAGTGGAGTGGCCACACCTCAATATTGGACGTTTACGTGGGCCGTGTATGCTCGTCACCCTCACAGGTTGTTTGATTAAACAGGGCCATCTGCACGCGTTCCCCGATTTAGGAATTTGGTGAGAACGTACCTTTTATAAAGAGCCAGCGGCTCATTCGAGGGCGTGCCACGTTCGAGAGCTCACCATGTAAGAGAGAGCTCGCCATGTACATATTTTAAATATACCCTCTTCAAGTCTCCCTTCCTTCTGCCTCAGCGTCTTCATCCTGGATCTCCGGTGCCTGTGAAGGCCGGTCTCGACAGTAATTACAAAGAGTTTCGAAGGTGTTATAGCTGTAGCCGATGCCTCTGGGCCGATGCAACAATGACATTAAGATAGCTTGCACACGTGTGCATGAAATTGTGAGCGCTTTATATTCGTGTTATAGAGGAGTAGCAACTAACCTTTCAGACACTGTCCTAAGCACTTCCCTCTGCGCTCTCTCGTGGCCTATGCTGTTGTCGCAGATGATTTTGGACAGTGTCGTCCTCCGCAGTTCAGTCAGCTGGGCTGCAAAGGAAAATAATAGTCGTCGTGAAAGGGAGAATCTACAACCTCAAGTTTGTAGTATAAGCCTACTACGAAAATTCGTACGGGCTTCTCAGATAGTGTTCCTGTTGAAAGCTTGTTTTTGACCTGGGAATCAAACCGTGGACCAACACCTTTGCAAGGCAATTGCTCTACCATTTGAGACAACGAGCACAATAGCAATTGGCAGTGTTAGCAGTGCGAGGGTGAATCAGTAGACAACTCGAAGCACACAGACCCTAAGTATCGCAAGTCATTGTGAAAAATCCCGCATGAAACGGGCGCGACATATGCACAGTGCTGCTCAAAAGTTCGCAGCCCACGTTCCCATAGAATACAAGGGAAAGTGGCCGGAGAACATTAGACCCAACCCACCTGTACATGTTACTTACAAAATCGCGTACAATTCATTCACTACAAGGACTTATGTACAGACCATCTGTTTTCAGCTCCCCTGCATTAGCGGCATGTGTTCTGGTGGTACGTGTCCATTTTGCAACCATTAAAAGCAGATACAGTCACCGTCAAATTTAAAATAAAGAAGCCAGAGGTTGAAATGAAAAAAAATGATCCCATGTGCTTTTCTGTGATTGACCTATGGGCTAGAACCTGCTCTCACGAACTATTCCGTTGTAAGATGTTTTATTTTGGTGTTTACGAGTCGTGTTTTTTTTTTATGACAGAAGGTGAAGAGAATAAATTTCATGAAACGACAACTTGCCGGCGCCGGCGGCCGAACCTTGAACCTTCGGACAACGCGTACGATGTCCTACAGTATGACCTAGAGCGGTGGTCGTCGTCCGTAAGGAGGCAGGACTCATAGGGAAGGCAGGGCGCTTACCCGGCGTGAAGCTTCCGGCTTGGCCTCCGTGCTCGAAGTAAAAGCGGTCTCCGTACTTCAGCCTCCAGAACTGGATGCCCAAGATGCAGCCGAAGGTGGGACCCACCACGCCACCGGGGAGTGAGTACTCCGACACACCACCCGTGAACAGGTCGATGTCATTGACGTGCCTGAAGCGATGCGGGAAATACGGGAGAAAATTTCAGCCAGTTCCGTGGCATGAAAACCACCAGTCAGGGAAGCTGCTAGCGCGCGTGCGTGTGAGATTGGTTAGCGAGATCACACGCTTTCGTACATTCACCGATAGATTAGAAATAGGAGTGATTATACATTTCGAGTGATGTCTGTCACTACCACCATCACTACGTCTTATTTATGTATTTTAATGAACCGCCCTCCCCTCTGGTCACGTGACCAGCATGACTCCTCCTACTACTACTGAAACTTGATGGGAGCTGACATATGAAAACAACATAGTGGGATGATCAGGGTGAACAGAGGAAGTGCCTGAGACAGGCTGGGCGACCTTTCGATAGGTGCACCTATCTTTTTCAAAGGCGCCGTGTCATCCTTGACGTGTTGGTTTTAAGGGGGTTAGTCGTGACATCATCTCCTGGTGGTGGCGCGTGTCCCTGTTCCTGTTCCGAAAACAGGGACACGTGCCACTCCCAAGAGATGACGTCACCACACTCCCTTAAAACTGACACGCCATTGATGACACGGCTCCTTGGAAAAAAAATCGCAGCATATCCACGGAGTGAATGATAATGAGTGGCGCAAAACGTCCGTCAGCCCGTCGATGCTTCCGTCCGTCCGTCCGTTCGTTCTTGCTTTCGTCCGCCCGCGCGACCATCCGTGCGTCAATCCATGCGTCCGCCGTCCGTCCATGCATCTGTCCGTAAGTCCGTCTGTCTGTCCATCCGTTTGTGCGTCTATCCGTCCCTACGTCTGCGCGTTTATCCATCCGTCCATCCGTGCGTCCATATAGTGAACACTCCTAGTACCGCCATCTCCAATCTCGCAACCCCTGTGGCACATACCCGCTCTAGAGCGGGTATGTGCCATTGGTGGCTACATACATACATACATACATACATACATACATACATACATACATACATACATACATACATACATACATACATACATACATACATACATACATACATACATACATACATACATACATACATACATACATAGGGAGGAGCGACAGACCCACACAATAAGGAGCTTCGCCCCTAAAAGATAGGTCCTCCTATCAAAATTTCAGCCAGCTTGTCTGAGGCACTTCCGCTGTTCACCCTGATTATCCCACTACTATTGCGACTACCACTACCGCAAACGCTAGTAGTTGTAGAGTATTACTACTATGACGACGACGATGAAATAGGGTAGACTTAGATGGCTTCGCAGTTGGCACAGTTCGACTTTAAGGGCAAAGCAATGAATGCGATAGCAATACGTTGTAATGTTATACGAAGTAAGGCTGGTAGCTAACTCCTTTATTGTCCTGTCTCACGTAGTTCTGGCGTAAAAGGGGATGGCCACTCCAGTGAGCGGCGGAGTCTTCGTACCGTCTATCGCTGCAACGTTAAAGGGACACTAGTCAAATAAAAATTTGCGTTAGAGTGAGAGCTCAATGTATGACAGCACCTAAAATGACAATATTTTCAACAACAGTGCCCTACTTTTCGGGAAATTAAGGTAAATGCACAAGAACACAAGCGCCGAAGTAGGACATTTTCAAAATAATCCCGATGACATCAGACGGACCGCTTACAATAACCGCTGGTAATCAATCTAACTGCACTAAATAAAGAACCTTCCGTGCATCAAAAGACGCAAGAAAATGCTGCTTGTTTTTTTCTATTTCATTCATGGAAAAAATGAACCGCCGGATGTTACTATGTGGAATGGCGCGAGTGGTTAAAAATTTAATTTTCGCGTGGTTACACGGAACATGTGGTGCCATCTTGTGGGGCGCAGTCGAACCAAAAAACGTCTGAAATCTTGAAGCCAATGGCGGGAAATTGATCAATGGCCGTTGTTGCTGCTGTGGCTCCCGCTGCTTTCGGTCTGCTGCTACTATGGCAGTAGAGCCGAGCAACTTCGTGCACGGCAACAGTGAGGTGAGTCGGTCCGGTCAGTCCGCTTCTTGAGGTGGGTAATTTGAAGGGCGCTAACACGATGCGGACCACTAAAACGTGATTTTATTTTGAAATAGGCCCTTACTATGCACAAAACTAACGCTACGAGGTTTCTGAGCCTCTATTTCAACAATCAACGTCGACCTAATAGTTGACTTTAGTGTCCATTTATGTAAGCGGTGTGTGCGCAGCAGGCGCAAGCCTTCAACCAATTTAAGGTGGTACAACACGGGTGCCAGCGCGTTTTCTTTTTTCACTTTGCAAGTGCTTCCAAGGAAGGCAGAAAGCAGAAAATTTAACCGAAAAAGCGTCCAGTTGGATGACGTACGCTGTGGAATCAGGAAAAGGAAATAGAAATGAGCCTTAGGGGTTATATTGTGGGCAGTCATGTTAGCGGCATGAAATATAAAGACACAGGTACAAGAGAAGACACGACGACAGGATGCGCGCTTGTCCTGCCACAGCCAGCACCCGTGTATAGCCAGAATCCATGCTGTCTTTGTGTTTTGTGTCTGTATGTTTTATTTCGTGCTTTTAACTTGATTGCCAGTTACAGAAATCACCTAACCTACATCACTGCCTTCTATGGTCGGCATGGTCTTGCATGGACAATGCGCAACGGGTCCACGAAGACGCGAACGAACACTCTGCGGTAGCATCCACCCTGCTCGGCTTTCATGATCTAAAGGCCCAAAAGGTCCCGATTCAATGAGCGCAAGTGGCCTCAGAATAGTGGTTTCAAGAAAGGAGGCCAATACAGCCATAACCCAATCACCTATATGTAACCATTTATAGGTTAATAAATGTGCCAACCACCACCATCACCTTAGGTTGAACTGATGTTCAGTTACTTACGTATAGAGCCTTTGCAGACGCTCCCGTACCGGCCTAGGCATGGCACTGTCCAGGTGCTCGAACTTAGTGACGCGGAGCCCGAAGCAGCCCTTGAGGTAGTCGGTGTAGCCGCGGATCCCATGGTCCCTGCCTCGCTGGATGTTGAGGGAGATGAGGTCCAGGCCGAACGACTCGTTGTTCAGCCGGTACAGATGGTTCGTCACGTCGTCCGTGATGAAGTTGTCGAAACGCTGAGAGCTCTGGCGCGCCAGTCCACGGATCACGCGCTCCATAAGGCCGTCGCGGAACTCGAACGGCCGGAAGAAGTGTTCCTGCACGTAGAAAAGTTGGCATGGCCAAGGTTTTAATTTCCAGTGAGGTGTCCAGATGTTTAGTTAGCGGTGCTGCTTTTCGATTGCTCAGTGACCTCACTGATTCTCGTTTTTGTAAGCGAAGATTAGGTTTTACGTGAGTACTTGTCTTTTTCCTTGGGAGGCTGGGTGTGGTGGCTGAAGTTGCATCCAGCAGCAGGGCTGGCGAAAATTCGCTCGTCTGAACATATTTATTGTAATCGCTTTTAGAAAGGACTGCTCTGTTTTGAAAACAGAATATCCATAGTGGTGTTTCGAAAACTATGTCTGTAGTACACGAAAAAAGGTGTCTTCATGAACAGGCTGAGTTATTTGTTTTTTTTTATTTTTTGGAAAGACCGCGAATAGATCGCAGCAAACTGACGTCCTTCAGTGACTTTTATGCAAAGAACTGAAGTAATGCTGACATTCCTATGACAGATATGGTAACAACTCCCAGGTGAAGCATTCGCTGGCCGTGCCTGACAGGCACCCCTAGCAGCGGTGCACCACTTAAAAACAGCTACGGCTTAAAATATCTCCCTGCTAGCTACCATGGACCCATTGAAAGTATAATAATATTCGGGGTTCGACGTGCCGAAGTCAGGATATGATTGAGGCACACTGTAGTAGGGGGCTTCGAAAACTTTGAACTCCAAGTGTCCTTTAATGTGCACCGACATCGCACTGTGCATTGGACCTATGGTACATCATCATCATCATCATCATCATCATCATCATCATCATCATCATCATCATCATCATCATCAGCCTGACTACGTCCACTGCAGGACAAAGGCCTCTCCCATGTTCCGCCAGTTAACCCGGTCCTGTGCTTGCTGCTGCCAATTTATACCCGCAAACTTCTTAATCTCATCTGCCCACCTAACCTTCTGTCTCCCCCTAACCCGCTTCCCTTCTCTGGGAATCCAGTTAGTTACCCTTAATGACCAGCGGTTATCCTGTCTACGCGCTACATGCCCGGCCCATGTCCATTTCCTCTTCTTTATTTCAACTATGATATCCTTAACCCCCGTTTGTCCCCTAATCCACTCTGCTCTCTTCTTGTCTCTTAAGGTTACACCTATCATTTTTCTTTCCATTGCTCGCTGCATCGTCCTCAATTTAAGCTGAACCCTCTTTGTAAGTCTCCAGGTTTCTGCTCCGTAGCTAAGTACCGGCAAGATACAGCTGTTATATACATTCCTCTTGAGGTGTAGTGGCAATCTACCTGTCATATTTTGAGTACTTCACCTTGATCGAAATGTGACCACCGCGACCAGGGCCGAAGCTGCGGCCATCAGGTTAGCAGCTGAGCACCGCGACCACAACACCACCGCTAGGACCCACAAAAAGAATGCGAAGCTTGTATCTTGGAAGGTTCGGAGAGGTATAGACACATTAAATATTGTAAATTTAACGTTACGGCTACAAAAGCTGAAAGAAGCTGGCGGTATCTTACCTGGAGTGCGATGCGGGCGATGCGACCCCTGGAGTCTATCTGCATGAAGTCCCCGTTGAGGATGGTGTGTCCGAAGCGGAATGCGGCGCCCGCGAACTCGTTCAACATGGACGGGTCGATCTGGCTGTTGTAGGTGGTGTAGCCGTACGGTAGCACTTCGAGTCCGAACTCTCGGTGGAACGCCTTGCCCACGACTAGCGGCAGGAACTCGTTGTAGGTGATCATCTGCATCTGGCCGATGACGATGCGACGTGCCTCCTGGTAGATCCGCTCGTCGTCCCAATGCGGGTTGATGCGCGAAAGGCGCATGGCGATAAGGTTGTGCTGGCGCAGCCACAGGGTGTGCATGGCCGTCAGGCCGGGCTGCTCGTTCACGCGCTCGTCGCCCGCACGGAAGCACAGGTCCCCCAGCTCGGGACGACTGCACTTGTCCTCGGTAGGGTGGAAGCTGGCCGGCAGAATCATGTCGCCGCGACGTCCCACGTCGAACTTCAGCCGTCCTGGAAGCCAGAAAGAAGATTTGTCGCGAAGGGTTTCCTAAAGTGCGCGAATTCGTTGCCTAAATCAAGACTACGGTGACGCTTTGTAATAATTGTTAGGTTTTAACGTCCTAAAACCGTGATATCATTATGAGGGACGCCGTTTAGTGAAGGGATCCAGAAACTTCCATAACCTGTTTTTTTTTACTTGCTATTTAGGCTAAGTACACGACGTTCTCCTTCGCGAATACGCCTGCCGCTGCTGGTACTCGATCCCGAGACCTTCTGGTCAGCAGTCGAGCTCTTTATCTACTAGATCACCACGGTGGGTACGGTGATGCTCTGCTCAGGGCGAGCGTGTTTGATTCCCTGCCTTGGCAGGTGCATTAACCTGATATTTCGGAGACAGACAGACAGACAGACAGACAGACAGACAGACAGACAGACAGACAGACAGACAGACAGACAGACAGACAGACAGACAGACAGACAGACAGACAGACAGACAGACAGACAGACAGACAGACAGGTTGATCGAAAAGTGGGGTTTAAAGTCCAAAAGCTGAAAATCTAGATAGATAGATAGATAGATAGATAGATAGATAGATAGATAGATAGATAGATAGATAGATAGATAGATAGATAGATAGATAGATAGATAGATAGACAGATAGACAGATAGACAGATAGATAGATAGATAGATAGATAGATAGATAGATAGATAGATAGATAGATAGAGGGATAGTGTGTTTAGATAGATAGCTAGATAGATAGTGTGTTTAGAAAGATAGATAGATAGATAGATAGATAGATAGATAGATAGATAGATAGATAGATAGATAGATAGATAGATAGATAGATAGATAGATAGATATGGTTCCATAGATGTGTCTGTCCGCCTCGTCGGTGTAGCGGTTACGTTGCTCGGCTGGTGACGCGAAGGTCGTAGGTTGGATTCCAATCACGACCGTAGCATTTCGATGAATGCGATACGATAGAAGTTCGTGATTATATGATTTCGGTGCACGTCAAACAAGACCAGATACGTTATATTTCAGATAATATTATTATAGAACTGTCCGTGGTTAGCGAAGACGTACTTCAAATCTAAACATTAGCACTCGAACTTACCGTCACCCTGCAGCGTTCGAAGTTTGAGGCTGTCCTCGAGCGAACTGCCGTAAACCTGGGACCCGTCTACGAATGATGTCAGAGAGTCCATCTGTTGCCGTGGGCCTGCACGAAGAACGAACGTCAATAAATTGCAAAAAAATAAAGCACTACAAAGACGTGAAGCCATGATGCGTCGTTCCTTTGAAGCCCCGTCCCGTATTAAAGCACGTCTAGATTACGATACATAGTGAATTTGCACTGATTGAGTTCAAACTAGACTGTCACGTATGAAGTTAAATGAATAGATCGCGATCACAACTATCAGTGGGATTTAGAAAAAAAATGTGGCAGATCTTACGCACTTGGTGTAGTTGAAGTGAGAACCGTGTTTAGAAAAAAACACTTACTTCTGTTTCCTTCCCCTAGTGCGAGTATCCTCTCCTCCAATCCAAACCAAACAAAGGGGGGGGGGGGGTGATGGAACTGTGAAAACTTCTGACAACCACAAAACAGGGGAGCACATACGTTTCTTTCTACCTAGAGGTTGCTGCTTCTTCACACTAAGAAATTCAGCTGTGCGCTTACGGTGCATGGTACTGGGGCAGGCTATTGCTCTCTCATGGTAGAGTACACCGTACTCTAAATTGAACATTTGTTTTAAACACGTTTACTCTCTTTTTATACGTAAGAAAGTCAAACGTGTAGTCCTCTTTAGACAGGCGCGTTGACTCTCCCTAGAGAGTCACATTGACTCTTTTAGGATAGTAGTGGGACTCGCTGGTTTCCAAAAGACAGTCGGGCGACTCTCTAAAGATAGAGCTACATTTCATATGCCTAAAAGAAGGGTCAAAGGATACCTTTATTTTTTCTTAGAGTGCACCCTTTCGACGCAAATCCCCAGCTGCGCCTTGCGTACTTTATACTAAAAAAATCATTGACTTTTCTTTTGCCTCCCCTAATTTAGTACGCCCCCCCCCTCTTTTTTTTTGCAACCTCCACCTGTGTTTTTTGCATTGCCTTTTGCATTGCCTTTAGCTCCTCTTCGAGTTGCAGGAGAGGATACGAAGTAAGGTGTTTACTCAAACGTGACGTGACTTTTCCCTCAGATTTTCGCTGCCTGAATTCAGCCCTCAGGTTGCAATGGCATACCACAATTCAATTTTTTTTTCTTCCTGATTGGGATGAAGAGTAACTCCTAGCATTTGAATCTTGGTTGCGTTGCAATCGAGGAAATGTGGTATACGCACTATGGTTTGCACTTTCAGCAGTTGCAGCCTTGAAAAAGCCGATAACGCTTTCAAAACGCGGGCTCCAGTGACATCCAGAGTTCAAGAATGTCTCATCTCTTCAAGCTTCCACACTTTGCTGAAATTCCGCCTATTTTGTATTCGTTAGTGTTTTTTTTCTATAGCTGGTTAACCAGATTCGCCAAACAACCGTGCATCGTTACGCTTGCCTTTGGTTTTCTCGTACGGTCGCGCCTATAGCGTGAGACGCTTCTCGTGGATATGAACCGAAATGTTTAACTCACCGAGGCTGCACAGCGGGCACCTGGCCGAGCGGGGGAAGTTCATGCAGTGCTCGCCGTACTTGCCGAAGAAGTGGTCCGTCGGCGGGATGTCGAACGAGAAACAGCGAGGAGAGTGGCGCGTCTCCGTCGAGCAGCAGTCGATCACGTCGTTTGGATCTGAGGTAAAATAGTAAACGTTACCGTCCGCACCAAAGTACGTGCATCGATGTCGTCCCTTGTAGCACAAAAACAGCGCAAAAAACAACAATAGATAGACAGAAGAAACAGACACAGAACGCTGTCCTGTTTCTTATGTCTCTACCATGTTGTTCTTATGCTGTGTTTTTATACGAATGTGTACCAACAAGCTCAAATTTACACGATTCTGATGCCCTTTATGTAAGCGTCAATTACCACGTGCTGCAGTACGTCGTCTTAAAGGGACACCAAAGTCAAATAACAATTTGCGTCAGAGTGAGAGCTCAATGTATGACAACACCTGAAACGACAATATTATTAACAACAGTGCCTATACTTACTGAGAAATTAAGGTAAATGCACAAGAGCACAAGCGCCGAAGTAGGACATCTTCAAAATGATCCAGATGAAATCAGACGGACCGCTTAAAATTAATCACTGGTAATCAATTTAACTGCACTAAATAAAGAACTTTCCGTGCATCAAGACACGCAATAAAATGCTGCTTGTTCGTTTCTGTTCGGTTCACGAAAAAAAAAGAAGCTCCGTACGTTACTATGGAGAAATGCGCGAGTGGTTCAAATATTAATTTTTCGCGTGGTTAGATGGGACAGGTAATGCCATCTAGCTGGACGCAGTTGAAACAAAAGCATCTTCAATCTCTGAGCAAATGGAGGGAAATTGATTGAGGGCCGTTGTTGCTGCTGTGGCTCCCACTGCTTTCGGTATGCTGCTACTATGGCAGTAAAGCCGAGCAACCTCGTGCTCGGCAACAGTGACGTGAGTCGGTCCGGTCGGCCCGCTTCTTGGGGCGGGTATTTTGAAGTGCGCTAACCCAATGCGGACCACTAAAACGTGATTTTATTTCAAAATAGCCCCTTCCTTGGCACAAAAGTAACACTACGAGGTTTCTGGAGCGCCATTTAAACAATCAACGTCGACTTAATGGTTGACTTTCGTGTCCCTTTACACTCTCGTACGTTGCTGCGATCATACTCACTTCCGAGATCGACGATCTCCCCGGGCACGCTTGAGATGGGAGCCAGGGCAAAGTCGTGGTCCAGAAACTGTCCCCACTGCATGAGCATGTGCGTGGTATCTCGAGACGGCCGGTCCAGGTCCACGTGTACCGTGGTGGAGACCATGCGAGGGTTCGGTAGCTCGGCGCCCGTCTCCGAGATGCGAGGCGAGGAAACACCTGCATTGGAGAACATGCGGGATATCACGTCTAGCGCCCACGCACACAGGGCAGCGAGTCGCTGCAACGCAGTTCTCACGATGTCTGTCAGGCAAGACGAAAAGGCTCATAAGTCGCCAGTATGAAGGGATACTAAATTTTATGGTGGCAATATTCTTTCGCGCAATTATAGGCTTAGCGTTGACGGTGTTTAATTGCGGAACGGTAACGTAAAAAAAAACGCCGTGAAGCTTTTGTAATCAGAATTTTTTAATATGCGGCGAATATGAAGTCGTAAGCACAAGCGACAACCCATGCTGAAAACAGTCGGTGTGAGAGCGGTTCGCGTTAGAGTGCTGCCGTTTGATGCGCATGTGGGCACTCTGCATGCGCTCTGTTTGACGTGTTCCGCTGGCTTATTCCGCAAAGGTGGCGTCGCTTTTCATCATGCAACTTCTTTTACTTCGGGAATAGCACAAAATACAGTGGGGATAGATTATAACATACGTGCTCTAATTGTCCGAACTAATTATGGCGCGCATGACAGCATCAGGCTACGTGACTACGTGCAGCAACGTAATCAACTCCATATTTCCAGCTTCAAGGCTGTTCTGCTAGGCCACAGGACGCGGCTTTTTTTGTTACTTTTCACCACTAAAAGTTATCAATCATACTCAAAACGCGAGAAAAATGCCTGAATATGTCACTCTATTTCATGGTCATTTCATTTCTACCAGGGTATAATCACACGTTATGATCTCTTGTCGGTCCCTTTAGAGTGTCCTTCCTTGTGGTTGTGCTTCTTACGGTAGTTCTTAATCGTTACGTTCGGAAAAGATACAAAGTCACGAGAGAAGTAGATTGGACGAGAAAGAGCGCGAAATAATGGTCAAGAACACACTGAGTTTCCGATGCTCCTGCTTTGCCTTTTTATCCAGTTTTCGCGAAGTCATCCTAACCTAGATTTGCCCTTCTTCTTGTCCTCGCATCTTCCAAAAATGCTTCGTTTCTTCCTTAGTGCTTGTCGGCACTCATGGTCGACGCTACTTATCGACAGCTATTTCCTATCCAGTCGTTTTTTTTTTCTTTCGTAGTTTTGCGTACTCTTCACAGCAAGATATTGTTGCGTGGGGGAATGACAGAAAAAAAGGCGTATTATTTACAATATTCACAGTTCACATTAGTGCAGCCAAAAACAACGAAGATGGCGAGAGCAGGCACACCTAGTTCTTCACTTCTTCGTTCGCTTGGAGAGCGGCAAATAGCAATATGTCTAAATCATTGGTTAAGCAGAGCGTCTACTTTATGCACAAGGCTTTTTGTCCAACAAGGCTGCCGATGACCACGTCTGTCATTCAGAGCGCATATTTATATAACGTGATTCTTGCAGGAGTTGGCGAGACAGCAGAGTGAATTAAGCGCGGTAACTGTCTCTCTTAATCGGAGACACCGCAACAGCACTGAATCAACACACCACTTTCACAGTTGAGGACACCTAGACCACAGTGAATTGACACACTGTCTCTCTATCTGCTTAGAACTTTTAATGCGCGCTGAATTCACACACTTTTTTTGGAGTTCAGGACATCTCGACAGCAGCACTCATTCTCTATCTATAGATTTAACACGCGTTAACCACACTGGATTCACACGCTCTTTTTAGGGTGAAGTTCGTTTAGGTAAAGCCATGTGCCCTGTCCGTCGGCGTGGCACGGTATGGATATCCACATGAATAACCACATGAATATCCATACGCTATGGATATACATACGATGAACCATATGGATACCATATGCATATCCATGTGAATCTCTATATGAAAATCCACATGGCCAACTCAACACCATAAGCACATTGTGATGAATAATCAACGTTTTGTGTACTGTACACATGTGTTGTCACGTCTTTGGATGATCGGCTGGGCAATGTACGGGGGCTAATGATCAACCGGAGCTTCGCCCACTCGTCATCATTCACTTCGTGGATGTGCTGTGATTTTTTTCTTGTTTGAGGACACTTCAACGACACTACAAGTACACACATATTCTCTCTTTCGGTTTGGCACAGCTCCACCGGAGGAGAGAAAACAGGAAGCGCGATGTGCAGAAGCGATTCCTCAGTGCGGAGAGGTGATCTTTCCGCGGCTTGTGAGCGAAGCAAGACGCGGGGACTCACCGTCAGCGTATCTGGGTGGCAGCAGGCGGCGCATGCAGGAGAAGGCGGCGCCCCAGTCCGGGTGCTCCAGGTTGTTGCACGAGCCGTCCAACTCGCGGAACGGTCCGGGCCGGCACACGTGGTTGCTGAGTTGCTGGCAGCGCTCGCGCACCAGCTGCAGTCGCGAGCCGGCCAGGTTGGTGCGGGCCAGGCCGTGGAACTCGTCCTCCCAGAACATCTTCATCCTAGACGTGGAGACATAAACCACTTCAGCTTGGAATGGAGGTCGACACTCCGGACACTAGTTTATTAGAACTCGCCGGGTACCTAACTGCATTTATGTGTGCGCTTGAAACGACTCAACGGTGAAAGCAACCCGTTTCTCCTCACTCGATGTACTTATCCCCAACCGCCCATCTCTTCATATAGCTTTCCGCACCTGACGACTCTGCGATGACACCATAAAACGTCACACATGTTGAGGCTTTGTGACGTCGCTATGACGTCGTATGGCGGCGTCATTCTGTGATGGTTATTTTCGCATCAGTGGTGTTGATACCACTAGATTTAGTTCAAGTTTCATGAGGCATGCCAGCCTTTTGGCTTGCCACTGGTAAACTGTAGAAAAGAGTCAGTGCCTGAGTGATTACTATTATTTCTTTCACCCTTAACACACGAAGCTTGTGCTTCCGTTGATGTTTCTTACTGCAACATTTTTTACTACAAATTTTGAAGAGTAGAAAGAATAACATGGCCCAAATCTCAAGGAAGATGTAACAAAACACCCAAAGGACGAACTAACGGAAATCTCTCATTATTTTCGTTTTGCTCTTTGCTATAAGCTGGGATAACGCATGCGCTACATATATGCTGCAGCAAGTGAAAAAAGATGTAATTGAACCACATGAAATCAACGACCTCTAAATACGACCCAATAAATTTACAAACACTGAACACCTACACAAGCCGACCGTGATGTTTCTTACAGATTTAAAACTAGTTACGATAAAAGCTCACTTGTGCGACAAAAGGCGCGTGGTCTCCTCAAAGAGGTGTGCCATCTCGTCCATTGCTATCGCTTTATCCTTGGCCACCCTCGTTTGCATGTGGCGCGCCGACGCTGGGCACACCGGCAGTGGCGACACTCGAAGACCTGCAGCGAAGGACCACCGTTAGAACACAGTCAGTATACCGTAATATGGAGTGTCATGAATGGCCACTATCCCCAATTAATGGTAGATTACCCCTATCCCTCAAGAGGAAGGTATATAACAGCTGAATCTTAGCAGAGACCTGGAGCAGAAACCTGGAGGATTACAAAGAGGGTTCAACTTAGGTCGAGGACGACGCAGCGAGCAATGTAAAAGAAAATATAAAAGCTGTGACCGCAAGGGACAAGAAGAGAGTAGGGTGTATCAGATGCAGTGTTGAAGACGTCATGGTCCAAATCAAGAAGTAGAAATGATCATGAGTAGGACACGTAGCACAAAGGCAAGGTAACCACTGGTCATTAAGGATCACAGTATGGATTCCGAGAGGAGGAAAGCTGGTGAAGGGGAGACAGAAAGTTAGGTGGGCGGGTGATATTAGGAAGTTTACGAAAAGGCAGCAGCAAGCACAGGACCGAGTTGACTGATGGAACATGAGAGAGACCTTTGTCCTGCAGTGGGCGTAGTCAGGCTGATGATGTTGAATAGAGAGTGTCCCAGCTAACCTTAGGCAAGATACTATACGTCTTATCCTCTGGTTCCACCGCTGTGCTCTAGTGCCTGTGGCACTCGACTGCTAAACAAAAGGTCGCGGGATTGAATCCCATCTGCGGCGGCTGCATTTTCCATGAAGACGAAAATGTTTGAGGCCCATGTACTTTGATTTTGGTGCCCGTTAAAGAGCCTCAGGTGGTTGAAATTCCCGGACACCTCCACTACGGCATCTCTGATTATCATATAGTGATTTAGAGATATTAAGCCCGAAGTATCATAGTTAGTCTTATCTTTAGTTACTTTCAAATAATGTACTATGTCTCTGATACGCAAACGTGGTGTGGCTGGAAATGCGCACCACGTGTACCTAATAACAGCACCTTCTGCGAATTCCAGTCTTTATTTTATTTAAAGATGTTTATAATCATCGTTAAGATGATACACCATAATTGCGCCAGGGTGAATACAAAAACGTTCTTTCAGGGGTATTTGAAAGCGAACAAATACGAGACAGAGAGAGCAAAGGAGAACACAGAATGACCGGGCGAGCGCCCCTACACCAGCCCACTATAGGTCGTCAAAACCCGTGGAGCTCACTCAGACTTACTTATGAAATATATTTCGAGCTCTGGACTCACTCGGACTAGCACTCACGAAAATTGTCTTCAACCGGACTCACTCAAACTCAGACTCACTGCTCGATCTGAGTCTGAGTGAGCCCGAGTGAGTCGACTCACGAGTGAGTTCACTGACGTATGCAGTCCACCATATATACGAACTTTACAGCAATGTTAGAGGCATGTCATGAACTCTGTTCGTATACTACTACCTGTACATTTGAACGAATAGACGTTGGTTATGGAACTTAAAAATTCCTTGAAACACTATAGCAGAGTGAATATATTGTAACGTGCACTTATGGGGGTGTACTTACGCACATTAGTAGAACACATAATAATAAAATGCGCCTATCAGAATATAATGTGCAAAGGAAGTAGAGAAAACAACTTTGTTAAATAAACTGTCCTATATCGAGGTTATTGCAAAAGAGGAGGTCGATATGGTATTATTCTTTCTTCTTGTCTGTTTTTCTAGTAAAATCATGCTAGGCACTCTACCTGAGCTCGATTTATATTGAAGGTCCTCATTAGAGAGTGAGAGGATAAATTGAGAGCAAGGCAGGGAAGTCACCCAGAATTGTAGCATTTCGAATGCTGCCTTGCCCTCAGAAGAGAGGAAAGAAAGACGAGACGGAAAGCAAAGAGAAAAATATACGTGCGAAAAACAAAAAGTGGGTGTGCTATAGCCTGTTCAATGGGCCACTACCATGCGAAAAAAGTTCAATAAGGCCTTGTTCCTAATCAGACACTTTTCAATGCTGCTGCTAGAAGAAGAGGGTCCGGGAAGGAAGCTATCAGGGTTCACACGCATGCACACAAGATACATCTCACCCTTGGCGGCGTGGCTCTTCTCGATTGCCTTCTGCTTGATGATGATGCGGTGCGCCTCCATGGCCGCTTCGTCGAGCACTTCTACGGACACGGCAGACACGGTGGGCGAGGTCGGGTCCAGCGGGAAAGAGATGCGAGGGCGCCACAGGAAGCGAGCCAAGGGATTCCTCTGGGCCGCCGAGGAGGGCACGAGCAGCATGACCGCGGCGAGCACGGGAAGCAAGTGGCTGCAGAGAAAACGAAATACACAGTCAGGTACACGCTTCGAAGGGCTTCAAAAGCGAGTCACCTTGGGCTTGTCGGTGCGTGATCATAGTAGAAAACAGCGCAACGCAACGGAGACAAGGAAGACCAAACAGGGAACAACGGACATTTGAAGCACTGTTCAAATCCCCTACTTGTCACAACCAGACTTTGGCTGTCCAGTACGCCCACAATAGGGTAGGCGGGACTAGCTGACGTAGAATATAGGCTGGCGCGTTCGCGTCTTGTACATGATAGGCAGTAAAGTCCATATGAATAAGAATGAGGGGAAAAAGGAGGCAAGGGAAAGTTGTTTATGTTATGGCACGTAGATTAACAACTGAGTAAAACTGTGAGATATCTCGTGCGAGTAGTGAAAGATTGACGTCCATCCTGTCAGAAACGCGAGAATGCTCTTGAGCTTCAGCGACTATAGCGCAGAACTGGGTGCAGCTAACCGTCTTCGGTTCGGTTTAATACATGGTATACCAACTATCGCTATCACCCGTACCACAAATCTTACGCCGGATGCAATGAATTGCGGTCAATCTTGATGCTGATTGTATTTGCAAACGCAATCAAAAGACCAATGAAAGAGAGAGAAGCACAAAAAGGAAACTGAATTCGAATACCAAATTTCGGTATCAACGGAAAAGCTTTTAAAATAGATTTGCTGGTAATAGAATATGTGATTCAAACGATATGGTGAACGTATTAATGATTAAGGCGGCTGAGTCAACGATTAACTTGTGAACGAATTAAAATATTCGTGGATTCAGCTCGCAGTGACTAACTCACGCGATTTTTCCTTTGTTGGTGTCACTCATCGTCGCCCTGTAGGGGTTATTTTTGGTCATTAAGTTCAATATTATGAATATTGATTAATGTTTGCTCGTATAAAGACTATAATAATAAGAAGAATGTTTTCTTTCTTTTTTTTTTGCTAATATTAGCCTTGGTTTGCATTTCGATTAGACATTACACGAGGTTGTAGTTATACGGAGACAGAAAATGTTTTTATATCGTGTGTTTACTTTCGTCGTTTTATTATTATTATTATTATTATTATTATTATTATTATTATTATTATTATTATTATTATTATTATTATTATTATTATTATCATTATTACATATCACTGGCACTAAGCCTACAAGAGAATGAGCGAAGCGCTCATAAGAAAGCGTTCATGCAACGACCCGTGCGCTGTATGAAGCCGTCATCTCTCTGTACGGAACAATAGGTCGATATATTTTGTCGCTCCATTCAGAATACGGGCGTAAGTACGCTTGTCGAGCAACCTCTTCGGACAATGGCCCATTATTGCAATGCGCGGAGCGGCGTGGTCAGTCCGACTCTGTGTCCACTGCATTAGTCCGGCGCTATCGGCGGCAAACAGTTTACGGTGTAGCAGGGAAGCAAAAAAAAAAACTGCTCGTGAATCGTTGGAGGTAGGGCAGGGAATGGACGCATACTCGAATGTCGTCAGGTAATTGTGCTGTAAAGCTTACGACCCCCTCTCGCGTTCGCATGGGAGTCGCTCCGCGGCTGGCGCGGTTAAAATCAAACCGATAAACACTGCAGCGGTGCACAGTGGTCATACACTGCAGAGGGCTCACTGTCCGGAGCAACGCTGCCTTAACGGTCGAGACCAGTATGCGATGAAGTCGGGAGGGGAGAAAAAATGGGGCGTATACGGTGACCACGTCGTTTGTTCTCGAGCTTGCAGCTCTGCATCAATACGTTCATTGAACTGTCACCAATTGGGATACTGTAACACTCGCGACCCCGTGAATACACGTGTGCATATCTGTCTTATTTATTGATCACATATTTCGAAATTGGTCGGCGCTTTTATCTTGGCGGGAGAGACTTTGCAGTTCCTCACAAGACGTTAGAGGGCTAGCATTGGCTCGCAGATTGTTGCAGACGGGCTGGTACGTCCGCCCAGCTTTATCACACACAATTGATACCGACACTTATCTCAGCCCCTCTGGCGAGTAGTGCTGTGACTTCGCTTGCCCCTCGTTACGATGCACGGACCTAATGAACCAGGACAAGTGGGTATCATCTACTGAGAGCCCTATGCAGGGGCTCAACTGCGGGCTGTTAACAAGGCCTGCGATGCGGTTGTCCGGCTTGGCCTTACTGTCTCCAACGTGGGAATGGCTCGCTGCGCCCTGAGTCGTGCACCTCAGTACTTTCGATGAAGTTTCGCATCCACGCGTTCATCTGCAGGGTACCTAAAAGTAGTGCCACTTAAATGTCCAATGATGTTATTCTCGTTCCATAAAGGATGACTGGTCGCAGTAAGATATTATGCAACGAACTGCTTTTGAAAAGAAATAATTGTCAACCATCATTAAATGTGGTGCGTGTGCGTCACTTATACCTCTTAGGTTAAACATTGGGGGCCAATGTGGCAGCACATTTGAGATGACCAGTTAGCTTTGTAACTTTTGGTATTGAAAAATCTCGGCCGCCCGGGACTTCTAAAAGCAGCCAGGCACGCAGATTGCCCGGCGAGTATCAGCAAGTTTTTTGTTGCTGTAAACACGACTATTGTCTATACTTCGATCACTATCCATACACTTTCGGTTGGCGTAACTGTACGCGAAATATACTGCTTGTGAATTGAGGTACATAAATAAAGGAAATGTTTAGAAACGCAAGTATGTCAACCACGAGGTAGTGTTCCATATGGCCATATTGTCCGGAGAGAGAGGAGGGGGGGGGGCAGGAGGTGATCGAATAAAAAGGGAATTAGCTGGGAAAGGGGCAGAAAGATGAAGAGTTCGGTAAACTGAAGCACCCGCATACTACACTGAGACGCACAAGACTGTGCAGTTTATCAGCGAGTTTTTCCCTTCTGCTCCCTCAAATTTTTGCGCAAGACCTCGTCCTTTGTTAACGCCGGAGGCTATGCGTGTAAAGACGGCTCTCTCCGTACAAATTCTTCGAATCCCGCAGTCTCTTTCAGAAGCCGGGTGCTCAATCACTGTAGTACACAAGGTGAATACGCGACATTGACTAACTTGCACCGGAATTTGCCAAGTGACGTCATACATCCCGTCTGCCGCATCCAGAAACGAGCGTCCTCTCCTGGATGCGTCTCGGCCCTTATATATTAACGAGCTCCGTTCAAGACGTTTGCACGACGCACGTTCCTTTATTTTTTAAGTCTATTTAGTCGACGCCAAAGAATCTTCACATCGACTGTTTATCCTTAGCAAGCGAGGGAGGTCGACTCAGGAATTTCGTGCTTTCATTGTCGTCCTTTACCGTCCTACGATCTATTGAGCTTTTCAATCGTTGGAAATGAGGAGGAGCCTCCGACAGGTGTTTTTCCGACGGACACAACGTTTTGCGCAGGTAGCACGCGGGCGCGTACAGCGATTTTCCTCGCTCGGGCAAACAATTCGATTGGAGCGGCCGTCAGCGAAGAATTCTGTCAGGGCTAGCGCGGTGACCTTCAAGCGACCTTCGCTGTCCGCCTGGTGGGATAGAAGAAGGCATCGCGTGATAACGCTTGTGGAACGCATGCAGCGTTCTCACTGCTCTTCTTCAGCACCTTATAACGGTGGCTCACGGGCGTTTTCAATCGCGATCAGGGCCGATCCGATTCGGATTTCTCGATCGCGATCAACAATCGTTTCTGCTAAACGGTCCAACCTAATGCGGATCGAGTTTGGCTGCCACGTCAGTGAAATCGCCGTGTTGCAGCTAGATCGCGATTGTCTTGATCCCTGTTGCGCCTGACCGCGAATATAAGTGACCGTGTTGCTAGCACCTGATCTGGTTCAAGCCTAATTCCGATCGGCCCTTATCAAGATACAAATTATCCGTATGACACCACTACTACTCTTCTACCCTATCTCAACTATCTACCCTGAGGTGTTGGGTTAGGCTCCATCAAGGGTTGCAGAAAATGGTGCCACTTCTGTTTTCATTACAATAACCACTACCCGTAGTCCATTCTATATTGTAATCCGTTCATGTGGCTCAATGGTTTGCGTGTCCCGCTACTGAACCTGTGGTAGAGGGTTCGTCTCTGAATTACTTAACACTTTGTATGCGAAAGAGACTCGTTAGATTCTCATTGGATGCATGGAAAAAATTAGCCGCGTATCTGCATGCTTCTCTGGAAATGTCGTCGAAAGACAATAATCTTCTGCCAGCCATCTTTTGCGTGCATAGCGTCGCATTTTCACCGTAGCGTAACGAACACTAGAATCTTTATAGTTATGTATTTATGTGTTTTCTAATAAAGGAACACACCGCCTAATACCTGCGTATTAATGCTGCACCTCAGATATGTGTATTATTTGCTTTATGATTAACAGTGTTCTCACAAGTATTGCCACATGGTTTGCTTGGGTGAGATCGAAGAGTGAAAGAAGACAAAGACGATATCTCTGAGCCGCTGCTTGAGTAGTCGACTAAACGAGCCCATTTTTTATCAAGTTTGTCGAGAGTAACGTGACAAGACTGGTGGAGTTGCTGGGTACAACGTCTCGCAATCCACCCGATGCCCAAGACCCCGTCCAGCAGCCGGAACACAAGCCCTGCACCCGTGGACACTCCTGTTTATAGAGTAAGCCGCCGCCAACGAGGCCTACCGCCTGAGACACCAACCACTGACGCAGCGACTATGACTTCGACAGTATGAACACAGCCACCAGTTCAAGTTTGGTGGGTGTTCAGCGAGGGCCCAAAACCTTGGCCGGTTGGCCGAATTGTGAGGCAGGCAGGCAGACAGACAGACATACAAAAGATTTCTGCGTTCAAGTATATAATCTCTCATAGTAGAGTACCAGGTACTCTAAATCGCTAACAACTTCTTCCGAACACACAGTATCCCTAGAAAGATTATCGTACCTCATATTGTATGGTGTAATCGTGTACGTTTTAATCTTTGACGTGTCTGATGGACCTTGCGTAGCTTTGGAACAGTGGAGACTGAGGCTCACGCGAAGACGTTTCGAGGGTCTCCCGCCTGCCCCACTGTATTGTTTTTCGAAGAAAAAAAAAAAACAGGTCGTTCCGCTTTTTGCGTACGTTGTGCTATGTGCTACATGCTAGGTGGTCGTTCAAGTTTTTACGTGCTGTGCTTGAGAGTATGAGGAAACCCCGTCCGGTTGGTACTAAACGCAATGAAAGATGAAGGCAAGAGTGAAGGATGCAATGTTTTTTTTTTATTTGAACGTTTTGGATGATGCAGTGATGGCGTTACTAAACTATTTCTTTCTTCGTTGGGCGTTGTCTTCATCTTTCATCAAAACCAACGATGGGCGTTTGAACTGGCAGTGCTCCAGCATGATAGGAATACTCACAGGGACGCACAAAAGAAAAAAAAAAGCGTTCTTTCCAGTAACTATCATCCGGTCTGTGCGCTAAGGAGGAACAGCTCACTGAAATGAATGGAGCATGAGAAGGAGCTAGTACGTTTTCGTTTCAACGAGGCGTTAGCCAGTCTAAGGGGCATGTTAGTTGGAGCTTTCCGATCCCTGTTCCTGACGAGGGCTTCCTTAATAAAAATTGCCGGGGTTTTGTGTCAATGAGGAAGAACGCAGTGGAGGACTCCGGAAATTTTGACCACCCGGTGTTCTTTAACATGCACCTGAATCTAAGTGAACAGTCCTTCAACACTTCGCCTCTGTTCCTAATTGGTCTGCCATGGCTGGGGATTCGATTGCGCGACATTTCGGGTCAGCACTCGGGCGCCACTACGACAAGACAACCACGGCGGATTACGTGGGCTTCTTTATCGGGCACATAAATCGGTTTTCCAGAATTCACACCCCCCACCCCTATTGGCATAGGCGGGCGGTAGCACACCATGCAAGTGCCCCCCCCCCTCCCTATGGGAATTTTAGGGGTGAAGCTCCTTATAGTCTAAGGCTGTCCATCTTTCCGTGCGTAGCCAGCACAGGTTATCCACAGACAGACAGAGAGAGAGAGACAGAAGGATGGACAGACGCTTGTTTAGCCCCACTCATCATCATTCTATCCGTGGATATGCTCTGATTTTTTTTCCGCCATGAAATTTGAAGCAAAACATTACCATTTTAAAGAGGTGCCCCCCCCCCCCCAGTAGTTAATAGAATGTCGGCTGCCGCAGGCGGCAATCGGACTCACGAACTTGTTACTATGGCGCGTGGTATGCCACGGGGGCTCGTCGCAAACAGCGGTGGTGGGTGCCAAAAGGTCACCAACGAAAGACCCATCCTATCATTAATGCGCGTAGTCCTCGTTCGACCGTCAAGGTCGCGGATGGAAGGGCGTCCGCGTTGCGTCCTCAGCGCAAGACTGGTCGTTCTCCGGCGTATAATTGAATTCGCTCTGCGTATTACTCGAGCCCGAGGCAACGTGTGCCCGACTCCGCGTCGTCAGGTTTCGTGACAAGGTCCCGGCTGCAGTGCACACACACACGCGAATGCACCACACGCAGTGAAACATGAGGCGACAAATCTGCGCGCTACCCGGCATGAGAATTGAGCGGGCCTGTATAGGTGCAATAGAACGGCGTGTGCAACGCGCAGAAAAAACCTGTTGCGCCACGCGCCGTCGCCTGCGTGCCGACAAAGAAAGTTGCACCGCGACGGGGACGAATCGAATTCAAGGATACCACCGATTCTTATCGTCTCTTATCTTCCACCTCTTGTAGCCGTTGATAACGTACACGCAGGAAAGATGATCATGGTCTGTACGAGTGCAGTTGATACGCATCAGAGACACGGCCTCTCGGAAGGTGGTATTACACCTTAAGCCGGAGTCGTTCTTAAAACCGCGTCGTATTCCGGGCCCATGGCAAGGCGCAACGTGTGCGTTACGCACCATGAAAGTGCTGCTCACGTTTCCACTAGCCACGAGTCTTGAGGAAACTGTGCAAACAGTGTAATCGATGTGCTTCTGTGTGGCTGTATATGTTATGGGATTATCAGCGTAGATATCATAATCATCACCCAGCATGCCAGGCGAATATCGAGACTAACATCTCCAGCTTTTTATTAAAACATATCTTTCTCTTTCTCAGTTGGTTGCTGTTTACATTGGTTGCAATTATTATTACAATGATTATTACACTGATTACGCATTAGGTGATTATTGAAGCTACACTTCTGCATAAGTGGAGCAAGCGGAGCTGCCACGATTGATATGATTTTCATTTCAAGAAACAGCTGCACGAGCGCCAACGCTGCTTGTACGATATGCCTTAACTTGGCTGTAATATCGTGAACAGTGCGGAAAGACACTTGGACTTCGCATCGGAACAGTCCCCACTTTACACCAAGATGAACGTCACAGATTGTACGAACACTTAGGCAGTAGAGCGTGGCAGATGACGTTGCCGTACAACCACTCCAGCCTGTTGGTTTTCTAAATGAGAGCCGAAATTTGGAGAGCGTGTAGATGAAGTGAACGTTGCTGAGGCTAAATGCATAGAGCGTTCAGTTCGTAATTGTTGTCGCTGTCCCGCCGTCTTCGACAATTGAATGTCCCGTATCACGACTGGCTACCAGTTTCTCGTGCGAACAGCTTTAGTCTAAGCACTTCTGGGTTAGCCGTTGGTAACGAATTGGTTCTTACGCTACAAAAATGTCAACAGCAGGTACCAGTAACTTGTTACTATGCAAAGAGAAGCCACTAAAGAAGAGATCAGAAAGTCTGAGAAGGAAAGAATAAGAAGAGAAGAAAGGCAGAAGGGGTTAACAAGGGCTGAGCCTGGTAAGGTAATGGAGTGATAGGCACAATCTTAGTGAAGGTAGCGGATAGTTTGTTAGCATAGCAGTTCACTATTTAGTGTTGGCATAGCTGTGATTGTTGGCATATAGGCAAATAGTGAAGTGCCGTTGATATATCGACCATATGTCACCTGTACTTCGCTATTTACGGGTTTCCATACACCGAAAATCGCAGTAGCGGAACTGGCGGACTCCATCTCGTGGCTTGATCTACTTTGTCACGTATGACGTCACATGGCTTAGCGGTATACGTCACTGTCGGCTCTGGTTGTGGCGGGGGAATTGCCAGCAAAATGGCAAGAGCCATTGTTCTAAACGGCCAGCGTCAGTAATACGGGCCAATAATGGACGCTGACTAAATAGCCATAGATGTACAACGCCAGACATAAACTTTCCCTTTCGTTCAATTTTTGGCGTTGGTATGTCATCGTGCTATAAAATTGAGGGCTACACAGCGATACACCGGGATAGGTGTAAACGTAGGGCACAAGAAGAGAGCAAAGTGGGTCAGGGAACTAACAGTTGTGAGGGGCGTCTTAGTCGAAATCAAGAGGAAGAAATGGACATGGGCAGGGTCGTAGCACGTTCACAAGATAACCGTTGGACATATAGAGTGACATACTGCATTCTAAGAGATAGCAAGTCCTCGAAGGGGAGACAGAAAGTTAGGTGGGTAGATAATACTAAGAAGTTTGCGAGTATAGCGTGGCCTCACAAGCACAACGCCGGTTTTTGACCAAACGAGTATGAGAGATGTCTTTGCCCCACAGTGGGCTCAGTCGGGCTAATGATGATGACGATAATGATGACGTCAAACTTGACTGCCCAGGTCTTTGCCCCGCAGTGGACTCTGTCGGGCTGATTATGATGACGTTAATGATGGCGTCAGACTTGGCTTCTCTGCCCAGGTCAATTGACTCTCGTACGCCTGTCGGCAAGTGGGATTTTTTGGCTACTGCAGTTTCTCAAAAACACGCTTCGTACTGACAGCGGAGAGCTTTTAGGCTATGGTATGCCCCGCGATTGTTGGCACATTGTCGCAGCCATGAATACGTGTGGCAACCACGAAAGCGCCTCAAGCAATGATCAACGTGCATCCTCGGATGACCGGCAATGACCTTTCGAACCCAGCGACGGCCGTTTGCGTTTTCTCGTTGCCGCTGAGTTTTTACATACCCGGAACTCGATTGCGCCATAAAATTATGTTTAACGGCTGCAGCACGATTGCCAAGCCGCGTCGGAGACCACAAGCTCATACGAGCGTCAAGCCTGTACAGCACATGGTTTCTATAAAGGCGCTTTGTAGCAGCTATTCGTTTCTGCTGCCCAAGGAACTCAGAACATCACTTCTATTTGACTTGACAAATGCTTCGATGGTGAGAATACTTAAACTTTTACTGGTAGACTGCCATGCTGTTACAGGCGTCAACGAATGAAGGTCGCGACCGCTGCCTTCAACGTCTGATACCGACGGAAATGTAAGTATAGCCAACGCAAGTTAGATTTGTCACAATGAAACCTGAAGTAGAAAGAGAGAAAAAGAGATGGAAGGAGCTAAATAAGGCAAACGCAGGGACGGAATAGCAAGCCAGATGATCAGCCTGGCTAACATAAGGCGGATATTGTTAAAGTATGCTTCTTTGTTTCCCCTTGAATCTATGGTTAAGAGTGATTCGTTACGACTTTCATATCACCTGCCGTTTCTTTGATAGTACGCCTTGTCTTGTCAAAATAAGTATAAGTACTTTTAAAAGAATGTAAACACTCGAGATAGACAGTTTATTTTTTTATTTTTTGCGTTTCGCTTTGTAAAACTGAATAATTTGACTGATATGTGGGGTTTAACCTCCCAAAACCACCATATTTTATGAGAGAAGCCGTAGGGGAGGGCTCAGGATATTTAGTTCAACTGAAGTTCTTTAACGTGCACCCAAATCTGAACACACGAACCTACAGTATTTTAGCCTCTATCGAAACTGCAGCCACTGCAGTCGGGATTCGATCCCGTGACCTGCGGATCAGCAGCCGAGTGCTTTAGCAACTAGATCACTGCGGCGGGGCCTCACTTTAGTAACAGCACACACGGAAATAGAGATAGGAGACTATAGGGGCCACGTGCGGAAGCTATGGTATTTTCTCTATTTGTATATTTTTCTAATGTATATTTTCCTATATTTTCCTGATTGCTCTTCGCGATCAACGTTCGGCACGTACATCAGAGGGCACTGAAGGGAATAGCGTGAACAGCGAAGGCTACGTGTAGACTTGTGCGAAGCACCGCTACGTGTCGTATAAAGCTAAGGCTACGCTACTCAACTTACTTTTCCCATTTCGTAAGCGAGCTCTGCTAAGCGAAGGTAACGAGCAGTCCGCATACGGAGGCAGCAAAATACCGTGGTTCATGACAGAAAGCGTCACCGACCTGCATTCTTTACATAAGCGCCAATGTCACGAACTGTGCCTCGCCAACCAACAAGCTATGTCTAACCACCGTGTTTTCGCACGGCAAGCACGACGGTGCACTATAAACTATCCAAACGGGAGAAATAGTACATTAACTAAATGTCAGTGAAGCGTAGTCACAACTTAAGCGGAGTAGATTAAAGACACAGCTTTGAAGTGAAAACGTCAAGGTCATTGGCTGGTTCATCAACACACTGGCGTAACCCACTCCAGGGGATAGGCCATGCATGGTATTGGTAGGTTCTAATGCTCCATGTGTGAATATCCTCTCCTTTTGGAAACCGTGCGTTCTCTTTCTCAGTAATATTAGACTTCTTTGTTAATCGATCCGCATCTGCACACGTTTTAATTTTAACCTTACCAGCAACTGCCAGAAATTTGTAATGATGCAAAGAAAAGCCTTAAAGAAAAAGATAAGAAAATCAGAGAGAGAAAAAATAAGGAAATTTTTATTTGGTTTCCTCCGCTTCTCGATCATGACACCTTGACATGTCATCATCATCGTCATCATCATCTTCATCATAAATTGGGCTACGCTCACTGCAGGGGAAAGGCCTCTCCCATGTGTCTCCAGTCATTTCGATCTTGTGCTTGCAGCAGCCATTCCGCAAACTCAATTTCATCGGCCTGCCCCTCGCGCGCTTGCCTTCTCTTGCAATCTCATCGGTTGCTCTCAACGACCACCTGTTATCTCCCTCTGTCGCTACATGCCATGGCCCTACCCAAAAAGAAGACGCCCCACGCATGTGCAACTAGAAAATGTCAACTAAAAGACGTCAATGAGTGTTGAGTGGCAGGCGGAGAGTGGCCAACAGAGTGAGAAGCAGTCCACCACGAACGAACTGTGTCACTCACCTTGGAACGGATGGCATGTTGGAGGAATTGGCGAATATTGGTGAAGCCGAAGAGTAGGCGGCCACGTCTTCAAGATAGTACGGAGCGGGGCCTGTCACTTCCAGGATGGTCCTGGCGGCGATCTGCTGCTGCCGTTCGGGCGTCGAACACGACGACACGGCGGTCCCCTTGGAGGCGTCAAAAGCAGCACTCGGAGAAACCGACGGTCAAGGCCTGCCCGGCACACGGACTTCTCGTCGCACCGCCAACGTGTTGCTCGTCGATGTCTTCAGTGCCGTCCACGCACCACCGAATCGCTGCGTCGGCCGCCGTATCCTCGGCGTACCTGCGTTATAAGAGCGAAAAACCACGCGCACGTGTCTAAGGACCATTCCGGATTGTGACGGCTAGTGACGCCGCACGTTGGTCGGTGTTGACGCCTTCTGCCGCGTTTGACCGCGGACTCGTGCCAGGCGCCCTCTGGCAGGCGCGTCTTCGACGTCATCGGTTCGGGAAACACCGTGGCAAGCCCACTTCGCTAATGCGCTGCACTATAACGCGTGCAACCGGTCATTAGGTAGCGCGTGCGAGATGGACCTGTCGGTCGTACGGGTCGAAGACGTCTGACCCCTCGCGTGACCCCGTTGCGTAGGCGGGCTAGACGCGTGCATCCGCGTGCGTACTTCAGGAGCGCGACCCCTTCGTGCTAATTGGCGTCTGCCAGGTGTGTACGGGATGCAGCGGACGTAAATCTCTCTCTCTCTCTCTCTCTCGGTCTCTTGCTATTTCGACGTCCCTCTCCCTTGCTAGCGAACTGAACGTTCCTTACCGTCATTGCTTCTCTCCTCTCTTTGTGTTACTTGTTGCATCACAAGAGAATAGTTTTTAACGCTTCCTGGTGCTGCATATCATTTCCTTCTCGTTGGTGGGTGTTTGCTTTCCTTCGACGATCGTTACGGGAATTCAAGGACGGAGGTGGCGGAATGCGGAATGCACTTTCATTTAGGCCTGTAGGTCACGGGGTAGAGTGGGTTAAACGTCAAAGGTATACTTCTTTTTTTTCTGTTGTTTTGTTATATCATTTGTCTGTGCCCGTACGTTATTATGCAGTTGGGGGTTCCGCAACACAGCGTAACTGTCCACTTTGGACTGCGAACGTTACTCGTTGCGCAACTATGTGCATAACCAGACGGGATGTTGCGTTGTCCTGATCTTACTGCCTCGTCGATCTTCCTGTCCTGGTAGCGTCTTCGATCGGGCTTTTCCTCTGAACTCTCGCGTGCTTTATAAATCACCGTGCCTGACCAAGTCCCTGCGCCTATGCTTGTGCCCTATGAGCTCTGTCATGTTCCCGTAACGCGTATTACGTCACAATACCACTGTCTAGATGTCACCTAACTTTAGCTTTTTTTTTGTTTTATCTTGCCTATGTGTGACAATATCAGTGTTACATTATAGCCTCGCCTTATTGTTTAGCTTGCCCGTACGCATCTACATTAGGTGAACATACACAGGAGGATCTATTCCGTCTTGTTTTGTTGCATTTTGTATTATAACATAAACGACTACATTGCGGGCTGCGCTTAGCTGAGATGAAGGGTGTCTGTGTCAAGACTTCAGAGTTGCATGGTCACATAGCATGCTTCAAGCTGCACTGTCTTCTTTAGACACTCTCCAGCTTACTTTAAGGCTTTTGCGGGTATCTGGGACGATGCCAAGAAAAGGCGAAGGGCAGCAGAACCTGTCTCGTGATTTTGTGTATGAAGCTTATCCGAATATGCAGCGGTGATGTATTGTCGTAACATCACCGTTTGGTTGCTCTTAGTTGTGCTTCTATAAGCTATGACTGATGGGGACATATCGCGTATACATGCAATTTAATGCATTCGCACTTGTACACGCATGTACGGCACAGTACCTTTACAGTTTGTCTCATCGTTCTATCGGTCGCTGATCGATTACTGCATCGCATGCAGGTGCGTCTGTTGTCGTTGCATTATACAGTCGTAACTTCTGATCCCATCATTTATTTGTCTATGATTTCGCTTTACCGTACGTCTCATAGCAGTGCATTCTTTTATCACTTCATTTCCCACTCTTCGCTCTTACGATAGAGTGATAAAATGACCGCGTATTAAGAGTGGAATAATAAGACTATGCGTACACCAACGGCAGCTTTAATGGTATACATTCACAAAGAATGTATTTCATACTTAGAAAGAGAGAATGCAGAGAGAGTGCGCACGCGCATACCTTGTGCCAAGTGGGCAGACATGAGACTCCGAGATCCTCTCCGGAAACAATCCGTCAGTCACTGAGCGCTCGCCGGGTATCCGCTGTGGATGACCTTCCTGCAGCGAACATGCGAAGAGAGTTTGTAAACCACCGTAAACAGTTACAAGAAAAACCTTGAAAAGACAAACGTCACTTAAATGCAAGGGTTGGTGGCACATCCTGACACAAAAAACAGGCGATAAATGTTTAAGTATACACGATGAGCTAAGTGGTTAACGCGATTGTAGTAGCTTTAAACACGTATTTCACAGTGCCAGCAGCTTGATGGCGTGTAAGGCAAATCTGTGTAGTGTCGATTAAGCGTACATCAATGAAAACACAAATCAAAGGCTCATTTGTTCTCTTTACCTCTGAAAAAAAAAAGAGACCTGCGATAGGTTTTATTCTTCAGTACCCTGAAAAAAATGTAGTCAAGTGAAAGAACTGTAAAATAAAAACAATGATGTATAGCGAATAAAGCAACACAAGCGGCACTTTAAATGCTAAAAGTACAAGTTAAGTTAGAAGTGGTGAATCACTTTTACCAGGTCTTTAATCTCTACAGAATGCGACAATTAGAAAACTAATGATGGAACCCCTTTATGCGGATAGGCTCACGTGTTCGCCCGTTCTCTGGAAAGCAAACAAGTATGCTTATAAGTAACACAGGTCCTTGGTTCTGACGCGATCTCCAAAGCAAACAGTCCGGCGCGAGATTACCACGCTTCTGCGTGACCGAAGAAAGTGTGCGCGTACGTGTACACTGTCCAGTTTGTTGCGTGCAACCTTGGCCCGACGAAGTTGAGAATAACGTAACGAAGAAAAGAAAAGGAACACGCGATAGGTGTATACTGACAAGCGGGAACCTCCCGCCAAATCACGGGTTTTCTCCGAACACCCTCGGGCAGCAGTAGCAGACATTTCGATAAACAGCGGCGATACGCTAATTTACTCCTTTGCGTTCCTTTTCTTTTCTGCCTCTTAACTGACTAATGCTATACCTTACAATCGGCGCTCTGAACAGGAGCCGCTTTAAGGAAAGCAACGAATAAATTTGAGCGCATCGAGAATCTTGAGCTCTCGACTCGGAATTAGAAGTGAACGGCGGGTATCGAACTATTTGTCTCAAGCCAGGTGAGGTCGAGTTAACTCCCGCCTATTGGGGCCACATAAAGTTGTTTTACTCACTCGCTCTCCCACCACTACGTGAATCTGTAAAGTCCATGAGTTGTGCCTGCTTTTGAACTCATCGCACGTAGTCACTATACGCTTGACTATATACACCATGGTTTTAACGTCACAGTGTTAAAGAGCTTATTTTGAGGAAATGCCGGCGTCGGTGTCGGTGTCGGTGTCGGTGGTATTGGTCATGAGCAAAAAACAGCACTGTCTGCGACCGAAAAGTTGAGAAATATACAAATAAAAAAATTCCGGCACCCTAAAACTTCGCCTTTAGTAGTTGAACGCGATAGCCACATCCTGTTCTCAGTGCATACTTCAAACACTTAGTGCATGAAAGTTTTTCGAATTTGCTATGCACCCACTACGTGGCGCAGCAGCGTGTGTGCCTTTTGTAGTGGGGTACCGGCCTTCAGCCACGGAGTCATTATGATAATCACAAAATTATGACGCCCGCTGGCTATGGACGCTTGTACCACGCATTATCACTGCAATATGCCGTGTTGCATTGTGATGCATGTACATAGAAAGCGTGTGTTTGTGAAGCATGAAAGCTACTTTCACTGCACTTCCAAGCAGAGGAAGTTATTTTGCCTGTATTCACAAGCAGAGGAGGGGCCGTTTGGTAGAACATCAGCGTGCCACGTAAACGATCCTGGTTCAATCCTCAGTCATACCCACACAACCCTGATTCGGTCCTTACTCTGCTCTAAGATTTTTATCGTTTACTTATTTTATTTGCAACGTTCCCAATTTTTCGATCACGCATAAGATGATGATTTTTCGCCAACAACCAACGACGCCCACACCGGTGCCAGAATTTCTGCGAAAGGAACTCTTTAACGATATCGCGTTAGTAATGAAAATCTTCGGTTCGAGTGGAACAAAAAAACCGTAGGAATATCTTGTTGTAGGAACAGTCGTCTTAACGCGTATAATGTTGCGCGGCAGAATCATGGAACACCGGCCAGTGTCAAAACGCGCGAATTGCGTTACTAGTTGGTGTTTTAAAGGCCTACATAATACGGAGCGCTCAGAAACATTTAGTCGTCATCTGCAAAAATCAAAATTAAAAGGAGCAGCTTTGCAAGTTGGCGTGTCACGTTTTAAACGTGTATAGTAAACCTTTCAATGATTCGCAAAAGGAAGAACTGCGGCTCACTGGGCACCTAACAACTGCACTTGCAGTAGGCATTGTAGGATAGTTTGAAGTGACTCGTGCTACGAGCACAGACGTTCGATTGCGTGCGGGTGCGGTTGAGGAACGCACCGAGAATCGAAGGAAGACTATAGCGTTTGAGAAGGCGATGCATGTGCGTCAGGCACGGTTACGATATCTCGTTCTACTTTTGAAAGCGAAGGTCAACCGTTCTCCTATGTCTTTTTTTTTTTAATTTTAATCTCCATTTTGAGCTGTCCTCTTTAACCTGAGCCGACTAGCAGCCCTGTGATTGGGTACTGTTTAGGTAGAGTTGTCCCTGCGCCATAAAAAAAAAAAATCTACTGTCAACATCAATTTGTCGGACCTCTCAAACGTGGATTCCACGGATGCTGCCACCTCGAATGTTTTAGAATGTAGAGACACCGTACGCGTGTAAACATGCCACTCGACGTGGCATGTTGATCTGATAGAAATGACGGCGAGTGATATAGTGGTCGGCGTGCAGCCACACGTGTCACGCACAAATCCGGTACATCTCGCGTCGTATCGCGCTTTTGCATCTCTATCTCTTTCTCTCACATGCACGCAAATTGATGTTTCGAAAGCTGAAGCAAATTTATATGCGTATTCATGGCACCGCGTAGCACTATACATGCGTAAAGACAGACTTTCGAAATTGAAAAAAAAAAAGGAATAATTTAAATCACGCCATATCCACGGAATGAATGATGATAAGTGGGTGAAGCTTGAGAGGGCGGGGGGGGGGGGATCATCGGTAAGCCGTAAATCTCCCGTGGAAAGCTTGCCCATCACATCGTTAGAAAACAGTAAGACTGGGTGGATATCATGCAAATCAACTTTTATTTTCTTCTTGTTTGTTTGTTGTTTAGTTTCTTCGTTAGTTTTTTTATTTCTTTGTTGTCATGGCGGTTGGGTTGCAAGGTCCCTTTATCGTTACGGCTGTCTGGCTCGTGAAACGAAGTGAGAAAGGTTCTTGTACTGGCTGCAGTGGGAAGTTTGCAAACGCCAAGTCTATGCACGTCCCTCTGATTGTGGTAGGTTGCATATGAACGCATCTGAGTGCGTATTTAGGAGGCATGTGCTGCACGATGCAGTCATTGGCAATGATGTTCATCCGTCCGGGTTGTCTGTCTGTCTGTCTGTCTGTCTGTCTGTTTGTCTGTCTGTCTGTCTATGTATGTATGTATGTATGTATGTATGTATGTATGTATGTATGTATGTATGTATGTATGTATGTATGTATGTATGTATGTATGTATGTATGTATGTATGTATGTATGTATGTATGTGTGTATGTGTGTGTGTGTGTGTGTGTGTGTGTGTGTATGTATGTATGTATGTATGTATGTATGTGTGTATGTATGTGTGTATGTATGTATGTGTGTATGTATGTATGTGTGTTTGTGTGTATGTGTGTATGTATGTATGTATGTATGTATGTATGTATGTATGTATGTATGTATGTATGTATGTATGTATGTATGTATGTATGTATGTATGTATGTATGTATGTATGTATGTATGTATGTATGTATGTATGTATGTATGTATGTATGTATGTATGTCACTCACACTAGCGCCAGCTGCTGAGTGATTCATAAACTAGGTGGTTACGAACCGGTCGCAAAAGACATGCATGGACAGACCCATGGCTTTAGGAGCTTCGTCCCTGAAAATGACCACGTGTGTCTGTGCTTCGCTGCAAAGCATGTTTGAAAACACTGCGTGAGATATAGCGCCATCTGGCAGTAAGATGGGGGAACGAAAGTGCTTTTAGAATGCAGGAGCACTTGTTGGTGGCAGCATTGGGTCATTTTAGTTAACGCCTCTGAATTTTTCAGCGAAGCGTTCATAACGCTTTTTCGTTCATAATGTCGCATTGTGAGCGCTGCATAATAAACTCTTCAGTCTTTGGAATTACGTATCAATCAATTTTCTGAATTGATTAACACACACTAACACTTACCTATTGATGTCGCGTCTGAAATATGCGTAAATATTTGCTTTTTGATTGACAACGATCACAAGTATGAACGCAGCCACTAGATCAAGATGAGTGGGCTTTGAGCACATGCTTAAAATTTCGCCGGGTAACTGAATCGTAGGACAGGCAGAGAGTCTGAGACTTCTGCGCCTTTAAAATGCTGAAGAGAGGCGGCATAGGGGACGAACGTTAATTGTGATAACAGATTCTGCACTAGTTTTCAGGGCTGCAATCGCTCGTTGACACGAAAGGCGTGCGTTTGAACGCCACCACAGTGGTCGCGTGGTCGCATTTTGATGTAGCTGGAATACTAGAGTACTGTTTACACTCTTAAAAAAAAATACCCATTTGACTTTTATTTAGGACCGATGACTCGCCACGTATAAGACAATCTTTCACGACAATCTTGAATTCTCTTTAGGGATTATTATCCCCTCGTCGGGGAGTGGAAAGTCAAGGAAGAGAGTTAACGCGGGGTCTTTTTAAAGGGACACGCTAATGCTACAGCTACCGCTAGACTGCAGTTACGCTACACCACAGTTAAAGAAAAAAAACACGGATAATGTCTTCTGTGGGGTCCTTAGCTTAATCGTGGCCTAGTTTCAATAGTTTTTTCTAACACAGAAACAAGCCCTTCGAAACAGTCATTTTTTCGCATACTCTTTCAAAGCGAGTCATAACCTTTGCGATTCAGGACTCGTCGAAAATAATAACACATACTCTTTTTTTTTATCCTGGATTGTACGGTGCGATGTGAGTTCACGTCGAGGAAACCACAGGTTGCCGAAAATCTCCTGAGCCCTCTACTAAGGAGTTTCTTATACTCTGAGATTCTACGGTACGTTGAATACAACGAACAAACCCTACTAAAATTCACCTCAGTACCTCTTGGAAGCAAATTGACGCGCATAGATTGCTGGTATACATCCTAAACGGGCGTTGTACTATGCCAACTGTGACACCACATGTAATGATTACGCAGAGAAATTGAGTTCTCACTAACCGAGAGTCGCCCCTGCGACTTAAGACGAAAGAAGCGACGGATCCAGAAGCGAAGAAGCGATAAAAGGGGGGAGGGATTATGATTATATGTCAGCTAACGTTAATATACGAATTAATGCCTTTCCTGTATGTCATGCATGGGTCATATTCGCAGGTGATTTTGATGTAGATTTCGAGAAAGATATCACTACTGGTCTGCGAAATGACTTAAGTTTATAAATCAAGTTTTGCTTCCTGGTGATGTCTAGCGACCACATAGCCCGAAAAAAATTCAGTAGTAGCTCTGTAACCGATGTAGAATCCGTAGCTTCCCCGAACAAGGCGTTATTATTCGCAACAGGCGAGAAAATATAGTGAACACCATTTGGCCGTTTCACAAGTGTTTAATAATTTTTAGACCCCTGAAATACGGGGTTTTCGATAGACTGAGACTATTTGGGGCATTAAGCCCCACAAATGATCCAACCGCAATTAATCGAAGCGGCTATTCGAAGTAAATTGACACGAGAACTGTTGGTATTACCTGAAGGCCGTTCGCTATGCAACACCAGCAGTGGTTTCTTACGAAGTGGATCCGTATAGAAGCTGAGTGCGCAGTAGGAGGGAATCGAACCCGCGACTTACGTCTCGGCCCGGTGAGCAGCGCAGCTGAGCTGAAGCCGTCTCGGTGCGCCGAGAGCGATGCCAGTGTGGAACGCGACCGCTCTGGATAACCACGTCAGAGGAGGCTGCCTCTCCAAGCGATTTCCGTTATATTGTTTGGTTTCGTATATCGCGTGGTGCACGTCTCGAGCCCCGTTTCTTCGAGATTAAGCGGGACGCCGTCAGTGTACCCGCTATTTGAATTGCAAGTCGTGACTTTGTACGGTGATTTGATAGTGATTCGCCGCTGAAGGGGAAGACGAGGAGTCGATAGCCAAGAATGCCCCGGGTGCTGGCGTCCGCTTCAGTGGTTGCTGGTGTTGAAAGACGGGCTATACAGCGGGGCAAGGGTCAGCCGTTGCCTTAGTTCGTTCCCTCGATTCGTGCATGACTATCTGAACAGTTTCAGGATCGGTTCGACACAAACTGAAATAAGCCACGAGAGAGAGAGAGAGAGAGAGAGAAAGAAAATTAAGGCAGTTTTGCACTAGTGGAGCCTGAAAGAAGTGCGGATTATGATGGTGATGGTTACGATTATGATAATGGTGGCATATATGTATGGCTCACTTCAAGTGCGGAACTCGGCAGCCTTCTTCGGTTTTCTTTTTCTTTCCTCCCCTCATTATTTCTTTTCCGATTGTCCAGTTTTTTCTTGCCTTTCTTTCTCTCAATATTTCTATATCTATTTATTTTTCTTCCTATCTTTTTTTTATTGGTTTCTTTCGCTGTCTGTCTCTCGCCTGCTTTCTTCTCTACTTTTATACGTCGTTTTTGCCTGCGTTGCGCCAAGCGACAGCAGCAGACAACATACCGGCCCGGGCTTCTAAAATGCTCTGCACTCATTATGAACATCAAGACGCACCAACAACAAGAGGAGGAAGACCTTTTTGACGCGAGCGCACACTCAATGCGCTACAGATGGCTATGCTTTACGTTGTTTGGCCTGCGTTGCACCAAACGGTGATACGACAGCTCTGTCCCCCATAGAGTACACCGCGCTTAATCCTTCGACACGCTACCTATGAAGAACCGCCTGTAAAGGTGTCAAATCACTACAACGTAACTTCAAGGCACTCAATATTGTATTGCAACAAGAATAATGAGCTAGCAGTTGAATTTGTCTGTGTTATAGTAACTCGTTCAAATTTGGCTGCAAATGAATATCTCTTAATCCCGAAATATTCATGCTTGGATTTGGTATAAACATTATCAAATCTCAGGGCGGGATTATAGTGCAAGTTCATTTTTGGTCATGTCTGTTTTGAGCAAAACATTGTTTGCAGGAAGCGGCACGTCCCACGACTCGTCGAAAGTATAGTATGGAGCCTTCAGAAAAGTGATGATATGTATCAGTACACTGAAAAATGAAGTTAAATGAAGAGAAACTTATTATGCAGGAGGTTCAGTTCATCCAAAGTACGATATATCATCCTATTTCGCACACTCTACTTGACGCAAATAAAAAAAAAAGCGAGTGGTGTACACGATTGTGTACATATCGTCTGAAAGGATTGAAAAAAAAAAGATTTTAATGGTGTATCAAGCGGCAAAGTTTGAAGGGAGAAGCTTGTGTCTCGCTCACTGCTTTTGAACCATAGTTTTTGTGTCTGCTGGCTCGAAAGTCGCGGGTTTGATTCCAGCCAGGTTGGTCGCATATCAATAAAGGTTTAATAACTACAGGAGCGTGTACTCCGTAATGTAAGTGCATCATGCATAGTTGCTTTTAGGTAGATTCGAAAGTGAGTCAGAATCGAAAAATAGCCAAAGTGGTGCCAGGATTATCGCTATATTTGTAGCCAAATAGAACAGAAACGCTGCTATGAGTGCACGCAACTTTTAATATTGTGCAGCGAATCGTAGGATTCTGAATGAGCAAGACCAGGGAATAGGTGGACAACAATATCATGGCTCACGTAAATGATGTGTGTGCTGCGGCTCTCTTTCTGGTTCGAGCCGCCGTGCTGCCATGCAGGCATTTTTGCCAGTGCCATCGCTTTCTGCGTGTTATACCTACGGAGCTCGTGGTGACCTTTTCTCACAAGCTGCTGTATATTTCAATCGCTATAATACTATTGTGTCCAATGAAAAAAAAAATGAGCCTGTAAGTGTACACTTCTTTCGTTGGAGTGCTATGCAGCTTAGGTAAGGTGCACCTCCGGACACATGCACCTCCGGACACATGTTTGTTGTTTGGTGGCAAAGAGTGTTTTCGTGATTGGTTGGTGCATACAAAGGCTTTCTGAGCATGATGGTGTCGTGAAGCACTCGTCAATTTGTTTTCGTTTTGCTAAACCGTCGAGTTACTTATTTTAAGGGCGTGATTGTTTTCCCTCATGCTTGGCCTTCAAGCCACCGATAAGTTGCAAGTTAATAAATAAAATACAATAAATTCCGTGCGCCTGTATACAGTTTATGCGAAATAGACATCTTACCACGTACTACAAAGCGACATCACGCCATTCAATCGTACACGTCAGTGGGAACATTAAAAGTTCAAGAGTAGACAGGAAGTAGCCACGGAGCCAACCTAAAATGTTTGTCTCCGGACGATGTCGTAAAAATAGCGTAATATGGCGCAATGCACCTTTCAACGACCACCCTGAGTGCATTTGTTAATGAACAGCGACTGATTTAAAATTTTCCGGAGCCCCCTTTCTACGGCGTGCCTTATTATTATTATAACGTGGTTTTAGCTCGCAGGACTCTTCGAATTGTCACGAAACTGGGGTAAAAGAGTTGGAATGGCACGAAAACTGACTATCATATGCTTTGGTAGTTCAGTAAACCACGCTTTATTTCTAACTTTGTTCTTGTTTTACGAATCATGTCCTTTTCAAGCTTCTTCTTTTTTTTCATTGTTATTTTGATAGGTACTCGTGTCAATCCGCCCTGCTACGGCCTCTACTTGGGGCTAGCAGTATTGCAAATGAATGAAAAAATAAATAACTAAATAATTGAATAAAAAATAAATTTCATATCGTGTTTTGTATGGTACTTTCACAACACCGCTGCTTTACGAGTCAATTTCGTGGCATGTTTTGTGCACCTACTGTAACAGGGCGAAGCCTACGGGTTGTGAAGTGAGACAAACGCAGGGGGGACCAGCTGTCGACATACGAGCTTAGAGGCAGGTAACGCTTGTGTCATATGACGCAGAGATGGTTTGCTGCATATGAGCCACCGCAGTAAAAGCAATCCATGGGCCTGCCTGCCCGCTTTTCAGGCGGAAGCGTTAAAGAACTCGTTTCGCAGAAATGCAGAAATTCCGGCGTCGGCGTCGTTCGTAGTGACCGAAAAATCATCATCTTGTGCGTGACCGAAAACTCGAGAACGATGCAAATGAAAGAAATAATATTAAAGGTCCTGAATCACAGTGGGAATTGAAGACAGGATAACCGCTGTTCATTGGAGGAACTTACTGGATTCCTAGAGAAGGCAAGCGAGTTAGGGGGAGACAGAATGTTAGGTGGGCAGATGAGATTAAGAAGTTTGCAGGGTATAAATTGGCAGCAGCAAGCACCGGACCGAGTTGACTGGCGGAACATGGGAGAGACCTTTTTCCTGCAGTGTACGTAGTCATGATGATGATGATGATGATTATGATGTTATACCGCATGGCCGCGCATCTGCTCGTAAATACAGCACTTAAAAAGAACTTCCTCTGCTGAGAAATGCAGTGAAAGTTGTTGTCATGTTTTAAAAACACACACGTCCTGTATACATGCTTCAGAATACGCCATGAAATATTGCAGAAATAGAGCGTGGTACAAGCGTACATTGCCATCAGGCGTCAGAACGCGTGATTGTCATAATGACTTCATGGTTTAAAGCCGGTCACCCATTGCAAAGGCACAGACGTTACTGCGCCTATATTCTCTTAAGGCCACGTAGTGAATGCATAGCAAGTTCGAAAATATTTCATGCACTAAGTGTTTGAAGCACGCACTAGGGACAGGATATCGCTATCTCGTTCAACTATGAAAGGCGAAGTTTGAGAGTCTCTCCCTTCTGTTCTAGCACGTACACTGCCAGCACGTACAGCCTGGAAGGAAATTGGCCACCGATTATCATATGCGCGCTGAAGCTGTATTCCTGCTTAGCCCGAGAAAATACAGTCTCTAAAGTCTCAGCCTGTTGTACTGTTTTCACCTCAGGTAGCTGCGAATCAAATTAGTGGAAACATGCTTTAATGGAGCATAAATTCACATTTAACGCCGGTAGTACGTGGTTCAGCCCTCCCGCTAACCAGCACAATACGTTTCCCCGTGTAACTATCACTTAAATAAACTGCAAGAATGGCTACTTTTGCAGCAAAGCTTTATTTAAGGTACCCTATTCCGCGAGTTAACTTGGCGGCTGTCTTGCGCAGTACGCTCGAGGCGTACGCTGGCGCTAAACGAGAACGCAAACACAATAGACTCAAGCCGCAACGCATCGATCACGCCGAGGCGAAAGTGTTTACGGCCAATCTCGTGACATAAATACGAGCCGTGGTGAGACGGGACCACCAGAGGTGCCCGAGGCAGACCCCCGAAGAGTCGAAAGAAGCGGGAAGCCGGAAGAGAAAGCCATGCGGGGTGTACTGCTGTAAACGACGACATAGAAACCAGCGTCGGTGGCTCGACGAGACGACTCGAAGAGGTTGGCGTTGTCACGATTCTCACGCCGGGCCGTCGGACCACGGGAAATTCGTTAACGAGTTAAAGTGCCCCCTAAAGAACGCCCGAGGGTAGAACGAACGAGCGCGTTGATTCTATCCTCGTGTTTCCGGTATTTCCGGCGCAGTTCGTGATGCCAGCTCCATCTTGGCAAAACTTGTGGTGCTTGTAGGTAGATGCATATACTGAAATAAAAATGGAACGATGCGTACCACCGTCAAGAAAGGATTCAAAACAGAACAGAAAGGACACCCTTATTATGTTCTGCCCTGAATACTTACTTGGTGGCACGCCTACTTTTGTTATTTTCTGTATGTACGCGGGACGTCGGGAGGAAGTAAGCTCGCGATTGGTCTATGTACGAGGGTTATCACTTGTGAAGTGAACCGCCATGGTGGTCTAATTGTTATGGCGGCTTGACTGCTGCACTCGAAGGTCTCAGGAATCAAATCCCGGCCGCGATGACCGCCTTCCCATAGAGGCAAAAACGCTACAGGACTGTGTACTCAGTTTTAGGCGAAGATTTAACGAACGCAAGACGAACGAAATTTTCGGAGCCTTTCGCGCCCACGTCTCTCATAATTATGTCATGGTTTTGGGACGCATGATCCCGGCGATTAATAAATTGCCCCCTTAGGTTGCGTCACCTGGAGAGTGTGCTGGTGCGAATGACCCTTAAGGTGCCACATCGGGACATCTCACTCTAGTAGGAACAAATACTAGGGGGCAGACATTCTGCGAATTCAGTTCATAGGCTCAAATATCGACTTGACTGTGTTAGTGAAAGTATCCCAGTATTCGAGTGACGTCACACACGCCGTATAGTGCGATGAGTGAAGCTTTCATTGTGCTTCTTGAGATAAGCAGATAATGCTTATATATGTTCTTATCAACATGTAATTATCCAAGAAAATGTCAGCTTTCAGACGTGTGCTATGGGACGTCCTTTTGTATATTCTAGCCGCATATTTGATATGATTTGATACGAATACAGATTTTATTTCATTTCATTTTGGTTTGAATTACCATACGTTATAGAACAAAATGCAAGCTAGGGAACAAAACACCGGCATTATGATGACATTGTATGCCCACCATAGGTCTCACATGTGCTAATAGAAGCGAAGGACATGAAAAAAAATGTTTTTTTATTCTGAGTTCACCACTGAGTTTTATTCTGAGTTCGCTAAACATAGCTACGCAGCACAAGCTGCCTGTAATCTGAAAATTGCGGTATTCCCTCTTGTAGCTACACCTTACGCGTGTACACGACTACTGGTACAGGCGGATATTCTATACTACAGCTCGGCTGCTTAGCATTCTGGCTTCGCTATAGACGCGTCTGAAGGAACGCGCGTACAAGATGGATGGGCGGTCACTTTTTCCCTTCTGTTTCTCTCCTTTCTGACCGGAGTTATTTTCGACTCCCGTTCTCATCCATAACGAGTGACACACCGCCTTCTTTTTGTTGCTACTCCGTCTACGCAGTCTGGAAGCGTCAAGCGAAAAAAAAAAGAAATCGGTGAAGCTTTAGCTAAACTACTCAAGACATTTAACAACGAAACTGCACAATTCTGAAGAATAAATCTGGTTGATTTCTGAATTTATTCTAGGCCTTAGCTAGGTGACGCGAGTTGCTTCTAGGTTTTTTCTATGCCGTTGCTGGGCTTTCTAAAGACGGGTGATGCTAGGTTTTTCCCACGTTGATTTTCAGCGCTGTGGGTTTCACGTCAAACCGCAAACAGTCGCAAACATGACACGAGTGTCCGAAATCCAGAGACGGAAACTCGCACTGAAACGGAGCACGCGCATATCAAAAGATCTACGGGAACGTCGTTGTTGGTGTGTACGCTTCCCGCCAATCCGAGGTATCCTCGCAGCCACCCTTTGCCTTTCTCGTTCTCTAGTGTTCTCTCGTTGCACAGTCGACCACAAAAGTTTATTGACCACGGGAGTGCGGGGCCGAAAGCCTCTTCGCGACACTTCCGCTTTATATGTCAGCGACAATCGACAGCACAGCACAGCAGCACACAAGACGCATTTCCACCTCAGTCTAGGGCCTGTCTGTTTTCCGACTGCCGGTACAAACACAATTTTCACTGCTCGCTATTTGACGCGACGTTTCTTTGGCGTCTTTGTCTACTTGCTTGTGCGTCGAGAGCAGTTTATGAGCTCAACTGTTATCAGTCGCATCGCATCGCACCATGAGAGCGTTGATCATGCTACGAAAACAGAAATGTGACGGTCAGACTGCAGACGTGCGCTTCGCGTGAAAAACTGCGAACCAACTATGCCCTACACGGCAGTATAAAGTTGAAAGACCAGTGAATAACGAGAAGAGCCGTTTCCGGCTTAGCACTGTGGTCGGCGGTCGATGGCGCACCGCTGGGTGGCGCGGACTGACACTTTAGCAGACGCTCGCGGGTTCCACAAACGTTTGCGGTTGACTGTACATACTCGGGACCTTCGTTCACCGCCATCGCCTTGCAGCCATTTGTTGGGCTAACTGCTGCCCTCCTCATTATTAATGAACCACTGGTGAGTAGGACGGGGATTTGCCCGATGTCCGCGGGACACACCCGTTTGTGATGATGATATAATTTTTTTTTCGGTTCGCTGGACGAGGATCGACTTGTTAAAAACAGGTTCGCTATAAAAGAACGAATCAAAGTGAAAAGCGAGGTCATATTAGGTGCTGGTCGAGTGTGATTGCCTGGCCTACTGTCTCAAGGCCTCGTTTTGTATGTACGAGGCTTTGGAAATGACGAAAATAAGAATAATGAAAATGTCAACGGAGCCATTAAGATAACCTATTTCTCTCAGTCTGACGGTTTTATTTTATTATACTTTTCAATGTCGCCGACATAACTTCAATAACGTTTCAGAATTTTCGCATCTTGTACTAGCGGAAAGGCGCGAGCCGGTCTTGGAGGGAAGGCTACGGCGTGGTGTGGTCGAAATAGTAAATTTAATTTTTTGAATAGTTTGTGCATTGTGAGACATGTCTATTTTTTATGCACTGTCTCTTTTCGCAGCATATTTTCTGTGATTTCCATGAATGGCAGATGGGGCAAATAAAAGAAAATAAAAAAGGGGGAGAATGTCTTGGAACAGTTTCCGTCCAGGGGAGAGGCTGCTAATTCTTAGGAACATTTTTACTCTTGCTTTTTCAGCAAAGTACGTCGACATAAATATTCCTGAAATAATAATAATAATAATAATAATAATAATAATAATAATAATCGGAAGTAGAAGAAAAAGAACAACAACCCTGAGGAATTTCTACAAGGTACGACTTCTCCAGCCTTTCCATTTGGGACGTGCAATTAATTTGTTACTATTCGTGAAGATGCTACAAAGAACTTTTTCGCGAAACGCCGCAGTGAATAAAAAAATACTCTATACTCTGTGACAACCTAAAAAAAAATTTGCCTCCCCATCCCCAAGAAAAAAAAAACAAAAAAAGACACATACACACAGAACCACGGAGAGCCTATAACATACATACACCTGAGAAAGGTATACGTAGCCGTAGGTAGGATGCTTAGGTAGCCGCTTTCCGTTTAAACAGTAAGCTTTTTTTTTCTGGACTAATGTAAATACCACAGATACGAAAAGTTAAAGACTTGTCTATACTGCCTAAATTATTACGTTTGGCTAAGCAGTCCATACCTGAACAAACTTAGCACACCGAACATGATGTTATTCTGTTTTGCCGTTTGTGGCTAAGGGTGGATTACCACGAAGCTGTTCTTGTTTTCAGTCGAAATGATTGGCAGCCCTTTCTGGGACAACTTGGCAGCGGGGAAACATTACAGCACATCATCTGGGACCACCCTCGCTGTGATGCGCAGAAGAAATCGCTCTACCTCGCTCTGCCTCGCATAGACTACAGACCGATGGCGGCAAAAACTATTCTAGGATGTCGTCCCGGGAGGTCATCGCGGGTGCAGGCAACGAAGGCAGGGCTCGATCTCTTGAAGACAACAGCAGTTGCACCGATGGTTATAGACCGTAGAGTTTCATACAAAATTATTGTATTATTGTAATAAAGTTTATGTTATTGAATAATGGCTTCATCATCACTGTGAGGTGTGCTTCACTTTGTGAGTGCCTGCTCTCTCTCTCTCTCTATCCATCTTTAAAACTGCCCCATTCATTAAGATCGTTAAAATTAACTAACCGCACTCGCTTCGCAGTAGAAGGAAGTTTACTACTACTCCAAGTTCGCTCTAATTACGGCATAAAATTATCGTCATTCACAGCCATTTCGTTATGGAACTCTATTCCACCTACTATAAGGTCTTTAGCTAAGCTACACACATTAAAAAAAAAAAAACTTTAAAATTATAACTACTAACATAAATTATTCTATTCATTTCTTTCTGATTAGTGATAGAGCGTTTGTATTGTTGTAGTTGTATCTATTACTATGTTTTATTCGTTTCGCGATATACCCTGTTATGTAACATTGTTCTGTTTATACTATTTCGTCTTGCCATTTTCCATAGCAATTTTTTTCAGGCTTTTTTTATTGCGGGTACCCCTACAGACTTCGGACAAGGGGACTCTAGTCTGTAAAACGTTTCCTTAATTTTATGTATTGTTACTAAACCTCAAACTTCAAACTAGAGGGCACTCTGGTGCTTGATCATTGACCCACCGTAGAAATAATGGGTGTGGTACGCAAATTTGCGTAGTATTCGTGCTTGCGGGCTTCGAACACACTAGTGGCTTTGTTTATTGTTGCGTTTTGGTGTTGTTTCAAATAAAATAACGGATCGTTAAGAGCAACGCGAGCCGACTGGAAGAGGTCCGCCTAAAAAGTAAAAGTGGTGAAGTGCAACTGCTGACCACTTGCCGATTGTCGTTTCGTGACAAAGCGGCACCAAGCCAGGCGAAGCCAAACAGAGACGAAAGAACGAGGATTAGACCGATCTATGTAATTGTTCCCGTGCTGGCTGAAGTGTCATGCTTTGAAGCTGCTATAGACATTAGCGCAAGAGTTCTGTTCAGCGCATTTACGGGAAGCTCCATGCACCCATCTATGACCTGCGATATGGCGGTCGCGCGGATGCCATCTCGGAGGCCATGACCCATTTTTCATGCCAGTGTAGGGTAGCAGTGCAGGGTCCTTTTGGACTGGTTTACAACCCCGTATTTATTTTCCCTCTTATTCCTTCCTTCTTACTAGGGCGTTACTAATACACCGTAGAATGCATAAGTAATCTACAATATTTCTGTGCGTTTAATGCGAAGCCAACGGGCAAACTGGTCAGTAAATTGCTTAAGAAGAATCACTACGAAGAAATTAAGGTGTAAAACGAACCCAAAGAAAAAACATCCAGTAGAATTTCCCCATGAAGTTGGCCAAATATCCGTATACGTTGTTACCGTAGTAATGTGTATTGTCGTGGCGCCCCCTGCAAAAGTTTTTTTTTTTTTGCGGGGAGGGGGGGGGGGGGATCAGCGTGGCGTCTTCTACCATCTTTCAAGCGTTCAGCAGCGTCCAAAACGCTGTGGCCTATCGCGCGGCGCGATCATATTGCAACGTGTGTTTGTCATTTAATTCGGGCAAAGACAGACATGTCGTGGGCTTCTTCGGCTTCGTCAGTATATCTGAGCCGACGATGCGTTTCACCGGCAGAAGTACAGCGAGACTCTAATGCACGCTAACGTTTATGAGTTAAGGAAGTGCAAGGCACTCAGGAATTCACACATAGTCTTAAAAGATATGGTTGTAATACATCAACACGGAAAAATTAGCCGTGCCGCCAGAGCGGTCGTCCTTCATCGGCGTGTTACGGTGTATTACGTGTCTCGGCCGTCTCGAAACGTTTCGAAGGCACCCCCACCGACCTCCCGCGGAGAGACACAGCCACGACAGGCGCCAAGGAACGACGCACATGTGAACTTCGGCCCATTACCAGCTGCATCCCGGGCCCCACTGTGTTACGCATTGCGTAATTAGGCGCCCCGCGCAGAAGCAGCAAGCGAAGGCCGTTGCCATCACTGCCGGAGCACATAAGAATGGGAGGGGAATTATGCAGTTTCACTTTTTCTCGCTGCCCGCCGGTGGCCCTATACCCTCAACCGCATGTCTCCCTTCTCTCTCCGGCACCCCGCAAGCAGCGTCCGTTCGGGCTCCCGCGAACGCCTCGCCGGTGCGTTCGCCTTGAAACGGAGAGAGAAATTGTTTGGCAAGGCCCCTTTTTCTGGTGCACCAATTAGTCGAGGCGTATGCCCTCCGCTGCCGTGGTGCGCGCTGGGGATCGTTGCTCTGTAACGACGCCGCTTACTTATTGCTCCGGGAAAGCGAAACGACGAACAATAAATAGTGAGGCAAGAATTGGTGACACTCTCCCCTTCTTTCGCGCTATTTGTTCTGCCTCTCCATCTTTTCGTTTTATTTTTGGTTGGATACATGTGCGGAAGACCTGAAACTGGATGTCGACTCAAGTTTATTTCACATTTCTTTCTTTCTTTCTTTCTTTCTTTCTTTCTTTCTTTCTTTCTTTCTTTCTTTCTTTCTTTCTTTCTTTGTTCCTTTCTTTTTTTTTGTTTCTTCACTTGCTCTTATTGCTTTCTTTCTTTCTCTCAGCTTTCGCTACTTCAAATCCCCCCGCTGATTGACCCAGAATGGCGTCCTTGAATTGAGCTGTGCGATAACAGGCCGTCGATGCAGAAAAAGCAGCTTCGCCTTCGGTTCTTAGCGCCGCCGCTGCTGTTACTGCAGTTTACGGGCCGGCCCTCTGTGATGGCGGCCATTTGTGGTTGACGGTGACAGCTAACGTTAAATGCACACTGCGCTCCACCAGGAAACAGATTTTTCTTCTTCGAATTTAGCGCGGAAGCTTATCAAAAACTCGAACAATAAGAAATAACATACACGCAAGTGCTAGCTTTTTATAGCGCTTGCGTGCGTTTCTTTACCTTCGCCTTCTAAAGCTCGTGGGATTAGCACGAGGATATGACCCATACGCTATTCGCTTCTCGCCTTAACGTACGTTTTGGTCTTCAATCCTGTAACACCAACACGCCCTAGCAAGCATGTCGCCCCGCTGCGGTGGTCGAGTGGCTAAGGTACGCGGCTGCTGACCCGCAGGTCACAATATCGAATCCCGACTGCGGCGGCTGCATTTTCGATGGAGCCGAAAATACTGTAGGCCCGTGTGCTCAGATTTGGGTGCACGTCAAAGAACCCCAGGTGGTCGAAATTTCCGGAGCCCTCCACTACGGCGTCTCTCATAATCATATAATGGTTTTGGGACGTTAAACCCCACATATCAATCATCATCAACTAAATCAGATCTTTCAGTAACAGGCATCGTTTGCACGTAGAGGAGTATAAATCATACCAAAGAATTGCTGTCACGGATATCTTGTCGCATACCAAAGAATTGCTGTCACGGATATTTTGTCGAAGACGCAGCCTTGCGTTTGTTCAGCATCAGGAGCAGTGGAGGCACATTCGACTTGCAGTGCTTCTTATACGAAGGAACTGATGAAACGGGAGGTGAAATTCACACGCCTATGAAACACGGACGGGAGAATACATGACCGAACACGAGCAAGAGTGCGCCATTTCCCATTAAATATGCTTCTAAAGTTGCGTAGTAAGTCGCGTTATGCTCAGCCCACTCACTCAGATATTTGTACCGACAAATGCGTACTAATCTGTGAGGTATCGAAGGTGACAGTTCGTGAGCGGCTAGGTCCCCGTGAGGCTGGCTACACTATTATAACGAATTCGAGAAGTTCAAGGTTTTGTTTAAGTTGGTTCTGTTGATTATTAGACATAGTTTTGTCCATGAACATTTATAGTGACACACGAGATAGAGTTGAGGTCAGCATGAAAATAAGTTACTGTGTCAGTGCCCCCTCGATTACATTGAGTGTGCAGGAAAACAAAAGTTTGGGTGGTTTTGACTTGCATGCACGTGATAGAACACTTTTCTGTTCTCTTTGTTATAAATACAAGTTCCAAAAATAAAAATCACTTGAGAGCAGCACGCGTCCTAACCTCTTCCTTGAACCCGTACTTTCGGCGCCATAGCTTACGTGGATATTATAACGGAGACACATACGCAAGGGGGGGGGGGGGGGTCTTCGTTATTCTCACCTAAACTTTTCCTGAACTAAATATATTATCGATGTTGAGCAAACCTTAATTCAATACATTCGAAGAATTGTCTGTGGCAAGTTCTGTTTTTTTTACAATCAGATAATCTCTTAAGAACCCACCGAATCTTCGAAAGTCGGGGATTCGATTGACTTGTGGGGTTTAACGTCCCAAAACCACCATTTGATTATGAGAGACGCCGTAGTGGAGGGCTCCGGAAACTTTGACCACCTGGGGTTCTTTAACGTGCACCCGAATTTGAGTACACGGGCCTACAACATTTCCGCCTCCATTGGAAATGCAGCCGCCGCAGCCGGGAATCAAACCCGCGACCTGCGGGTCAGCAGCCGAGTACCTTATCCACTAGACCACCGCGGCGGGGCAGTCGTGGATTCGGGCTATTCTAGCGAAGACTAATAATTTCGTCCACTTCACTTTCTTCACATCTATATGAAAATTAGTACGTGAATACACTTAGAAATGATGCAATTAGCTTTCTCTATACCTTCCACGGTCTCATCATTTCCTGTTTTTTATTAAGGCTGCTGTTCGAGTGGTTCATCATCACCGTGAGAAACAGCAAACGACCCTCAAACCGACAGCTGATATCTTTTTGTCCTGCAGAAATCTTCAGCGAAGAAGTTTGATAAGCTGACAGAGGAATCCGGAGATTTTCGCCGTACCTAAGGCAACCCGTTGAAATGAGTGAGTACGCTCGGATGGCAGGTTGATACGAGGGGGTTGGGGCAAGGCGACGGGTGGGTGCATATATGGAGCTCATACGAATCCACCACCACGCAGATAAATAACAGAAATTGTCAATTACAGGGACACTCTCACGAGCTGCGTTTCTGTACGTAGGCACCACGGAGGTTATGTATAACCTCGTTGGTGGGAACGCTGATGTTGAGGGAGCGAAGATAGCGTCCAGATGACCGTAGACCTGTGCAGGAAGACGTGTGAGTAAAAGGGGGGATGGGGTAGAGGACGAGTGGCAAAATTTTATCTCAGTGCTTCCCACTCTTCTTTTCCCCTATTCCATTGAGCCTCTAACAAACAGAAAGCAGTAGAAGGAGGAGGTACTGGAGGAGGGGGGGGGGATGCATCACCTCCGCCCCCGTTATTCTGAGCGCACGCTTGCGGAGATCAAGATGATATGGTTGGTCCTCATTCGGTTTCGTTTTGTTTGGTACCACTCGAAAGCGAGAGGCGGTCGTACAACGCTTGGAACACGGACGCAACCGTGGCGGGTCGTGTCCGCGATTACGGTCGGACCCGTTCGGCGAGTGATTTGTGGCGACTCTGTCGCGGCGCTCGATGTGCGTGACTCCGGAATCGGAGCAGCCGGGGAGAAAACAACAACAACAACAACAACAACAACAACAACAACAACAACAACAACAACAACAACAACAACAACAACAACAACAACAACAACAACAACAACAACAACTACAACAACAAGACTCGCAGTCTCGTTTTCTCTTTCTTTCAAGTTTTGAAGAATTGCGCAATCATTCTGAAAAAAAAAAAGGTTGAGTGGCCGTGTCCTAAGTCGTTACTCTGGCAGTATACACTGATAATAAGTCAATGCTGGACAAATAGATACAGGTGCGGCTGGTGTTGGGGCGGACGAAGCTTTCAGCGTTGCCGCTGATCGAATTACATGTCCAGCTCGCGGACGAGGGCGCGGCAGCTGCATGCTTTCGGGAGGCATGTATCCTCACCCACTCGAAACCGTGGAAGCGTAGAATTCTCTCTTTTTTTTTTTCTCCAAAGCAAGCCCTCCAAAGGCCGGATGTCGTTGACCTGTGTGTCTTTTGAAGGTAAACTCATAACGTTTGCTTCGATTGACTATGGAACGTTCTGGGTCGTGTCACTCTGATTCCGCAGATTCCGATGTCTTGAGACGCTGTTATCTAGCTTCGTCCTTTACCCACGCGCCTTATGTTTTTTTTTTCATCTTTTTCTACTGTTTTTTTTCTTTTGGTTTTCATGAGTGATTTCCAACGAAAGTCGTTTTGATGTCGTGTCACTTTCATTCCACAGATTCCGATGCATGTAACGTCGACGTTCCCGTATCGGTGGCTCCTTCTACCGACGTTTTTGTGTTCTTCGTTTCTTCTTGCTCACTTCTTCACTTGTTCGATTGAACTTCGGCGAAAGTGGAGCACTGGTGGAATTTCGTTCCTTTCCTGTAGTCACATCGCTGTCACTGTGGGTAACCGTTCTTTTTTGGATGTGTTTGTTGTCGTATGTTTGTTGGTTGTGCAATAATGGCGGCGTGGTAGGAAACGCTTCAGCCCGCGATGCACGCTATTCGCTGCACCAGTTGCCGCTTCTTCGCACAGATTTGCGAAAGTGCATTCCGGTGTTGCGAGTGCCCCTCGGGCACTTTGCCAGGCGAGGGAATCAGGTCTGTCTGTAGAAGACGATGCGCACTATATAGGTATGAACGTAAGCGCCTGCGTGGATATTTCCCAAGTTACCTTATTTAAACACAACGAATTCTTTTTTTTTTTGCATGCAGCTTCCGCGTAGCACTGTTAAATTAAGTCACGGCTCACTATAAAAGCTGACGTTTGCCTCTTCCTGCAGCCCATTCGTCGATACTAGTTCGAAAGTCATTTACGTTGGTTTCTACCTTATAATGATATTTGGGGTTTCTCTCTCTTCTCTTTCCTCTCTCTCTATCATATCTTTATGCCACCCTCCCCATTCCCCTAGCGTAGGGTAGCAAACCGGGCATGTGCCTGGTTAACCTCGCTGCCTTCTCTCTTCTTGTTCTTGTCCTCCCTCCTCCCTAACTTTGAAGTGAAGGCCTACGCTACTCTCGCCTCAAGTGGTCACAAAGAAAAGGTGTGATCAAGCTTGGCCAATTCTATTAATCCAATTTAATCGATACACTGGGTCTGGTGTCTTCTTTTCCTTTCGATAAAAAACAACAACAAGCATTTAAGTAATAATATTGTTAGTGTTAAACGTCCCAAAACCGCCGTACGATTGAGAGACGCCTTAGTGGAGGGCTCTTGAAAATATTACCATCTGGTGTTCCTTAAGGTGCACTGACACATCACGCATTATACGGGCCTCTGCCATTTTGTCTTCATTAAAATGCAACCTCTGCAGCCGTTATTGCACCCACGACATTCGGCTCAGTAACTGAGAGCCGTAGGGACAGCTCCACTGGGATGGGCGGTTTGTTCTACATAAAAGGAAGGTTACGTACAGCCACCACGAACATTATAGCAAGTTACAATGTAGACTAATAGGCAACAACGCGAAGATGAGAACTTCCAATGGGGCTCGTGCTTGGAACTGCGACATGTTCGATCATTCCAGCGACTATAGGCGGCGCAGCGGAAGGTCGAAATGACGGACGAGACGGCGATGTTGCGAGCGTTTACGTCAGCGACGCAGAGCATAAAGACGCGTTCATTGGTTCATGAATACTGAGAGACCGAACTGCGTCGCAGTTTTATCACCGTGTTGCAGCTTCGGAACGGCCACATGGCGCCGCCTGCGTCGCTGGAATGACCGACAACACGCCACCTGTGCGTTACGCGCCATGCAAGCGCCGTTGACTTTCTGGCGAGCCACGAGCCTTAACGAAACTTTGTAAGCAGTGTAATCTACCTACGGGAATGTCCACTCTTTATGTAGTAGGTATGTTTCTCTACGTACGCACAATGAACGCATGTACTCTCGCGTGGAGTATTTGTGTTAGTATCGAAAAAGTATACTTATGGTTGCAACGGAAACCACGAAACACGTCTCTCTCGCACCGATGAATGGCTGGTGAGCCGCAAAATCTTACTTGCCAAGAATATATATATATATATATATATATATATATATATATATATATATATATATATATATATATATATATATATATATATATATATATATATATATATATATATATATATATATATATATATATAATATAGAGAGAGAGAGAGAGAGAGAGAGAGAGAGAGGAAATTAGAGAACGACTTCACAGAGTCGCAATGTCGTCCTACAGATAGGTCGCAAAAGGACTGATCTGAAGGATCACCGCGAATGAAGCAAGGCCATGTCTTCCCAGGCGCTAGCCTTGGCAAACTATTCTCGCTTTCGTGGCCGTAAGACAGGGAAGTGCACGCGGAACGTCCTCATGTTGTGCCATGAGCACCCTAACCGGCATGAAGCCCGCCCATTTGCGCTCGTAAACGGGTCGTGGGTGGTTGTGGGAGCACCTGAACACGAAGCAGGTAAAGCTATAGCTTCACGTGATTTGCGACAAACTGTGAAGGTGAAAAATAGTCTGTTGCTCTGTTGCGTGCCGAGAATGTCTGCAAATGGGTGCGGGTTAAAGAACCCCAGGTGATCGAAATTTCCGAAGCCCTTCACTACGGTGTCTCTCATAATCATATGGTGGTATTGGCCCATTACACCCCACATATGAATCGAGAACGTCTGCAAATAGAAGAAAACTGGGTTCGTGGTCTAACGGCTATTCGGAATGGACAAAACTTTATAAGCGGCCAGGTCTAGGAACCTCATTGGGCCTATAGGCCACCCGGGTGGTCGCGGTAAAGTATAGCCTTTTGCCACTTCCCGGGCCCGCTGGATGGCCCAAATTTGGTCTTGAAGCTCTGAGCTAGCCAGAGCGTCGGGCCAACGCGTCTCAAGGAACCTTCGGGTTTCGGTGATTGGAAAAGCCGTGTAGTGTGTGGTAATTTCCCAAAGATGCGTTCTGTGTCTTCGTATTTGTGGTTACATAGGATATTACAGCAAGCGTCGGGGAACTGCCTGGGGTATATGCGGTTGAGGTGCGCTGGATTTTGATATGTTCTCGTTTGTAGGCTTCTCCAGTCTACTTCTTGTGACCTATCTAGTTTACTATACTCTTCATTTTGTCCTATTTGCATAAAAGGTGTGAAGGATCAGAAATATGTAATGAAAACATTTAATTTCAGTTACGCTAGCCAGTGATGTCTATTACCTAATGTGAAGAAAGTTGCTGTAATACCCAAAGACGTTACTGTGGCTCGACAGATTGGTCATAGAACAGAGCCCTAGAAAGTAGCGAACAGTAGTCCATGCAGTGTTTTGATTGTCATCACGGGACGGCTTTCTGCTCTCCCATAGTTGAGTACATCGTACTTTAAATCGTTAGCAACTTTTTCTAAACACTCAAGTAGAGTGCTATGCTTTCCCAGCACATTTATCCGAGGTCCTCCGCTTACTCTACCCAGACTAAGAAACGGCATTAGTAGTGAATGGATATACATCTGAACCTATCGAAGTAAGTAGGGACATTCGACAAGGCTGTCCCCTCTCCGCCATTCTCTTATTATAATGCCTAAATCCATTATTGAAACAAATTCAGAAATGCATTTCAATACATGGTTTTCCTCTCCCAGGCTTGGGCGAAGTGAAAGTAGCGGCGTACGCCGATGACATATCGTTGTTTATTCGGAACATAGATAGTTACAGAGCCTTTTCGCGAATATTTCACACGTATAGTTACCTATCGGGAGCACGTCTTAATCCGGGAAAAAGCAAGGCATTGTGCTTTGGGATGCACATTGAAGAGTTCCCTGACGGCGTCCAAATCGTCCAAGGAGTTAAAGTCTTAGGTGTAACTTTCCTTTCGACTGATGAGGTAGCCTGCACCACACGGGAAAAAAATCCAACACAAAGTGGACAAACGCATTGAAGTCGCCAGAACCTTTTAACTACCTTTTACTGAAAGGGCTCATCTAATTAAATCCAGCATAACAGCGCCACTGCTTTATGTAGCCAGAATCGCTCGACCACCTCGTCGGGTTTTGCTGAGAGTGGCTACTGCGTGCGGCTTTTTTTTTTTTTTTTGGGGGGGGGGGTTGCCAGAGCTTTGGTCCGCCTACCAGTAAAATGGGGAGGGCTCAGTGTACCCAACCTTGATGTAATGTGCCGCATGTTGGCTCTCAAAAACACCTGGGCATTCTTAGAGAACTCATCGTATCGAGGCAGGCAACTTGTAGTGTATCTGCTAGGAACCTCCAGAAGACTTTTTGGTTTAGCAAACGGCACGGGACCAGCTGCTGAGCAGCCACCTGCGTATTACACACATGTTATAAAATCTTTGCAACAATGGCGAAATGATTTTCCAGTTGAAGAACTTATGGAAACGTCCCCTACCGACATGAGTGAACTAATAGCGTTTAAAAGCCTATCTGAGGAACAACGCCAGAAATGCCGGGCGAAAAGACGTTGGACTCTTACAAACACGTCTCTCCCCTCCGAAGTCCGGGACCTAAACTGGCTTAGGGAATGGGAGGCTTTACCAACGGCCGACCGCCTTGCGGCGTGGGGCGTGGCGCCCTCCGCCACATGCCCGCAGTGCGGTCGCGTCGAAACACTGAACCATGTCTTTCATGAATGTATAGTAGCACGCACCTTTTGGCGCATGGTTACCAGAATGTTCCTAACAAGTGTGCAGTGGGAGTCTAACCACAGGGATAACTTCGTCGTACTCTTAATGGCTATCGGAGCCTTCGTCTTATGGAAACGAAGGGTACCTGCGTGTCTGAGGGGACGCCCCCAGAGAGCCATGTTTCCCCTACTACATCAGCTGAGAAACATAATGCTTATGCATCTTAATGCAGAACTAGTCATGCAGGGAGAGGAGGCTTTCCTCCGACGCTCGTCTACGCGATTGAATTTATTATCGTAAAAAACAACAGAGTGTCCATGCCTTTCCTCCCCTATTGAGGAGGTGGGCTAGAGCTTGTACCACTGTGACATTACAGTGTGTATTTTCTTTTCTTCTTTAGAAACATGTCACTTTTGTGAAATATTGTTCTTGAGCGCGAGAGCAAACTGTACCCACAAGTGAATGCTAAACATCACCCTACATTGTGAATGACCCCCCTTGTTTGTTCACATAGCCTTACTATTTATTTAAGTTTAATCATCTCGATGTCATGAATGTCCTGTCTCTGTTGTACAATTTTGCATTGTACGTCACTGCATACGCAATAAGTTCTTTTCGCTGTATATAACAGCTTGCATTGCACATACGCATTGTTCAGCATTGTCCAATTTTATGTGTGCACATAAGCTGTGTAAGATATATCCGGAAATGAAATTCTCTTAAACGTGGAGTACCACCTTCTCTAAATCATTAAACCGTTATTCTAAGCACACTTCTACCTCTTCGTCTGAATAGTAGAGTACATTTGTGTCTCGAGATGTTATACATATCTATCAATATATAGTTGGTAACAGCATACTTTGCCTTCTGTAGTGAGGAACCACTTGTCGTGAACTCGTTCACAGCAATATGTTTGTCAGCACGAACAGGGCCTCATCAAGTGTGAGGCCTTTGGGACGCCTTTACGCTCTCCCATAGTGGAATATCTAGTACTCTGAATCGTTACCCACTTTTTCTAAAAACAGATGGCTTCTACCTCTTCATCTGAATGACCGAGTACATAGTACTCTAAATTGTCGTAAATTTGTTCTAAAGACTTTTTTTCTGTTTCGGGTATTTTGTTATTCACACTTTCGACGCTTATTTCTATGTAAATGCTAGTGATGCGACCGCCCTCACACACACGGATGAGTATTGCACCGAGTGCAGATTCATTTAAAGTAGAAAGTTTCGAATGTGGTAGATATTTCATGGTTGTGCGAGCACGCAGAATATAGCAATTGTTCTCGTGTCACAATTCTCGCAGTACTAAATCCTGCGCTTCCGCTGAATCCTTCGCCAAATGTAACTCCGCTGTGTAAAACCTGAGCATGCGTGTTGCGCTCGGACACAGCGGTTCCCGTTCATACAGTTCCCACTACTCCGTTTACGAAACCGTCGATGACGTCAACGTTTGAGGTGAGCACGTAGGGCATTCCCGGTAGATGTGGTATCTTATTAGAGGGAGATTCGCGAGCTCGGAATGCAACTAGCGCGCTACTTTTGCTGCGCTTTATCGGCTTTCTGCTTGTTACGGCAGTTGAGGTACAAGTCGTCTGCAGCGTATTCAGTGAAGTTGTAAAAAGTTGTTTCCTTCAGATGTAGCACCGGAGAAGCGCCGGTGGAAAGATCAGCCGTGCGTTTGGATAGGAAGTGGCGGCCTCTCTTGAGCGGCGTGGGGGTCAGCTGCATGCTTCCAGAACGCTTTTAGCGATCGCAAAGGAATGTGAAAGAGCAAAACGATTTTTTCTCGGAATAATAAAGTACAATTTCACAATCCCGAAAACGTAACTGTTACCGCGACACGAGGCTCGATAATCGAGAAATACGCGCGAAGAAAACACGCGGGTGGTGACGCCCCCGTGAGACTGCTGCACCAGACATCGTGACGTAAAAACTTCGAAGAAGTCTATTGGGCCCTACGTTTCCATTCGACGAAAACGAAATACATTGTAATCTGTGGGTCCTATTGACTTAGCATACGAAGTTTCAGAAAAAAATTATCGTGCCGATTCCACGAAAATACAAAAAAATACATTTTGAAACTTGTGACTTCACGCGTGGAGATCTTGGCGCGAAATTGCAAAAATAAAACTTCAACATTAATTTGCTCCGCTAATAATGAACGTATGATACGGTGTTAAAGTTCTCCGAGTGCAGTTTATCAATCTAAACCAAGTTCATCATCAGTCTCTCTTTAAGTTGACTTTTGTGCCAACTCCTTTGTTATTACTAATAGTTATATTATTTTAGACCTTGTTCGTCAATGTTGACCCGGTTCAAAGCATGCCTGGCCTTGTTTTAGGCCTGTATTGACCGCTTCATTTCCACTGTGGCCACGCTACATGAATATCTGTGGATGTACCACATGTCGGGCACCAAGAGCGCTACGTACGTAATCAGGTAAAGTTTTCGTACGTTTAGGCTAATTCGTTTGGATCGTTCTTACGTGCCATTTGCTTTTCATGCTTAGATGGATCAATCAAGCTCTGCGTAACACATACACACGACGTTATATACCCGACCCGCAGGTCGTGCGATGAAATCCTGGCTGCGGTGGCTGCATTTTCTGTGGAGGCGAAAATGCTGTAGGCCCGTGTGCTCAGATTTGGGTGCACGTTAAAAAACCCCAGGTGGTCGAAATTTCCGGAGCCCTCTAGTATGGCGTCTCTCGTAATCATATGGTGGTTTCGGGACCTTAAACTCCACAGATCAATCAATCAACGTTATGTACCACCCGGAACCGTGACGCCCACAAGAAGGTCTTCTTTGCATCCGGCATGGCCCAAATCTCTGTCATCGCTGATGATGTTGATGATGAAACAACTATTCAGAATCCAGCGAATGGAAGGCCTGGGCCTAGGGCAGTCTAGATGGCCACCTGGAGCTGTTGCTCCCGCGCTGCCTCTAGGGCTCGCTGGACGGCCCGAAGTTGCTCCATGTGTTCTGAGCTTTGCAGCGCGGCCAACCACCACGCCCGCAGTTCTTCCGAAGAGACCGCCATTTGATCTTGGCATATTGGACATCCCCACAACATGTGTTGAAGGGTGGCTCTCCCAGACTTGCATATATTGCATGCGTCACTCTTTTATATGGCAGAATAAAACGAATCGGAAAGATGTATCAGGCACTGTTCCTTTCACGTAGGAACGACGATCGGGGCACCCAACGCTTTCTGGAACACTGCATCTATTTATTAAAAGCTCATCATTGTACACATGATTTGTGTCGTGCCATGCCAGTAATGCTACCGAAAATCACTGGTTGACAGATACTCTCCTAGGAAAACAACTCCGGGAGCCTATCGGGAAAGGTCCCAACGTAGCCGACGGCTGGGTGATGGTGCTATCTCCAGCAGCGCCTGTTCCCATCATGTATTCGTGCTGTACACAAAATTTCTCACTATGGTTCAGCTGCTTTATGCAGAACAAACTCTGCAGCATGGTTATGGAGAGGCAGAAGAGTATTTTTTATGAAAAACAGATAATTCTGTCAGCTTGTGTAAAGGCGCCTACATAGAGAAATGGGATTGAGGCCAGAAAGGCCTTTGTAGGAGGAAGGCAGCAGATTGAGAGGAGAGAGAAAAAATAATATGATCTTGATATTTACATTCCACAACGCAGGGACGATTATGTAAGTGGCGCTACAGTTTATACGCGTCGTTTGACTTTGTTAGAATGGAATTCGCTTGACGTCACCGATCGTCAACCTTTACTCGAAAAATACGTAGGGTGCTGAACCTGTTGCCTGGTATTCCCCAATACGAAGCAACACTGCTTAGTCGCTCGCGCCCCGGAGCGTCGTATTTACGAACGGTTAGTCACGCTCGATTGTAATGTCCCACAGCACTGGCTGCTACGCATTTTGTGGAGAAGAGACAATAGAATGACAACCAATTGACTGCACTCTCTTTGAAGATCAACGCCTCGCACGCCTCGCCAACCTTGCCGCGTGGTTCGAAGACTTTTCGCCGAGAGCGAGGTCTTTGAACCACGGCCTCGCATACTGAAGAAGGAATGAGTCACGATAGACTGCCACGTAAGTCCCAGAATACAGCATTTCTAGTTCACCGCTCGCGAAGCAGCGGTGAATATTTCAGTTTGTCCGTGACTCCTGCGAAGCTGACCTCGGCCCTCTCCATTCATGTTCATCTTGCCTCGCATTCCTCTCCCGCCAATGTATGAAAGACTGAAAATTGAGCTGGTAGAACTAATAGAAAATGTTATCTATCTATCTATCTATCTATCTATCTATCTATCTATCTATCTATCTATCTATCTATCTATCTATCTATCTATCTATCTATCTATCTATCTATCTATCTATCTATCTATCTATCTATCTATCTATCTATCTATCTATCTATCTATCTATCTATCTATTTATCTATCTATCTATCTATCTATCTATCTATCTATCTATCTATCTATCTATCTATCTATCTATCTATCTATCTATCTATCTATCTATCTATCTATCTATCTATCTATCTATCTAAGTCAACATAGAATGTGTAGCTAGACTCGGCGCTGACTTAAAGTGTCAGGATTAGATGCCCCGTAAAGTGGACTGGAACGCCGCTGTAACTCACCTGGTAGAGCATCGGACGCGTTATTCGATGGTCGCAGGATTGTTCCCTGCCAGCGACAAGTCATTTTTTTTTTCATTCACTTTGCTTCCTTCACATTCACGTCATAATTACTACAAATAATATTTCATACACTTTCTACGGCTTTCCTGTCTGTTAATTCTAAATATTGTTGCGATCAACGAAGAAAACCGAGCCCTTAAAAATTCATTTTGCTTTCGTCCAGACCGTAGCTAGCCACACAGTCCTAGCTGATGTTGCCGAAGTTTCTTAACTAACGCCGACAGCTCGGCGGCCTCACCGCCTAAACATGTTATCCCACCGTGAATGAAACCGCAACGCCCTCGGGCTGGATAGCTACACGTCCGCGTACGCCTTTCAACGAGCGGCGCGCTGCACGGCATTCTATAGCGAAAAAAAAAAAATGTCCAATAGTTCGCGGCCCCATTCCCGCGCGCGCACGCGCTATGCGCGAATCCGCGTCACGTGACTCCACGCAATGATGCGTGTGTGACTCGAAACGACACACCATCGCTTTCTTTCCCATCGCGACTCTTTTTTCCCACCGGAAGGAAGGAAGGAAGGAAGAGGCTCGCGGAATCGGCGTGGGTGGAGCGGTGCGTCGCGTAACGCCTCGTTGAAAAAGCCCTTGAAAACGCCCGCCCTGACGACGGTGTGAGAAAGGAAGTAACTATAAGAAAAAATAAAGTTAAAAAGAAACGTAGATGTAAGAAATGTCGAGGAAAGGGGACGCGAGTGCCGTCATCCGTGTCTTATGTCACAGTTTCTTACGCCTGTCCTTCCTTCTCTCTCTCTCTCTCTCAGCTACTCTTGGTTTCAATGTGGGGTCGTCGCTATTGTCGCCGGTATTTTTTTTCCTTTTTTCCTCCGTGTGTCGAGCGTCTGTGTGGTGTCGCGCACACGATTCGAGGTCTCTTCCGCCTGACCCAGAGGAAGTAACTTCGGAGAAGGGTCTCCCCTCGCTGACCCATCATCGAAGGCGTGAGTGGTACGGGTGAGCCGAGGATGAGCATGACTGAACGGAAGGCCTGAGAAAGGTTGATAACTCACGCGAAAGGGTTATTAGCGCTATACAGTGTCACGTCCTCATATGCCATCTTTCCAGTTGATAGTCAAAGCTTGTCTTGTATATCTCCTCTTCGTTTTTTTTTTCTCGTTCAAAATGCCGTGCGGTTCTTGACAAAAAGGCTGTATACAAACAGATGCCTGGCTTTTGAAAGCCCAACAACCCTAACCCATTAAAGGAAATTGGAAGAACGCCCCCCAAACCTATAGGGGAAGGGGGGGGGGGTGTTTACTTGTCGAAACCTTGATATGGTATGCGTCCATACTACTAGCGAACATGCGCAGACGCTACACAGAAAGTCACAGGACAACCACTAGTCGTCTTTCTGAGCTGTCTTTGTGGTGTTCGTTAGTGCAATGGAAAAGTTCAATGAGTAACAACTAGTCCAGCTATACGCGTTAACGAGTTGACATGAAACGAGGTACGTTCGTAGTAGCTGGGTATACCAGGTACAACAATATGAAATCTGAAAGTTCATTAATAAATGTTGCGTCAAGCTGCAGGTATTTAGTACACGGAAGGGTGTCCTGCAGTCACACTTAGGGTTAACTGTCACCACGCGGAATTCAGTGACATGTGCCTAAACAGAAACTTACTGGCGTTCTTGAACTGCGGCTTTGAAGAAATACGGCAGCCACGACCGAGGAAGCTAAATGGCACTACGTGGCGTCCCCACTGAAGAATACTATGGCAATCGGTTCGACAAGTGCTTCCGCACTGGCTTATAGCCTAGCAGCGCACATTGATAATTTAAACCCTGGAATGGTACTAATCTTACCCAGTGCGAGAGCGCACCAGTAAGGTCAGATCAAGCGAGTGATCTCCCGTATAGGTTATTTCGTTTCTTCGCAGAGTGTCAACAATACGCAGAGTTCCTTGGCGTTTTCACCTTGTTTTATACGCCATATGGCACATCGCAGGTCATCATCTTCGTTTAGACGTTTATTGCCTGCTGCGCCTATTTATTTACAATAAAGGAACCCCGCAGATTTGGAGCTGTGATTACTTAGGAGATGTTGTAGTAGTACAAGCGGATATTCGCAGGCAAGTGAAGACTACAAGCGAAGTTGTCGGTTGTAGGAGTGTGAAGGAGTAAATTATTCCTCACAAAATGGCGAAGTGCCAACAACTCGGTGTTACTTCTCCGTTATGCACAGCGGATTCAATATTCAAACGCTGTTCACAAGCTAAGAAACGAACTTACGATCACGAAACAACGAAAGCAAACATCGCAACACAGGCCATCCTGCTCATACGCCGATGCCGTAAGCCTTGAAGGTGGTATTCTTGCAGATCTGCAGCAGCATTCTCCTGAATCAAGCTTGCTGAACCTCGCCGTCTGATTTGCGCGTGCGCAGCATTGTAGTGTGTCCAATCAAAAACAAGGAGTTGTCGCCTTGTACTAGATGCAAGTTTCGTTACTGCACTAGCACCTCCACACAAGCACACAGATAGTAGCCCGTGGTTAATGAGTGCGCGTGCTCTACATTTCTAACGTGTTGTCATCTTCGCGCACTTTGGACAAGTTTACAGTAAGTTTCTTCCCAATTAGCTAGCTTGACCTTACACCATCTTACTTGAGCGTGCGCAGTTCCGCAGAGACAAAAGCTAACGTAGTGCACTGAATGCAACTTCCGCTATCGCACGAGCGTCTCCGTTAATGAATCCACGACCACACAAGGCGCCATAGTTGCTCCCCCGGGATCTAGAGGCCATCGGAATTCTATTACAAGCGGCGCACAGCAGAGCGCGAATACAGATGGCTGACAAAATCGGGAAACGCGCATGCGGATGTTGATTTGCATGCGCGTTATGGAACGTCTGTCTCTACGCGTATGCTAATCCGGGTTCATTTCGCAACATCCATGCAGTGGTTGCTATGCTAGTACGGCCTCCCTTGGTACACTTCCGCCACACATTAGCTTGACCTACACACCTTCAAAAGCAGCAGCCGCTATTCCTGACCTCTATTACAACCACAAGTGGTACATGCATGCTTGTATATCTTGAATGTATCTTAAATGTGTCATGTATTATGTATCCTGTAAACAAGATGTATACGAAGAAAATATATATGTATTCATCTGTGTGTACAACACGGATTCCGTTCCGCTCGTTTATTCACCGGGCCAAGTCCCATTTGCTTAAGTATACACGCAGACATATATACATAGTTACTAGCCTGAAGGCTCGGAGGAAGACACTATAGGGTTTCGAGAACGTGGGAACCAGTGGGACGGCGAGCTATTTTTTGCGATTGAAGTGCCACTCTCGATCATCTTCAATGCGCACACCCACACACACTTTAATTGGGGCCTTCCACGAGCGTAGATGGCTGGGCTATCATGACTGACCTGTATTCGGAACGTCCAATGAGTGGCCCTTCTTCGTGCCGCAGTGACCTCTTGCCGAGGAGTAAGATCGAAGAGGGTGCGCTAAGCGGGTCTCTGGGAGCAGCCGCTAGAAGTGTGCGCATCAACGTGTAATAACATCTCCCACTCCAGTGAAACACTCACGTGCGCTCTCAATACTATATGTGAGGCTCACGCTACACTTTCCATGAGATCGTCCGTTGTGTATTGAGACAGTGAACCAGCGCGGCGGCTTCGACCTCATATATATACCTTTGGTCGTAGCTTTCGCGTCATACATGATTCGTATCGCTGTGCGCAAGAGGGAGAAAGATGCACTGCGATCTCGCTTCAGGGTTGCGTCAGCGCTAGCCAACGCTATAGTCTCATTCCAGGAGGCAGCGATAGGGCTAGACTGACAACGCATTAACGCTGTATAGGCTCATTCTGAGAGGCGGCGATGGGGTTAGACCGGCACCACCTTGCTCACGCTTACGCTGTCCCTACGAAAGAGCGAGCAGCCGTACTACAGTTATATCGTCTAAACCGATAATTGCCGCTGAAAAAACATGACGTGCGCCCTCTGACACCAAGAGGGGAAGGGTCGTTCTCTCACATGTTCCTCCTCGGAAGGGTATGTATTGTAAAAGGGTATAGCAGCATTGCGACGAGCTGCTAAAACAACCTTGTGACGTCACGACGGTTTCTCAACTGCGTTTTTCCTGTTTCTCCCTCTTTCCGTCGCAGCGGAGTTGGTTTCGTTCTATCTCGGCGATGCGACGACGGCTTCAAGAAGAGTCGTCGATTCTCCCATAGGCCCCGCGGGCCCTTCTCTAATGTAAGCGTGCGAGTCAGTGCGAACTAATGAATCTTGACGGGGAGCGATTAGTCGCCCGTCTCTCGGGGCAACGATAGCAAACAGCTGCGTGCGGTGTCGTCGGCGCTACCAGGTGCCGGACACGAGTTGGAATTGATTGCGTCCCGGAGGTCGCGAGCCGGTCAATCGTAGGCAGCGAGAAACGGAACGATAGTTCCTCGTAAGAGCGCGAAACAAGTGCGAAGTCTTGCAACCATCTGCTGGAATAGCACCGGCAAAACACATTTCGGTGCGGCGCTCGACTGACCGATTTGAAGGTCGTGGGATCGAATGCTGGCCGTGGCGGCCGTTTGTTTGATGGACGCGAACATGCTTGAGGCCCCGTGAACTTAGTATCAAGTGCACATTTAGGAACCCTAGGTGATCGCTGATTCCCGGAAACCTCCACTGCGGCGTTCCTCATTGTCATAACCATATTGTAGTCTTGGGACGTTATGCACCAACAATTGTTACTAATACACTTCGGCGTTTGCGGTTGAGAGATGGAATCGACAGCAGTAAACGGCATTGACCAGGACTCCAGCACATTCAATGACGTACAGTGAGGTGAAAACAACAAATTAATGATGTTTGTTTAGGTTTCTCTGGACGTTGTGTTAGAGGTTGCACTCCTTTCTATTTATGGGCTGGGCGTATTAATTTTCGTGGTTTTGTGGCATCGCATGAGAAGCACAGGTAAAACCTGCGAAGTTAACATTGATGTGTTGTTCACATTGATTTATTCATCACACAATTAAAATTGACAAATTTAGGCGCTTACACATTGACTGTCTGGATGCAAGGAAACCGGCGCACCCAGCTGACTGGGTGGTGAAAAATGTGACGAAAGATATGTCAATGGCGCGTTTTCTATATATGCTAGTTGATTACTGACAGTTAAGTGAGTCGTAATACATGCCGAAACGTTCGGTCGGAAAACGAATAAATTTATGAAAGCTTGTTGACCTAATTATTATACGAGACCAACATGGATGTCTTCATCATTCTGTCATCACATCATTCAACATTTGACCTGCAAGTATCTGAGGTGATGGCGACGCACGTATGAGCCACGATTCCATTCGAAACCTCACAACACAAAATTCAGAGTTCGTCGCCACTTCTTGCTTTTTGTAAAGAATCCACATCACGTTCATTTGGCTTCACTTCGTCATTTAGGATTCCTTTTCGTTTGAAACATTGCCCCCCCCCCCCCTTCAGTCGTCACCTTCAGTCGTTTGTTATTTTTCGTATCCGTCTAAGAGAGCGCATAACCAAGACATCAGAGAGTACACATTCAAGCCCCTAATAACAGTAACCCACTCTTATAGCGGTCAATCATAAAGCCAAGGCACACAGGAGCAGTAAGACTGGCAGGCGGAATGCTATTATTGCGAACGTCAAAACATTGCTGTGTAATCCAGCCTTCATCGTCCGTCAATCAAGGCTCGTTTGCGATGCGAAACGCGACGCCAGTGTCCGTTCCTGGGTGAATATACACAATAGCGCTGACAGCATCGATCATTCGAAAGCGACAGCTGACCGGCAACCATCCGTACGTCCACCACTGTGGCTGCACGATTCAATTTGATACTGAGTCATTCGTTGTGTATATCGTGGCGTGGCGCGCTTAGATTTAGCTTGGAGTAACCATGCAAGAGGTGAAACCGTGGTATTATCTCATCTTTTCGGGTTGTGGACTTTGTGCTCTTGGCAGTTTAATTGTACAAACGGTAACTTATAGGCTGTAAACACGGGCTTTTTATTTCCTGGTCCGCAACTTCCAAGCCAATTGCCCCATTTATCGGCCAACCCACTAATTTGCACGCGCTAGCTTTCGACACACTCCGCGTACACGCTTTATCCGCAGCTTCGAATGCCGTACAGCTTAAGACTCGAGACAAAGAAAGACCTCGTAGTTCATTTCGCTGGCGTAACTGCTTATTACACGTGAAACTATCGTCGAAGAGCATCGAACCCGACAACGGAACATGTTGATTCCGATCGGTCATGAGACGCAGCAAGAAAGCACACTGCGGTGTTGTCTTGACAAGCGCTTTTCGATTTCGAAGCTAAAAATGGCTTTCGCTACCCTTCTGTAAACGAGCTTGAAGTGCAGCATTCGCCTTCGGATTAAGTATCTCGTAAATGTCCGGTGGACGAGTCGCCGTACTTTCAGCCGAGACCAAGGGCTGCGCCTACAACTAACTGATTCGCTCGGCTGTATTGCTAGTCCACTTATATTCATGCACTAGATTTCCAGCTACATCTGTATGCACACCTACTAAGTGCAACGTTCAAGCGTTGTACCACTTGCAACTCAACTGCTCTCTAGACAAAGAAAGTACCAACAGGACATCTAGTAGGAAGCACCCGCTTATTACGCGTGAAACTCCATGGCCCGGGGGGGGGGGGGGGGGGAAGGGGGGTCATCGTACCCACCGATGGCGTATGTTGCACTCTAATTGGCCGCAAGGGGCAGCAAATAGCGCGTATACTCTGTATACAAATAGTTCCCTCTGCATATACAGCTCCGTTCTGAATATAGTCTACCAGAGCAGTTTGAAAGTATAAGCCAGATGTGGGACGGCCATGTACCGCATAAACGAGCTTCTCTGTGCCCCGATTGTGCGTTCGTTCGTTATAACGGTAGACTCTCGCCGTACGCTTCGTCTTAACGAGGTGCTATGCGTATACAGCTATAACCGATTCGTCGGGTCGATCGTAAAGTGGTCTCAGATGACGGCCACTATCGAGGAAGAGACGACGAGGGGGAGAGAGACCCCTCTGTCCAGCGTAGGTCAACTGTGCAGCCCTTCGCAGGCGCGAAAGTGAACATGCAAAAAGGGAGACGTACAAAAAAGAAAGAAAGAAAAGGAAGGCCCAGCAAAGCGCAAGACGGCATGACTGCGGCACCCACGGGTCAGCCCCCCTCGCAAAGGCCACTGCGCAGCGCGCCCAGCCGACCTCTCTGGGCCGAGCGGAAGCGGTAGGAGGAAGCGCTCGAAATAGCCGGCCTCCGCCGAGCGCTTCCTTCCGCGTGGTGGGGCCGACGACGACGCCGTCTCTCTTCGAGGTCGCGACGGGGTCACGTTTAGACCCCCCCTCCGCACACACGCGCACCCTTGCCCACCTGTCGACTGTGAATCTCAGCTGCCGGACGGCCCAGAAAGCACCCCCGTCCCCCTTCTGTGCCGTCGGCACTGGACAGCGTGGAACAACGATGACTGAGCGGAACTTGCGGTCGCTCGGCAGCAGCCGGAGCGAGCGAAAGACGCGGAGACCCGCGCATGTTCGCGGGGAACGAGTCGCCCTTAGAAAATTGACCACTTTGTATGCTTTGTCGCGATAAATGTGTGCAGCGCAGTGAGACATGCAACGTTTCGCAGTTTGCGAAAGGACGCAAGACAAGAACATCACACGACGAAGCTCTGTTATGTGCTCATTTAGAGTGGTTTGCAATAGAGCACTAAAACCCTTTTTAGAAACACCTTTACGTGGAATCTGTGCCGTGCCACGCGAGGAACACTTTACATTGGAATCGGTGCCGGTCATTTTGTCTCTAACTATGGGTTCTCAAATGCGAACGTATGCGTGGCTGTCGGGAACAACAATAATGAAATCAATCGGTTGACTAACTAATCACTATTACTATTCTAATGTGTCTACGCATTTATATGCGTATAAACAAATGAGGGTATTGTTTCATTCTTTAGCTATTACTTCAAAAATACAGAGCTTTGCTTCTTATTGTTATATAGATGTATACATTATGTCGGACACCATAATTTTTGGTGTAATCTGTAATCTTTTCATTCTAAAACCTCCCTACTACTAAAGCTTCACATTATTTTATAAAACCACTCGATTCTCAGCCAATTCCCTATGGTCGGTGTGTCCCACAGGTATTAGCTAACAAGAACAGGAACAAGTGTGTTAGAAGAATGCCACCGCTGTCAACGGTGTGCGTGCGGCTTGGTGTAAATCAAATGAATCCCATATCTACCATCATTACGTGCGCAGCACAGTGCGTAAATAACCCAACCACAACTGACAGTGTATGTGCAGCATGGTTTCAGGCAGTATAGAATCCCACCTCTGCCACCAGTATATGGGAAGTGTGACGTTAGTTGAAGAGTCCTACGACGGCCGTCAATTGCATAGTGCTACGCGCAGGCCGCTTCATGGAGAATAGGACCAGGAATCATCCGTTGTGCCTGTCAACGAAGATCGGTCGTAGCTTGTTACAAAGAGGATGGAATATGAACTTACGCTGCAAATCGTATGCAGTGGAATACCCTAAGAGCAGACAGAGGATGAATACAAAGTGGTCAGTGACCTCCGCGGATTGCTCGTTGTAGGTTAACTTGCACCGTTTACAAGTGGCATGTCAGCAAACACCAAAATCGCACGCGCAGCTCAGGAGTGTATGTAGCACGTTGATATCACGCTGATCTTGTGCGATATAATTAGACATGAAAAGGAGCACGCAACAAGCCATCAAGAAACGTCCGCAGAATGGGCAGCCCACGTGGCCTTTCTTCTGCGCGCCTAATCTCCGAAGTAGCAGGATTTTCTTGTAAAGTAAGCTTCTGTGTAATACCAACGCTTTATACTCAGCACGACATTCTCGGTGCATAACGTTCGAGGAAGTCACTCGTCAATTGTGGCATGCAGCGCAGATTTGACAGGGACACAAGAGCATGTATTCGTATACCAAGTAGCCCAGGTAAAACTGACTTGACTTTCAATATGCTTTGATCAGTCGAACAACTAGCAATGAACAGGGTGAGATAAATGGGGCACCTCGCACAACATCATTTGTTCATAGGGTAGCTTAAAAGTATTCATACTCACTCAAGTGCAGACTCGTGACTATACGATGCGCAGATGTGGCACCTCTTGTCACTTTACAATGGCAGGTCTGCTACGCCTTCGGTAACGCTGCGCGGTTTTAAATAAGCGAAGGCTATAGACAAGATAGTCCGTGGCTGCAGCAGGGCATGCAACGGACGAGTAGCCCTGGAGATCGCACGCCCACAACCGATGCATATGTAAGGCGCAGTCCCTCTTTCTCCTTTCGTCTCTCCGCCTGGACGCGCCCTGATTCGGTCGGCTTACCGCGGACGTTGCCGCGACCATATAAAGAACAGAGGGAAAGTGCTCGCAGAGTGGCTGACGGGGAGATGTCTTCCTCGACAGCACATTATACACGGGTATGCTCGCGCGCTAGACAAAGGAAATCTTTTCTAGCGACCACAAACAGTTGTTGGTGCCCATCAATATGTCAGGCCGTGGCATAGGAGTTCGGTGGGTCTGGAAGTCAGATGAAAAATAGCCCCGAGACCGGGGTGAATAGTTCCCGTTTCGAAAAAAAGGGGGGCGGTCGTCCCGGGTCGCAAGTAAGTGTCCGAACCGACGTATAATGCTCCTCGAAAATAGACCGATGCGCATTGGGCCCTGTCGAAGCTGTCTGTAGTCTGGCTCTGTTGTGAGCGCGTCGTGGGAAGCAGGATAATCGAGTGAAGGAGCATGTGCGTCCATTTCTGACTTATTATTTTTATGGTTATATAAAAGGCGGATCGTTCCGGCTGCACTACATGCAGGCACCCCAAGATTCTGTGCATGCACATTAGTATGCATATACTTGCGACGTTAATACCCAGGAGAGTACTTGCATGGCTTAGTTGGTATATGTTCATTGCTGCATTATTGCGCACCACTTCGAGGATGGCTTACAGGAACTCTTAGCGGAACATAGCATTTTAAGTACTTTTTAGGAGATTGTTGAAACATATTTGGAACCCGGAAGGTGTCGAATATGTACCACCACTCCCAACTACCAAAGTACTCTCCCAAACTACCATGAGCTCCCTCTAAACAGAAACAAGACTGCGATAGTAAAATGTGACGTACGTGACACTGTGGGCGTATAATTACAGCTATACTAATGCTTAAAACCGCAACTACAAGCAATGGCTGATTGTCAGAGCGCGTAAAATTTACTGCGTTCGCTTAACGAAGTATTATTATTGCCCTATGACATGCTTCATCGAGGGTGAGGGGTTCGTATGTTTACCAAAACCTACAATTAGCCCAACAGCTCACTTCTCATATGACACTCGGAACGCCGTGACTTTCACCGTCACAGTCTAAAGTTCAATATAGGATATAAAGTGCGTGGAAATTGATCTATCAGCGGCCTAGCGATCTAGCCAGGAACTAAAAAGTTCACCTTGACTTTGACATTGAACTCCGTAGACAAGACGTTAACAACAACCTGGGAGTCCATAAGTCCGCTTCCGGTGTAGCCAGGAACTTAAAAGTTCACCTTGACTTTGACATTGAACTCCGCAGACAAGACGTTAACAACAACCTAGGAGTCCGTAAGTCCGCTTCCGGTGGTCAGACAAAGCTCGTCTCAGCCGTGGAGGTATACGTTGGAACTTTGGACAATGGGAATTGTCTTCCGAAGGGCGCTAACTGATTTTCTTGGCCAGTCAGCCGTTGCCCCGACAAAGACGTGTTCGATCGTCGAGACGCTGGGCGCCACGATTCCTGAGTGACCCGGCCTTGCTCTGCTAAAATCCCGTTGATCCGTTTTTCAGGGGGGCATCGGAAAGTAAAACGTAATATGCGAAAGTCGTATCAAACCGAAGGGCTTAAAAAAGGGGGGAAAAACATACGTACTCTGTCGGAAAGTCATTTTAATTGAGTAAAGCTGAAGAATATAGATGTCGCTGTAGATCTTGAGCTTCTGGCCCAGAGGACCTTGGAGGATTGGCGACTAATCGCGTAGTTTAGAAAAAGAAGTGCATTTAAACGCCCGAACAGCACAATTTTTCGTCTTGTGCAACAAAAAATATTTTTTTAAATATTATTGAAAAAAAGGCGAGTCATAATAATTTATACTGAAATAAAAATAAATTATTATATGGAAGCGAATTTGCTGTGGTGAACTTTTTTTATAAGGACCTTTGAAAACTGAGGTTATTGTGTAAATATTTTTTGACTGTTCAATGAAATCTTACACGGCCTCGCTTACTTTCCCGTTGCCGTGCCTAACGGTAAGTGTACCTCTAGGGACAGTAATTCCGAAGTTGTTTAATTCTGACGGCGTTTATAGAGATATCTTTCTTACTGTGAAAAACTTTCGACAGAAGATCAGAAAATGTTCTATTGTTTCCTCCTTCCCACAATAAGGACGAAACGGAGAGAGTGGCAAGCCTGCTCTGTATAAATAATAACTAAATGATAGAATACGGCCGCATGACCGAGTTATTATAACGTCAAACATATGTTGCGACATGAGGAAGTTTTCCAGGGTGTCAGTATATGATTGAAATTAGGGGAATTTCTTAGATATGGTGTTGTGAATTCTAGCGCCAATATTTGCTTCCGAAACTAGCCTCAAGAAGCTGTTGTAGGGGTAATACTAATAGCTGCTCCGCCTAACGCCACTTTGGCGAGTGCGTCAGCTGTTTCGCTTACAATTAGACCTCTATGCCAAGGTACCATACTAATCGAACGTAAGCTAAGTTGTTATGTACTAGGAAATCGGGTTCATTTAGTGATTTCGAAGCACCGCATGTTGCGAGTTCACTGCACACTGGTAAAGAGTCTGTTATTATCACGGCCGAATTCATTAGAATTCATTGATATGATCAGTTTACAAAGGGCCAATACTACAGCTAAACAGTCTGCAGCAAAACGAGTGTGAAATCTAGAATTCTGAGGGAAAATAACCAGTCGAGAACACGGCAAAATATACCAATGCCACTCTTTTTATATCCTTGCGATGCGCCCATCGCAATGATGACATCGGCTTGCATTCTTAGCAGGTATAATCCTGTAAAGTAGCTCTTAGCATATTACTACGTATGTGTTTAGCCCTACTGGGGAAAATGCAACTGAAGCATATTTGAAGAGGATTTACCGTATTACAAACCGGAATTACCTCCCAAATTTATATGGATGGTGGATCGACAACGGATTGTACAAACTTTATTGAAGGTGTTTGAAATATAGGTCAATGACAATAAAGAAACCAGGTTGATTTTCAGTGCACTTTCTTCTTGTGAACATCTAGAAGCCAGCCAAAATTATTCTATAAGTTAAAAAAATAATGCTCCAGCTTGCTCCCCCAACTCTGCATTTGAAACTAATCTGTGAAGTGCGTCCATATGTTCGAGTGCGTCACTAGCTGTTGAAAACCGGTAACTACAGCGTCTAATTGTGCCGTCATCGTCTTCATCGTCGTCCTCAGCTGACCCCACACCACAGGACTACGCAGTGATAGTGATAACTCGCATTGTCTGGCGCATCATAAACATTATCATCGTCAACACTGAACTCAGCGGCCGAACTTGGAAGCGATCTTATCACTTCAAAAACCTACGTTATTATGCAGCCCTGGCGTTTCTGCAACGGGCAGATCATGGGTTGCTGGAACGCTGTTTGAGCTAGCACACTGAAGAATACTCGTAAAATTTGTAGTTATGTCGATAAAGATCCACTTTCTTGGCCGAATTTTTCAATTTTGGGCGATAGTGGGCTAGTATTATACGCATGAAAATGCATTATTGCGAAGAGACGTTGGCGGGGAACAAAAACAAAACTAGGCCGATAAACACATTATGCAGAATCGTATCAACGAGGATCCACTGTATGTGTTCGTCACTCGGTCAACGCGTGACTTGCACATGACAAAAGCTTTCATGGTGCACAGCATTTCAGCGTAACATTTCGTGACACAAGCAGAGAAGTGTGAGGATCGCTAAGGGCACTTACATACACTTTAAAGTAGAACTACGAATGAACGCTTAAATCAGCTTCTATATTAAAGAAACACAAAAGAAAAAAAATAGACTTGGTTTACATTGATAAACTACATTTTGGGTACTCTAATGCTTTATCTGCACAAATAAAAGTTAATTATTAGCAAATAAAATCGAAGTGGAAGTGCCATATTTATATTTCGCTCCGAAATTTTCATACATGACGTCACAAATTTCAAAATGCACTTTTCGTATATTCGCGACATTGGCTCGCTGAATTTCTCTGGGACTTCGTGAGCTAGATTTATGCTACCCATACGTATGAAATCATACTTCAATTTTATTGATTAGAAGCTGCGCAGTAGCCAGTTGACACCTTCAAAATCTCTTCCGCCATGATGCTTGTCGCAGGAATCTAAGATGGCGTCTACACCCGCATTTTCTTATCGCGCTTTTCCTAGAGGTAAGTGGGATGTTTTTCGGGATAGGAAAAATGTGCTTTACCGATACGCGAAAGAACGCCCTACTTTTTAGTGCCTTTTCAAAATATGAACGACTCACCCTACAATTAAGGTTACTCTACTATAGATCTGTATTCGGCTGCACGTACATATTTTCACTCGTATTTGACGCAGCAATGCGTGTTCACAAATAGAGACATGATTCGAAATGCCATGTGCTGTGCTGTTAAAAAGTGGCGAGCTGACCATTGTTCTGTTTTGAACAAATCTTAAATCAGAGTACAAGGTATCCTACCATGGGAGAACAATATGCTGTTCCACTTTCCAGATGCGGAAGAAATCGGTGGCAATCTCGTTGAGAAAAAAAATGTTCAACGGTTTAGAGTATTTGGTACTCTACTAAGAGAGAGAGGGAGTCCCAAACCTAGACAGTAATGTGTTTAGAACAAAAAAAGGCAGCATATCCACGTGGTGAATGATGGAGAGTGGGGCAAAGCATCCGTCCATCTATTCGTTCTTGCTTCCGTCCGTCCATATGTCTGTCGGTGTGACCATCCAAGCGTCCATCCGCCCGTCCGCGCGTGCGTCTGTTCGTGCGTCCGCACATCCATTCGTGCGTCCGTCCCTGCGTTCGCCCATGCATCCGTCCCTGCGTCCGTCCATGCGTCCATTCGTCGATGCAGCCATGCGTGAGTCCGTCCATGCATCTGTCTGTGTGTCCATTCGCCTATCTAGTCAACTCTCCAAGTACCACCATCTCGCATCTTTTCATCATATATTCCGCATATAGAAGCAACGCCATCCAGCGGACATTCCAAGGACTAAACGAGAGGTGGCACACGCACACTTTCTTACGGCTTGCGCTTGGTGTCTACTTCCCACGTTTAACCACCTCGAGTTCATGGTATATACTAGCTCACTGTATTCGTGGCACCCCGGCCCAACGTTCACTAAACTTTTCTAAAACTAAGAAGGTTACGCCCAGCGAGTATAACGTAGCAACTTCTTCTTGTCAGATAGTTCTCAATGTACATGCCAATGGCTGCAGATGGGGAATGAGAGACAGGAGAATTAGGCTTTTAGTTAACGCACACGCTGCGAATTTTTTGTTGTTCAACAACGCACAGGAGAAATCTCCCACCGGCACCACCTTGCAGGTCAAAGCGTAAGGCATGTGACGTAATACGACGAGGGACGAATGGGTGCCGCTTTAAAGAGCTTCGCCCCTAAAACTGCTAAACAATTTAGGGTACTGAGTACCCAACTACGGGAGAGCAGTGAGCCGTCCTAATAACTACGAGGACTTCAAGACATAAATGTGTATTTAGAAAAAGCGGTTATAATGTTTTAGAGCGCTTGGTACTCTACTATACGAGAGCTGAAAGTCGTCTCATGGGCGCGCACAAGTTTCTTAATATCGCATACAAGTGCGGCTGGGGGCAAATGTGTAGAAAAAGGGGGTAACGATTTAGAGTACCGGGTACTCTACTATGGGAGAGCTCAACGCCGTCCCAAGGAAGAAAAGTGTCCGTGCATATTTACGAATGCTCACACATCACAAATGGGATTTGCCTTTAACATCGGTTGTGCACACGTAAAATTCGCTATTCTCAATGAAGACTACCTCCATGGTCACACGCGGTATACGTGATGGTTTTCTTTCAATATTGCCGTATTATTATTGAAATTTTGACTATTTCACATCAGCAATAAAGCAATTACGTGTGCAGTGCACGTCTCTTAGCTTAAGCTACTGTAAGCTTCTATTGTTCTTACTTCTCACAGTGGTTCCCTTTGGGCGAAAGTGATCAAGGACGAGGGCAGAGTGGTGTGTGTGTGTGTGTGTGTGTGTGTGTGTGTGTGTGTGTGTGTGTGTGTGTGTGTGTGTGTGTGTGTGTGTGTGTGTGTGTGTGTGTGTGTGTGTGTGTGTGTGTGTGTGTGTGTGTGTGTGTTTCTGGGTTGACAGGAGCCCGATTGCATCTGCGGTAATAGTACAATGCTACTGTTATGAAACACGAACTACGCCAGGAGGTCTTTTCTGCGAAGAACATCGGCCCTTCTGTCTTTCAGTACTTTTGTATCGCAATACCATGGCCGCATCTTCCATAATCACGGGGGTTCGACGTCTCAATACCACGATTTGATTATCAGAGACGCCATAGTGGAGGACGCCAGAAATTTCCACCACCTAGAGCTCTGAATGCGCCCCTAATTCTACGTACACGGGGCCCGAGTACTTCCGTCTCCATGGCAAACGCAGCTGACGCGGCCGGCACTCGATTCCGCGACCTGCGAGTCGGCAATCAAGCGAAATAATCACCAAACCACCGCACCAGGTGGTTGCATCTTTCAAAGAAGTAGGCGTCATAATGGCGCCGTGAATGCGGCCATCGCAGATGCGCCGCACGTGAACCTAATTCAAGTCCCTGCCACGGCTATTTTCACGTCTCCACCTCAGCTGGCTGGTGGCACCGCGGCGGGCATCACGGCCTTCATACGACCCGTATAGTATGCCTCTCAATGCGCTCGCGAAGGAATGTCTTGCGGACGACAAAATCACATTCCGGGCACGTGCAATCCCGCACGCACACCGCGTTACCAATTGCTCACTTCCTCGTCCATCGCACGCCCTCTCTCGGCTGTTCAGAGTCGCCGCGTAGCCGCTCGGTTTCGAGGGTGTAACATATCTCCCGTCTCACTACTGGACCATTTGTCCCGCGCATACTAAAAACAGAACTCAAGCCTCCCGACGCGTCGCGAAGCCGTTGTATGGTGGCTTCCGTCCTGGCGCCTCAGGCCGCCAAGAACGTCCATGCAGTCGAGGCATCCCCCTCTCAGCTTTTGGCGATCCGGATTTTTCTTGCGACACGTCCGCCGTGCTTACTGGTTTCTTTCTTTCTTTCTTTCTTTCTTTCTTTCTTTCTTTCTTTCTTTCTTTCTTTCTTTCTTTCTTTCTTTCTTTCTTTCTTTCTTTCCTCGTGCCACGGTCTTCGCGATGTGCCACGACGATAGCGTTTTAATCCGCATACCCGCGGAGCGAAGCGAATACGCACGCCGCATGTCACGTGTGAACGCCGTGGTTGAAGGAAGGCGAGGCGTCCCCTACGTGAGCGTAAGAAATGCTGAATTCAACATCCGCATCCTGATGTGATCCGTAGCTTTCCGGTCTCGCCGGGTGCGACTGTAATATACGGAAGGTTTGAGAATCGAATAAATCAATGAAGCGTTGGATATTATAGATAGGGTATTCGTGCGGGGCTCGTAAGACAGCAAGAGGTATACATGTGCAGGGGGAAAGTCTAGCACCCCAGAGAAACGTGCACTTTGAACGTATCCTGTACAGCTTGCTTCAAGGTTTATTTTATGGGTGATTTCGGCTGGGGAGAAACTGTTTGGGTGCGTGTATGTTGTTTGAGCTGGTGTTCCGCGCGAGAAGGATAGGTGGATAGACAGATAATTGGATCATAAATGGATGGATAAATCACACGAAATGCGTGCACCCCTCTTCCCGTTTCCCCCACACGCGCGTGTGTGTGGTTGTGCGGGATATATATAGAGATATTTTGTACTGAAACACTTTAAAAGAATCTGCTCACCATGATGACGAACATACTAATCGCGAAGATAGCTGGTCTGCCACTATATGTGAGCAGTGTTGAATTCACAAAGCGCAAAACATCTTTGTGAACTCGACGTTCGCTTCCAACAGCTCTCGTAACTTTTGATGATTGCGTTAACAATTGAATAAAAGCAAAGATGTCGCTCATTCAAAATAACAACAACGTTATAACGTTATGTGGGATCTCGCTTTTTAACTGTCCCGTGCATTTTTGGCAGTAGCCTCGCCGCAATTTTTTCCACTCTTTGTAATTGTTGTCAATTGATCAAGCAACCAATAAATAGGTTTCTATCGCGTATTAAACACGTGGCGACCGGTCAATACTGTACAGGTAGGACCTGATAGCCCTTTCAAGGGCTGTTTGCGGAGTCAGTTTTCTTCTTTTTTTTCACGGAAGATGTTATATTGAACTAAACGGCAAATAACTTTTAAAAACGTTTTTTTTTATTCACGCAAGCGATCGCACTTTGTGATAACTACTACGTTGTTTACCATTCTACACATCGCTTTCGCACATGTCAACGACATTTAAAATATTTTCGGGCAGGAAACGTGGACAGCTCCTGTACATCGTCGCACTTTTGTCAGTTTTCATACCAACAAGCTCATTTTCATTAGTCTTCCCACGTTCACTCGGCACAGTCTACCTGCTTTTTTTTTTAACCATGCAGCCTGTCTTGGTCAGTCTCGGCATACTCACAACCTAGCGTTGCCTGCACTCCACCACGTTCGTCTCGTTTTAACGACGCGAGTACTTAACGCCTTGACTTTGTTTCATTCTACATTCCTCTCGTCGCGCTAACAAATCCTCGCAACACGCAGAGGTATTAGTCACGTTCCAGCACTCGTCACTTAACGTGCCAGGCTATTCATTGAATAGTTCAAAACAACCGCCTCCCCCACATTTCTTTCCAAACAAGGGACGAATAATAGAGAGTCATCAACCGTCTCGTAATGGTGGGAAAAAACTCGCAGCCGAGTATGACGTAATGGCGGCGAACTGGCTACCGTGTAGAGCAGGAAAACGGCTTTGTCGTTGAGCCTATTGAAGCGCGCAGGTTAGCGACCGGCAATTTGCCCAGCGCTCAGTCGAGAAAGCGTGTCGACACGCCTAACCCTTCAAAACACTCCCGAAGACTGTGACATTGGGAGGTGGGTCAACGTCCACAACTTCGATGTTGATCTCGTTTCGGTTCGCTGGACCGGACTGTCGAAAACGACAAGGTATGCGCGTGTTTGTTGTCGCTGTGAGGAATTTTCGAAGTGCACAAGCATTTTCTTAAAGCTGACTCACCAAGGTATGTCCCTCTTTGACGTAATATGAATCGCTATAAGGAAATGAATGAATAAAAACAAACTTTTTGTAGTTGTTGTTGGTTGTGCAGAGTCTCTAAACCAGGATTCTGCTCTCTGATGGCGAGTATCTTAACCACTCGGCTGCCATTGGTCGGCAATAAGGTGGAATTCGATCAAACCTGCTGAAGCAGTATATTTTTTGCACTTAGGGCTCACTCGAACTCGGATTCACCAAAACTTTCTTTCACTGGGCTCTCTCGCACTGAGAATCGTTAAAACATTTTTCAACCGAACTCACTCGAACACCGTACTTGCCAAAATTTTCCTCCAACACTCTCATTGAGACTCAATCACACTAACATTTTTTTTTCCTCAACCGGGTTCAAGTTCCCTGAAATATTGCTCCCCCGGACTCACTCAGACCAAGTCTCACGGGCCGATTCAAATCTGAGGAGGTCTATTCATGAGTGAGTTCTCCTACCTAAACTTCAGGCACATATGCGCTATTGTGGAATGTGAGTGCATATTAATCACGGGAATGCATTGCGCCGGTGGCACTAAACAAACGCTTAAGCAGAACAACTTATCTGAAGGCTTTGTTAAAATATTACGCTCTCTACGAACGAAAGCTCTCTCTAACCGATCAAGTCGGCATGGAGGATTGCACGTATACAGTAAATTTCAGGAAATTTAACGCCAACCTTATGTTTCGGTGGTGTCCCTCCTCCCGGACTCTCTCTTTCTCTCTCTCTATCTCCTTCATTCGTAGTTATATTACATGTCTCTCTCTCCTTACCTTTTTTTCAGTTCGGGGTAGCAAACGACCTATTTATTATCCGATTAACATCCCTGCGTTTCAGCACCACATTACTCTTTCTCCTGTCTTAATAAAGGGTTCGAAAGCTAAAGCTTTACATATCTCTAGAAATCTTGAAATTGCCCGTTATCGGCGTCTTGCGTCAGCAGCGACAGCATCAGGGATGCAAGAAGTCGTCATCACGGGGTGGCGACGTCAGAGTGTGACGTCAACATGATCCCTAATTTATTCAAACTGGGAGAGAGAAATAGGAAGCAAATGCAGGGAGGTTAACCAAGCATGTCTACCCTACACTCGGGGTGGGGAGAAGGGGGAATAATAGAAACAAAAGAGATACAGAGAAAAGAAGAAGAGTGAATAGACGAATCAATAGCCAGCTGGGTACTACACAACACGGCCACGTGTGGTTCTTTCACAAGCGCTCGAGAAAACCAGGTGGCCCTAAAGACTGCGCGGTGAGGCGATAAACTTGAAAGGAGCTCGGGTAAACATAGCGTTTGCTTGTCTAAGCTTCTTTCTTCGTGTATCACCAGACTGGCGTCGCGATGAAAGCTCGTCCTCCCCGCACGGAGGGAGCCAAATCTATTCTGCTGGCATTTCCAGTAAAGTTGTTCTCTCTCTTTCTCTCTCTAACGTACCACCACGCAGTTCGAATATAATGAGCGTTTGCCAACTTGCCAAACCTGCCACAAGCATGATCCCGCATAACTGCGAAAACTACGACTTCGAGACGACGTCACCTAACGTGAAGCCACATGACTTCATCACAATACACTGTCACTTGGCCAAAGGTGGGCCGATCACGGAGGCCGTACAAAAGCAGATGAGGTGCGGAAAACTTGCGGTGCCTCCGGTCTTGGAGACAATGCAAAACCATGTTATGTGCTCAAAGCTTCCGGAGAGCTGCAGCGGAGGATCTATATGCGTCGACTGAGTACGAAGAGGATGGCTTTCGTCTTAGGTGAATGCATAATTGAGGCACTCTTACGTTTTTCGTTTCTTTTTGTGTCTCTCTTTCGCATTTCGTTTCCACGGAAATGTGGCTGTTTCGACCGCGGCCGCGCCCTTACTCTCGTACGTTTGCGCGGCAGGTAGCAAGTATACGCACGCATTCAACAGTTTTTTCTTCCATAATGGGTATCACACAGGTAGCGCTTACGGCGTGCCTGTGTGCCGACCACTCCGGTCTTCTGCGCCTCGCCCCTTATGTGGGATGTGTTCCGCATTGAGAGCAGCACAGCGAGCGCTCCCACTGCATGCGATCGTGAATATAGTACCGTAAAAAAAACCTGGCAAAAATATGCGCCTTTCGGTCGAACCTTGACGGTAGCGGCCTTGCTCCCTTTTAATTTATTTTAGTTTTTAATCGGCCGTAAGCAACCCCTCGGATCGTTTCGTCAGGCGGCTGCATGCTTTATCGAGGAAAACAAGAACTGAAAAAAATCAAAGAAATGAAGCAGCTTCCAAAGGCCGAGGTGCCGAACGTGATCCGTTGCCGAGGAATCGTGTGCAAGAATCGCATTCGATTATCGACCGCGCCGACCGCGTGTTCCCGTAAAAGAGAAATGCAAGAGCGTTCACGCCCGAAGCATTTCGTTCGCGTTGAAGCGACTCCGCGAGGCTGGTAGATTAGTCTGGTCCGCATCTACCAGGGCGTTCGTCACAACAGCCCTTGCTTAGGGCTTTCCGGCGTTCAAAAATCAAACAAAATCAATTAATCAATCAAGTGATCATATACGAACAAGTCAGTTCATATGTCACCACAATCTTGTGCAACTATGGGAGGTAGCAGAATGTTAAGGCACAGAAGGGTGTGAACGCTAGATTGACCTCACGAGCCGAACAATCGCTGGCTCCACTGTTCAACTCAAGAGCTCATGAGCTTTTTGGTCGCAGAGCCAATAGGCGCTCATGCTTTGGCCCGAAATGAATTAGGTCACCTCGGCGGAGCCTGTCCTGCTTTCTTATATTTAGTGACTAAGTGTTGCTACAAGTAACTCTACAGTCAACCATGCTATAGAGGCAGCCCCATAGACTCGCCACTACGGTCTGCTGTGCGTTCAAATTTACAGTTACACGGAGGGCGTGTAAATCCGCTTAGATCCGCTTAGCGGTGGCGTGGCTGCGCTGTAGTGTATAGTTCGAAGAATTGCGCTGGTATATCTCATGCGAATCTGAGAGCGGTCGCGGTCGACGACTAAGGTGCTTTGCTTAGCCCCGTCGCGGGTGAGGAGACGTCGACCTTGGTGTCATGAGGCAGCGCACACCCAACACTCTAAGCGAGCTCAATACGAAGGCATCAAAGAAAAAGAAGCAGACTGTATAACAACGTTCATTAACGAGGCATTGAGGCGGCTTCATTCGTATTTCGTTTTTCTCCGCTGCATAAGAACCCGCTTTCCGACGACTCGCGACGCAAACGCGACGCGACAATGTGTTTAGGCTTGCACTTCCGTAGCGGTTGCTGGCAGGCTAGTCGTTCGTTCATTGTTTATAGGTGTACCGGCACAAACGTAACTAGAAGCCGAGAAGACACAGGACCTGAGAGTGCCAACTTCGACTAAACCTTTCAGTTGAAGTCAGCACTCTGTCAATCGTCTTCTTGGTTTCTTGTTACGTCCTTGTTGGCATAGTTATGAACCGTGAATTAGGCATTCAACCTTGCAACTCGCGCGGATCGAGGAGCGGTGACAACGACGCCGAGCCAAGCGATCATGCGCGATCTTCGTACGGGACGTGGCCGCCTCGCACTGCAAACGCGCCTCGTGCTTTCGGGCGCGCGAAGGTCGCCGACGGATAATCCCCCGTTCTGGCCGCCGTGCCCACGACGCGGGTGAATGTAAAGAAAACCAAGGAAGGACGTGCAGTGCCAGCGAAGGACTGCAAAGCTTCTGGTGTATACCTTCGAGAGGCCACATGCCTGTGGTGGTTTTCCCGCACAACTAAACGCTTTTCGACCAAGCACGCGAGGCTGCTGTGAACAGTGTATTGCTTAATATGTAGTAAATATATGAAGCAGAAAGAGGCGATGACAACCGAATACGCATAAACGAGATAGACTAGCTCTGACTTACAGCTGAGTCAGCGCCAACCAATGTCGTTTGTGTGTCTCTGGATGTCTTTGTTCCCTTGAGTTGCACATAATTAGCGTATATCAAGACTTGTATAAACTTGCATTTCAAGGAATTCCTAATTAGCGCACCAAAGAATTCTTCTACTATTAGTGTAGCCCCAGAAAGGGGTGATAGTAATTGAAAGCACAGAGGCAACATTAGTCGAACTACATGACATTCGTGTGGTATGTAGTATACGAGGAGTATTATGCAATATTTTGTAATAGGAGCGTATCATCGCACCAGGTGTCAAAACATGTTTACTGCTCTGCGAGTGTTTTTTTAAGCCCGTTCATTGCAATGTGCTCAGGCGTAATCGGTCATAAATAATCAGCAGCAGTTTGAAGGCAGGTGTGCGTGTTGCTTCAAGGATTCGTTGTACTTCGCCAATTAGCAAAAGAAAAAAATTATAGTGCAGCGGGCACTTCCCAACTTGACTTGGAGTGGGAATTCTGGTGTAGTTTGCAATGGCCAAGGAAAAAAATAGGGGGGAGAGAACGGCAGGGAAGTTAACCAGCCTATAGGCAGCAGGTTTGCTACCCTGTGCATGGGAGGGGGATGGGGGAGATGAAAGATAGAGAGCAGAGAGGGAAGAGAGATAAACTCAGCACATTCGGCAGCACACGCGCGCACACTCATAGTCCAGTCTTGTCTTTCGTGGTGTGTGACATTGCTGTTGCAGGCCCTTGTTCAAGTCCGTGTCGCGTAGGAATTTCAACAAAGCTTTTGTCACCTTCTGTTGCAATGTCTTCTCTCGGGCACTTGACAGATTAGTGTCCACGGACATTTGGCTGTCGTCGATGCGCGCAAGAAAGGACGCCAGTGACTGTCTCTGAATGTCATACAACGGACAGTCGCACAGGATGAGGTATAGCGTCTCTTCGCAATGACAGGCATCGCAGAGAGCGTTGTCGGCCATTCCTATGACAAACGAATAAGATTTTGTAAATGCCACTCCTAGCCATAAGCGATGAAGAAAGGTGGCTTCTCTTCGGTCGAGCCCAGTGGGAATGCGGAGAGCCATCAAAGAGGACAGGTGGTGTTGACAATTCGTCTCGTTGCTTGGTGGGCACCATAGTGAAAACGTGATTTGACGTGCAAGTCGTCGAAGATTACTGGCTGCATCGGTCCGCGAAAGTGGTATGGCTTCTTCTCGTGTTCTTTCAAGAGCTTCCCACTCAGCAGTATTGGCATGTTATGCGTTGCACAGTAGAGGTGTACACTGAAAGTGCGAACTGAGAGTACACTGAGAGTGTGAACAGTGCCTAATTATGCTATCGCATTCTACTTTCGAAAGCGGATATCTAGCGTCTTTCAAGTTTTTTTTTTTCAGTAACACTCCGCAAGAGTGGGGTTAAGCAAATCGTGGCGTAGGTCTACAGCAAAAGCCTTCAAATAACTATACACACTTTGGAAACCATTTTAACTAGGCGTCCAGTATACTCAAATTGCAGGAAAAGAATCTATGGTTACCACTTCCACCGAAAAAAGGCAAAAAGATAATTCGCCGACTCCGACGTGGCCTTGTCGATAGTGCTTGTCAAGCCGGGACTGACGAAAGGCAACAACTCATTCATTTTCAGTGACCGCGATTTTTTTCCGTTTCGGCTGCTGCCATTGCACAGGAGCTAACGCTTTTGCAAGAATTCGCGTCGACGCTGGAGTCGGTGTTAGCGCGGTCGTTGCTTGGACACGTAAGAGCCAATGCGGCTTGCACAGACGCAGAAAGAACGAGAGAGAAAGAGAGAGTAAAGAAAGTTGGTAGTGTGGCCCACATGTCCCCACCGTGGCGTCGTTGGAAAGACCATCTTAAAAGGAGTGCAGAGGGACCTTGGGACTCCGTCGAGCGAGACGAGATGGTTGCCTGCGCAGCTTGCATGGTACAGTGTGAAAGGGGGTTGCCCCAGTGAACTGCCCTTGTGACTTGTGACGCAATCGGCGCGAGCAATCCCGGCTCCTCACGACAATCTCTGCCTGCACTCTTCTACAGCTCCTCTGCCTGCTATGAACACCACGCGAACACAGCCATTTTCATGGACATGAGTCCAGCACACAGCTCAACTACGAAGGGAGAGGTCGCTACTGTTCAGTCCGCGTAATAGCTTCGTCTCCCATGTCCTCCAGGTCTCATTATTGTCGGGCCCACATGTCTGGATCGTTACTCAAGTCCGGCTCAGGAACCAGACAGCTCTCCTCAAGTATACCCCCATCCCCCGACCCCCATCAATCATATCACCCTCCTTCCTCCACATATTCCGTCCGCAAGCCCACTCAACGCTGACGCGTTCTCACTCAACTCTGATAGCCACACGGAGACGTTCAATGGTAATTGAAGTTGCATGGTCATTGTAATCTGGCACGCTTGTTGCGTCTCGCTTCCTTGAAGCTTCTTGGCTCTTCGGTCATCAGTGAGTTGGTATGTGCGCCAGAGGGGTGATCTCTCCAGCAACGTGGGGACTGCGAGCGCTTCAAAAACTGAATGGAATCATTTTGCAAGTAATGTTTAGTCAGCGCATACAAAGGCATTCGCACACGACTTGGTATAATGAGACTGATTTCAAAGAGCGACAATCAAGTGACATGAATGAACTGATTTGCTTGCAAACCAGTTTTGCAGATGCCCGCGAAGCGTATAATGATTGGTGAAAGAAAAAGTTAAAACGCGTTTTATTATACGGGGAAGGCAAAGTTTTTTTTTTTTTAAATAGGAAAATGCTTTCGAGTGATGGCTTATATTGCCTTTTTGTTTTTCTAGATCGCGGCCCGTTTTCAGCTCCCTGCCAGGTTCATTTCTTATCTTTGGCGTGTGGCTTCATTTCTACTTCTCGATATAATTGTGTCCAGGGTTTAACGTGCCAAAACCACCTTATGGTTGCGCATTTGTCGTCGTAGAGGGCTTTGCAAATTTACACCATACGTTAACGTGCACCCAAATCTAAATATACGGGCTTCTTTACGTCAGCCCTCCGTTTGTTAGTCGAGTAAGTTTGTATACGGTCATTAGCGGCAGTATGCCACGGCATTGTAGAACAACTGGTCATTCACAAAACACCATTCGATGAAGCAGCAAGAAGTCTCATTGTAATGGAAAGTTACTTCGTATGACACTAGATAAGCACAGATTTCGGCGTGCTTGAGTTTAAATGATCACCGAGGTTTCCAGTCCGACAGGGCCAACTGGGCCAACCGATACCAACAATGCAAATAACGAGGCGGACATTCGTGATGCTCATCGCACATATCGTGAGTGCCGTGATCTTTGACCCCTCGCATATTCGACGATCCTCCCTCGGGACCGCCGGGTTCGTTCGTGATCGAACCGAACTCGCCGGAAGCTAGCCCTCCATTCTAAATGCTTCGACCTATGTTCAACGACGACGTTGAAAAACCGAATGACACAATCTAGGTCAAAGGATGAGGAGGAGGGTTCCTACGATCCCGAAAACTTTTCGTCCAGCCAGTTCACAAGAGCTGGCCTCCGAGACAGTGGACGTCGCTCACGCCCGTATATCAGCCTTGGTAATTGGGTGCCGACGCGCGTGGCCTCAGTGTATGCTGCCGTAAAGTGAACCGAGAGTATTTTTTGAATTCAACAGCGTCTAGAAAAGATAGGTGGTGCGTAGGGTGCACATTTGTTCTCTTATCTACGCCCATTTCGTTACATATCGTGTCCGCATCTGCCGATAGGTCAGTCGTGTTTCGTGATTTGTGGGAGCTGTCGTTGCATGTCGGCTATTGAAAACCTTTTGTCCCGGGGTAGCGTTCACTTTAAATGACACTGTTCAGAACAATGTCGCAGGTTAACTTCCTTGACGTGTCTTGATTGGGCGATCGATTGATAACTGTAGGCTTTCAAACTAAGCTTCGGCACTCCGCCCCCCCCCCCTCCTTTGCACCGTATGCGAACAGACATCTCTGATATACCAAGAGTTGCCTTTCGATTACAAACTAATGAATTTTGTATATAAACAATCAGGCAATCAAATATTGATATATAATGAGATGTGACCATTGCATCCTATAATATGTGTCCACCTTTATCGCTGTACTGAATGCTGACGGAACCAGGAGCATTTTTCGGGCCTTTTAGTCTTTTGCTCCAGCTCCTACTTTATGTAACAGGAGCAAATAAACTTCAGCGTTCAGCCTTCGTATTGTCACGTAATAGTGAGGGTAGCCCGAAGACAGGAGACCGGGAGGTTAGTAGAAATAGAAGGAGATCCGTTTATTTGGCGGACTTGCGCCCACTAAAGGAAAACAGACACACCGGCTTAGCGGGAGGCGAACAGCGCGTTCGACGGCCGTCGGGTAACAGAAATGTCCCACTGGAACGCAAGGCGCGTTAGACGGCCGTCGGGTAACAGAAATGTCCCACTGTAACGCAAGGCGCGTTCACCATCCGAGATACAGTCGCCGTAGCGTCTGGCGCTATCTCGTTATCAACGAATGGTCGACGTGCGGGCCATGATCTTCGCAGATGAGTCGCAGTGCATCCTGGACCACGATAAGGCCGCGTGCCGGCGGTATCGGCATGCGCAACACTATCCGCAATACGCCTTGCGGCAGTATTATTCAAAACTAACGCGAATTTTATAGTAACAGCAGTTTGAAAACCCACGTTGTATTGAGGTCGGTAACTGCACACATTCATAAAGTTTCCTTAGGTCAGTCTGTAAGCGTATTGCTCTTCGTATTGAGCGCATGTTTCCACTTATGAGTATTCGTGATTGGTTCATTTCGTCGATGAGTTTAACGTCTGGAAGCATGAAGTCTAATACAACAATGTAGAACCCAACAATTGCACTTACTGTAACGTGTATATTATAGAACGTCATCTGAGCGTACGCAATGATGCTTGGTACATCGAAAGGTTTTTGAACGACAGAGGGCTGAGCGAGTCAGCATGGATTCGTTGCAAAAGGAAGTTGGTGCATGGACACATTTTAGAACACTGCGTTTATTTTGTTCTGGTCTCTTCTATTGTGTCCATGTCTGTTCATTCAATTGTTTTGTCGATAGCTTTTGTTGAGCGCTGTCTCAGTGAGGAGGGCACAACTGGACCAACGTCAGCAGTTCATTCGCAGTCGTTTCAACACTCTCTACAGATTGAGTGCTTGACATTTTTCTGCGAAATAAAACAAACAAAAAAAAAGACGCCAGGCCTGCGCTAGGGTGTCACCGTATACCTGCGCGCAAGGCGCAGCACAGTCACAGCGAAAGCTAGCAAAGCGGCCTTTCAGAGCCTTTTCTGAACACTCTTTGAATAACTGCTGCAAGCACACTTGCTGGGTACCCACCACGCTATAAATCATCATAATTTTTGTGTATTAAGCCAGCACTCACTATGCTATCCGTCACTATGCTATATCCGCTACACACTTGCTAAGAACTTTTTGTAATTTTTTATGCAGTGGCTGACGATTATGAAGAATGATGGCTGAAGTGGGTATGCGCCCCAATTAATAGGTGATCAAAAACAAGTTTACTAACGCGTTGGAGCATTGCACAACCCACTCGTTAGCAATTCGCATAGTGTGACTACTGATGGTTCCTTGGAAGATCTAAAGCGCTGTAATACTCATACTGACGCGATTCTTTTCCCGACATCGAGCCTGCCTAACCCCCGTATTCTAGAACGTCCCTTCACTCAACGTTTCAGCTTCACTTGAGTAAGCCGATGGAAGGCGCCCTCTTCAGGCACGGCAAGTCACTGCATACTAGCGATAATGCGGTGCGATTCCTGAGCAGCGCAGCGTCATTTTCAGCCGAGCAGCGATGCAGTACTCAACTTAGTCAAGTGAAGGGTGAAATTCGAGTCGAGGAGCGTTTGTGAATACGGGTGTAAGACCAGTTCAAAACAAACTCTAAGCACTGCCGTGGTTCAGTGGGAAAGTATTGATCTGGCAAGCAGCGAACCCAAGTTTGAATCCCATTGCATCCTTGGTGTTTTTTTAATTATTTAGTTTTTTTTATTGTTTGCGATTATGGTTATGGACACTGGTGGCGGTGGTGGCGGCCAACTGCGGCGCCGTGCGTGACCCGTGTTCTGATCTCATAACAACTTTCGATGTAAAACTGCTCCTATACCCTTGTTTTTCCTCAACGGATACCAGCTGTCAATGTGTTACGGGATTTCCCCTCTGGCCAATGACTCGAGAAGTATATTGTGCGGGGTAATTTATGCGTGTGATTAATCATCTTCGCGTTTCCTTAATCTCTCTGCGCATCTGTGGATATTGCACTCTGACAACTTTTTTTTATTTTCTTTCTATTATATCTGTGAATTACGGACTTCATTTGTTATGGTTGTGTTATTTTGTTTCAGGGTTTTCACGAGTTGGCTGTATTTCGTCTGTTTTAGAAGCGAAGCTCTTTAGGTCGTGGGTCGTTCCCTCCTCTATATGTAGTATGATTTATTGATTGATATGTGGGGGTTAACGTCCCAAAACCACTATATGATTATGAGAGACGCCGTAGTGGAGCGCTCCGGAAATTTAGACCACCTGGGGTTCTTTAACGTGCACCCAAATCTGAGCACACGGGCCTACAACATTTCCGCCTCCATCGGAAATGCAGCCGCCGCAGCCGGGATTCGAACCCGCGCCCTGCGGGTCTATATGTAGTATGTAGCCACCTCTAGTTTATGACTTGCTCAAAATATGGCACTGTGTGTATATATCCTTGGGAATAATATGACTAGATTGCGTTAGTGGTTTTCATAGCATATCCACAGAGTGAACGATGATGAGTGGGGCGAAGCGTCCATCCGTCCATCCGTGAGTCCGCCCGTCCGAGCGTACGTCCGTCTGTCTGTCCGTGATTGCGGACAGAAACAACGCCGGACTCGCGACCGATTACTAATCCATGGGTTCGTACCTCGAACGAATAGATCCATATATGGAAGGCAAGAATTATGCACGGTAGATAACCGCTTTGTGTTTTAATTTATGTACAATTAACGCCCCCGTGGCGTTTCTAAAGAATTTGACCTTCACGTCACTTGTGTGCCTACAGACCCTTTCTTTGCGCAACTCACGACTTCACGCACCTGCATGCGTCCTGCATGATTTTACGACCTCTGGCTCGCAGTATTGAATGAGAGGTCAAGGCCTCGGCACGAGAAGTTGATCAATGCGTCGATACCCCAACGGGGGGTCCCTCTCAAGGTGGACGTCGAAATAAAAAGATAGGACGCTCGTTTCGACGTCCGTCGCCGTTATAAGGCGTCAATGGCTCTGTCGCTCTTTGTTTTGTTTCTCAATGGAGTGGGCGCGTACTCCCGACCCTGCCGCCTTCGTAGCGGGGCCCACTGCAGATTAATTCAGTGATAGCATTGTCATCGAAACCGGCGAGGCGGGATGATGGTCTCCGCGGAAAGCGTATGCAAACACGTTGCGTAAGCACGCGGGCTCGCAGCACGCGTTCTCTGGCATCGATGATAAAGAAAGGAAGCAAGAAAGAAAGAAAAAGAAAGAAAGAAAGAAGAAGAGAGAAAGAAAGAAAACGAAACGAAGAAAGAAGAAAAAAGAAAGAAAGATAGAAAAAGAAACGAGGAAAGAAAAAGAAAGAAGAAAGAAAGAAAGGAAAAGAAACCAAGAAAGAAGTAAAAGGAAGAAAAAGAAAGACAAAGAAAGAAAGGAAGGAAGAAAGAGAGGGAGAAAGAAAGAAAGAAAGGAAGAAAGAAAGAAAGAGAGAAAGAGAACGAAACCAGGTGAACAAACAGAGCAAACAACAAAGGGATGAGCTTATAGCCGTCGTGAAAGTTGCCGGGTCACACGCTCTGCGTCGGAACAGCACCATTGTTTCACGTATACACTAGCTGCGCACGCGCAAGCTTGAGCCCGAGAGTGAAAGTCGTTTTGTTGCTACTTTTGTTGTAAGTTGCTGTTCGCAGGGACACTGCTTTCGCGTCCGCCGAAGAAGGCAGAGATTCGCTTGCACTTGGTTTTGTTGCCTTTAACGTCGCCCCCCCCCCCCCCCCCCTTGCGATCTCGATTGCTCTCTTTCTCTCCCTCGCTCGTTTTTACCTGGAAGTAGCAACTCGCACTGCTCTTGGCAGCGTTGAGAAGGCTTGGGAAATTTCTTTCCTCCTCTCCACGTTGATCCAGGTGATCCGCCGCTTAAGGCCGCGTAAACATTGCCACCCGCCTCGCTCTGTCAGAGCGTGCTTACGCCGTAAACACGCAACGCCGCGCAACGCCGGGGACCGGGAAGCACGTTCCAGTGAGAAGCATCTGTGCTCGCTCCTGCCCCACACCCCTTTAAAAAAAAAACGCGCACAAAAAGGAAAAACATTTCGAAACGAAGAGTCCGTGCCCTCGGTAGCGCAGTGGGGCATGGCGGATTTCCTCACCTCTTTTACGTAACAGCTCTCTCGACGGGTTTTTACCTTCTTCACGCTGTTTTAGCCGCGCGGAATTGCGCTGCGCTCTCCTTGCGCGCGAGCGTAGAACGCCGCGCTCGCGTTACGCAAAAGAAAGTGAAGCGGCCGGCGATTTAGTTGTATCTCGACGGCGCCTCTTACAAGGTTGACACTCTACATAAGAAGACTTCTTTCGAAAAAGCCCTCCTATCAAAACGTGCTAGAGCAGTATAGCAGAAGAGTGTGCCAAACGCGTCACTGCTGTCCTTACGGACAGCAGACCAGCTAGAGCAGAGGTCTCGGAACAGGCGGCCCACCAGACCCCCGCTTGCGGCTCGTACGTGGCTACGTTCGTCCCGTATCCGGTTTTATCTTCATAACAAGTATGTTCGATAGCTACAGAAAGAGAGAAAAGACTTTATTCACAGGATCCTGCGTGGGGTAGGTGCCGGCCTCGCAGTGCGCGGTCTACCCTTCTAATGTTCTAGTCTATGCAGTCCTAGAAACACTGGGCCAAGAACTCGAGGGTTGAACCTGACCCGACAGAGGATACTTGGGTACCCGCGCTTGCGGGTCACGAGTTCCCGTTCTCCTCTGCCTACACAAGCGTGACACGATCTAAAGCATTGTTTTCGCGAGGCACGCCATGTGGTCACCTTGTGTTGAAGCGTGGCCGTGAAACAAAAACAGCGTGTCAGAATCGGTGCCCAGATATTACTCATCTGGGAGATAGATATTGACGTGTTGTTGAAGAGAATCGCGGCCCCAGATCTTCTTCAGAAATGACCCATATATGAGGTAGGGGAAAGGTATTATTTTTTATGCTAGCGTTTGCTGACAATAAGTTGAAATATGTGTTCTTTTCAATAAACTTCTTAGTAGCGCGTCAGAGCCCGTCAAGTCATTTCTTCTTTCTGCCATGACTGCGTTGTTGTGGTTTACTAGGCCAATTGCGGTCGCTGGCCAACATGGCCATGCCCAACTTCTTGTAGTTTGATTTTCTACTTTGGATTACCTTCAAGGCTCTCTCTCTCTCTCTCTCTCTAACAGGCTCTCACTCCGTGACATTCGCGCAGCGTTGTGAAAGTTACAAGTGACTGTTTCAAGGCAGACGCTCAATAAATAATTCCAAACTCGGTGATTATAAGTGACGTAAAAGAATGATGTAAGATATTTTAAAAATCAACTTTTACACGCTGAGCCGCTTTGGGATATGATCATGGCACAGTTTTGTTCGATTGTAACGATTTCAGGCAACACGAAGACGGTTGGTGTAATTATTCTACGCGCAACAACGGGCGGCACTATGGTCGTTGAGTAATATTTTTTAGAGATATTTGAAGTATGTCCTACCCCTGTCTTTGTCTTTCGAGGTATCATTAGGTTCGCTTGCTGGTTTTAATGCATATTATAGGTTGTACTTCTAGGTCAACTGCAACATGATGCACCGCTAGCGTATCTGTTCCCGCAAGATATCGAAACAATACAGATGCTGATCGATGACGTCGTCAAGCAGGTTGATGCAGCCTCTTAAGTAGGAAAGATGGGCTTGTAAAATGGACAATTTGTTGGGGGGCTTCGATTGCGCGTAAAATCGACGAGTACGGTTTGATCTAGTTGAGAGATACCTCTTTTGCCACACTATACCAGGCTGAGACCGCAAAAACAAGACATCACATAGTGTTTTAGGCATTCACTTACTGCTCAGTGTGTACGTACTTGCGTGTGAGTGTTGTATGTGTGTGCATGTGTTGTAAAGAGTGGGCGTGAGTGTATTTCTGGTTGATGCGTGTTGTGAGCATTGTTGTATGTGTGTGTTGTATGTCTGTGTTGTGTGCATGCGTGCTGTAGGTGCGCGTAGCAAGTGCGTGCGATGAGTGTGTTGCATGTGTGCGTTATTGAAGTGTTGTCGTATGCGCGCGGTGTGTTTCTGTTGAGTGTTTGTGTTGTGAGTGCCCTTTGTGCGCGCGTTCCAGTTACAACGCATGTGTTCGCTTGCGCTAACAGTGTCTGCTGCGTTTCTCTTTGGTCATTCAGACTTCTCTATTAATAACGCAGGCTACTTCACTCCACTTCCAAAATATGCCTTTATTGACTCTGTTATCAACCGCATTTAAACAGAATATAACTATACCAGAAATTACGTTTACGTCAATGATTTGAATACTTCGAGACTAACAGACGCAGAAACAACGGTGTACCTTTCTTTGTTTCTTCGCGTTTTAAACAATAGCCGCTTCGTCAACTCGGTTGTCTTTACAACCTCGACGAAATCGCCGTCTTGCTATAGGGACGAACACATTTTGTATCGCCTTCTTCTCTTCCCGTTCACCGTCTCTTCCGTTTAACGTGCAGCACGCTGTGCCGCTAGTCTGTTGCGGCTAACAGTATAGTTTTTAATTATTTTTCCTAGCTAACCAGTTTAGAGGACAACCGTTCAATTACATGCGTTTCCTGAACCACTCTTGCCTTGAATGCGAGAAAAGATAGCGTGGAGACCCCGCCCTTTTTTCTTCATTTAAATACTTTCTTCTATGTTTTTGGTCTTTATCTTTCTCGCAGAGCTGCGGTCCGTGAAGCGATGCAAGGATCGATGTATAAGGCCGTCGGCGGCGAGGCACGTATAAGGACAGTACCCGCTGTCGTTTTTTCTTCGTCTTCTTCGTTTTTTTTTCATTTTCGTGCAATATTCGTGCTCTTTCGAGAGCGGGAACAAGACACGGCCCTCGAAATTGCGGAAAGTGGCCGCGGTGCACTAAATGCTGATATCGAGACACTTACCGGCTAGCATATACATATAGAAGGGATGGCAAGATTACTATACCGTAAAGTGTCTAAACTGTATTGCTGCTTATTTTTTGAAATTTTCTGAAATTTCATGTGCGCTTACATTGCGTTACAAATTGCAGCTGATCGAAAGTAGCGACATCAGATTGAAAAAGAAATGGCATCACATAACTACTGAAAACTGATGAAGTTACTTTAACAAATGTTCGTCATTCACACTCAACCCACAAAGACTTCATTTACCGCACATACGCATTTGAATCTCACATGGGTCAAGTTCGCACGCTTGAGGTTCTGGAACTCAGAGTAACTCGTCTCGGTTATTTTGCTTTCTCTTTGTTTTTTTTTTGTTTTTTGAGGGGGTGGGGCAGGTGGGGTTGTCGTGTGTACCATGTCATGTGTGTCATCATGCCATTATGAATGCGGGCATTCTACATTTTAGTTATGAGTGATTTGAAAAGTAATGAATGCTATTGAAATCGCTTGTTCGCTCGAAGTAATTGACATTACTAAATTGCCAGCCCACAAAGCTTATTCAATTTATCGCTCATTTGTTCAAAAATATTTAAGAGGTAAATTATTTCATCACTGTGCTGTTATAACTCACAAGTATGACATATAGTATATACCACCTACGTTTTTGAACGCACTTGATGCCACCAGAAGTAAAATAAATAATGAACAATAAGTGTTTGGTTATTTTGTTGATTTACTTGAGATAAGTGCACCTTCAAGGTTATATTGGGCGTTACAAGGTCCGGCGACACGTTTGATAAAAAAGGAGAAAGCGTGTCCCAAATTCGAGAACAGAATTGCCAGAAGGGCGTTGAAGGTTTATCACTTTCGCGTAAGTATGTTTCTGTTCGTCATGACACGTTCTCGTAGAACAGAACAACACCACCACCAGGGGAGGGGAGACAGGAACATAGCGGTATGGATAAGCGAGTTAAACGTGGTGTGTCTGATTATCTGCTTCAGATTACCAGATGTACAAAGAAGCACTGGAAAGGGAGGGGGAGGGAATGAAGGTCACGTGACGCAGAGAACGAATAGCCAGTGGCCTCCAGGCTAATGAAATGTGTGCGAAGAGAAAGAAGACACCGTTGTGTGCGATAGAGACATGGGGCCATGGAAAGTTTGCAGGTACGGCAGTGTTTCGTTTTGGAGAACATTGCGATAAGATTTAGCACTGCACGTCGTAGTGGAGAGATCCGGATGATTTAGACCTATGCGGGGTTTCTTAACGTTTACTAACTTCGCCCTGTGCTGCATGGTTTTCTATCAGTTCGCCTCAGTTGAAACGCGCCAACCCTGGCGGGAACCGAAGTGGCGTCTTTCAGGTCTGCAGCTGAGCAACGTCCCCATGAACACGCTGTAGTAGTAGTAGTAGTAGTAGTAGTAGTAGTAGTAGTAGTAGTAGTAGTATTGTGAGTATCAACAGTCGTAGTAGAGTAATATTGCAAGACGAGTTAGTTGGTATGACTGCATCGTAACTTTATTTTAGCGCACACTGACACACGAACAAAGTGCTGGCGTTGTTCCCTCTCTTGGTACGTGTGTCAGTGTGCGATAAAATTAAGTAACGATGTAGTAGTAGTAGTAGTAGTAGTAGTAGTAGTAGTAGTAGTAGTAGTAGTAGTAGTAGAAGCAGTAGTGGCAGCATGATTATGATATGTGGGTTTAACGTTCCAAAAACACCATATGAGTATGAGAGACGCCGTAGTGGAGGGTTCCGGAAATTTTCACTACCTATAGGGTTCTTTAACGTGCACCCAAATCTGAGCACACGGGCCCACAACATTTCCGCCTCCATCGGAAATGCAGCCGCCGCCAGCGGGATTCGATCCCGCAACCCGCGGGTCAGCAGCCGAGTACCTTAGTCGCTAGACCACCACGGCGGGGCAAGTAGTAGTAGCAGTAGTAGTAGTAGTAGTAGTAGTAGTAGTAGTAGTAGTAGTAGTAGTAGTAGTAGTAGTAGTAGCAGTAGTAGTAGTAGTAGTAGTAGTAGTAGTTAGTAGTAGTAAATAGTCGTAGTAGGAGTAGGAGTAGGAGGAGGAAGAGGACGAGGAGGCGGAGTAAGTGGTTGGTTGTTTAAGGAAACTTATACTAGAGGGGGAAGGATGATGAAAAATAAGAAATTGTTCGCCTCCCAGTCACTGTCTAGCTCAAGTGACGGACACCTCAACAACCGCCGTATAAGGAAGGAGAAAAGACAGAGAAAGGGGGAGAGGATAGAGGGCTATTTGGTATAGTTGAGTCGGCAGTTTAGCATGATAATTACTATAACACAGCAGACATTTAGTATAGCATAGTATTTACTTTAGTACAGGGGGTGGTTTAGAATATTATAATAGTTATTACAGTCAGACATGCAGTTTGAAATAGTATAGTATTTTGTATAGTACAGTTGGCATCAAAAGTTTAGAGAGTAATTGGTTAGAGAAAAATTTACACTTCTCAGATATTTGTGACTGTGTTTGGTTAGAACAGGCCCGAAATCTACATTGAAGGCCTTCCTCCGAAACTACGGAAAAATTCAGCTCTTGCTTGTGTTTTGTGGCACTTAAGCATTTAAGCCTGACTGTATGTAGATGAGTGTAATGGCTATTTAGTTCCAAGATGGACCTGGCAGTGCTGTCTTGCGTTCTCAGAAGCGGTAATGAGCATTAACTTCCGCGTGACAGAGATTTCAAAGCTAACTCACGTTCGAATGCCGCCGCATCGCCTGGAGGTAAACAGGAAACCTGGCAAGTTTGTTTTCCATTTACTCTCAGAGTGGCATAGCGACAGTTACTCTCGGCATGGTCCCCCACAGAATACGGACGTATTCCGTATTAGGTATTGTATTCTGCTTTCAGTTTGCTCCATATTTGTATTCCGTATGCGTATCCGTATTCCGTAAACAGTATTCCGTATGCTTCGGTGGAGGCCTTTGTCATACCACAGACTGAAAGGCGAGTCTTTGCATGCATACATTTGCGAGGTAGCGATCGAAGTCCGTTCGAGTGCTATAGGCCGATAGCTCGCGGGTCTCCGGGCCAAAGGAAGCAACCTTAAAATGCTCGCGCGTAAATCTATAAAAGAAGCTTGATCTATCATACATTCACGTAAATAAATAAATAATAAATTACAAGTTCGACAATAAACAAGCAGTTGATAAATATACAACGTTCACTATCTATCTATCTATCTATCTATCTATCTATCTATCTATCTATCTATCTATCTATCTATCTATCTATCTATCTATCTATCTATCTATCTATATGTCTGTCTGTCTATCTATACTCACATAGTCGCTACATTGGTCCATCAATACAATCATTCACTCACTCACTCAATCGATCAATCAATCAATCAATCGATCAATCAATCAATCAATCAATCAATCAATCAATCAACCAATCAATGCTTTTCCATACATCTAGAGCACAGGCCGCGGCGACTCGTACGAGGTCTAGCGCAGCCGACAGCCACCCAACACGACAGAGGGAGAGACTGGCCGATCAAGGGCGCCCGCGTGTGTCCATAGCGGGCCGCTCGTAACGGGGGCCCACGGCGTAAGGTACGCTGGAGCGCGTTGGACACACTCGCACATCTACACACCGTGCGTGTGCGAGGAAGGCGTGAGCGGTCTCCGTGTGGGCCGAACAACATCGCGCGGTCAAGGAGCGTGGGACGCCGGGCGAAGCAACGCTCCTGCGTCCCTCTCCACCCGTCATGAGAATCCGACGTCGTCGCTTTTGATGCCGGGCGGCCGGAGACCCCTGATTGCGGGTGTTCCGTGCATGCGATCGTGCTTTACGTTATCTTTAAACTGCCGTAAAGAGAGTGAAATAAATAAAAAAAATGTCAAAGATCACGCTTAGCCACGCAAGGCTTGAAAGAGCAAAACCGCACGATTTTGTTGACTAACCTGGTTGCTTATAGGCTGGTTCTAGGCCTTAGCCTACGTTGCCTTAGCTATAGGTGACGCAGGTTCTAGGTTGCTTCAAAATCGTCGCTACGCTTTAGCTAGGTCACGCTAGGCTGTTGCTACGCTGATTTATCAGCGCCGGGTGGTTTCAGTTAAACCTAAGACAGCTATAGACACGTCGGGGATGCCCAAACTCCAGAGACGGAAACTCTCGCAGAAAGCGCCACGTTCGCACCTCTCATAGATCAACGGGCTTGTCCTCGTTGGCGTATAGGCCTTCCATCGTTTCGGGGCCTTCTCGCAGTCGCCGTCGCCTGTTTCGTTTTCTAGTATTCTCTCGTTGCACGTATTCGGGGTCTTCGGCTCGGTGCCGTCTTTTGGCAGCCTTTTGCCGAGCTAACTGTTGCCTCCTTCCTGCTTAGTGGACCAGTGCTGTCTAGCATGAAAAAAAAAAAAAACAGTGGTGTGTGCTGCACGGAGTGGGATTTACCCAACCTCAGTGGCACATACCCGTTGATAAGGAGAGTTTTTCGGCTTGACCGTGCAGTGTGATTAGAAAATCGCTAAGAACAACGGTACTTAAGTAAAGACGCGGAAGAAATTGGCAGATCCCACGTATAGGGGCAATTGATGATACGCGAAGCACGAAGGAGGAAGGTTGATATGTCACTTTTAAATCAGCACAACGAAACATAAGTGGAAAAGTTATGTGGACTCACGTATCTAGATAAGATGCAGGTATGTTGTTTATGGTCACGAAACGGCGGCACCACTGACGTTTGCAATAGCAGCACCAGCAGAGGTAGGCATCTATAATATGCCGCACGTGACTTCCGTGACATGATTATCGTTTTTGCGCCTGACATTTTCGTTCGTCGTCCATTCATGTCACGTAATACCAAATTTGGTATAGGTGAAGCTAGCGAAATGGCCGCGTGTGCATCATGAGCGTGGCATGTAGACTTCTCACACGACACGTATGTCATGATTATCATGGTTGCACCAGTCACATACTTTTGTGATTCATTCACGTGTCATACTGGTATATATGAAACTAGGGAAACGACCGCGAGCGCACCATGAGCGTGGCATGCAGCCATGTTGTTACATGACACGCATGTCATGATTTACACGTTATTGCTTGTCACTTAAATTCGCCATGCAGTCATGTCATACCATACCAGTTTTGCAATATGTAATGTGAACGAAACCACCTCAAGAACAGCAAAACCATGACATGTAAGTCATGACATTCATGAAATAAATGTCATGATTTCTATGTTATGGCTAGTCACTTATGCTCGTCATACAGTCATGTTATGTCATTCCAATTTTGGTATAGATCCCATTATCGAAATGACCAGGAGAGCTGAACGTCGTTGGCAGACAGACAGACAGACAGACAGACAGACAGACAGACAGACAGACAGACAGACAGACAGACAGACAGACAGACAGACAGACAGACAGACAGACAGACAGACAGACAGACAGACAGATAGATAGATAGATAGATAGATAGATAGATAGATAGATAGATAGATAGATAGATAGATAGATAGATAGATAGATAGATAGATAGATAGATAGATAGATAGATAGATAGATAGATAGATAGATAGATAGATAGATAGATACGGTCAATGTCACTGAAGTTCGCTAAGAAATACTTCGCATTTGAAAAAAGGCACTCGAGACCTTGGTTGCGCCATGCGACATGGTTCCCCGCGGCCACTTCGTTACGCCGAAGAAAAAATAATACTAAGTACGGCTCGCGTGAACCGCCCCTCCACCACGCTCTCTTGCCAGAGCACAGAGCAAGCGGCCTTCGTAAACACCGTAACTATTTGTATTAGCGCACCACCAACGTTCGCTTCGACGCAGCTGGACGCAAATTAGTGACCCCTGCAGTTCGCCACAAGTCACGCTCGGTGGGTGTAGGCTTACACGCTATTTTGCAGAGCGCTGGCTTGCTGGCGCCGTAATTCTTAACTTGAAGGCATTACTACAATAATAAAGGCGGAGCATTTATTAGCAAACTTCGGTGACTTTGAGCGTATCTATCTATCTATCTATCTATCTGTCTATCTATCTATCTATCTATCTATCTATCTATCTATCTATCTATCTATCTATCTATCTATCTATCTATCTATCTATCTATCTATCTATCTATCTAGCCGCCTACGACATTTAGCTCTCCTGTCTGCTTCAATAACGGTATTGACACCAAACTTCGTATGGTATAACATGACTGTATGAACAACGTATTTGACTAGTCACAACATAAAAATCATGACATGTATGTCATGAATGTCATTATTTACATTTAGCTCTTGCGGTGGTTCCGTTCATATGGCATGTTGCAAAACTGGTATGGTATGACATGATTGCATGGTGAACATAAGTGAGAGACCCTAACGTTCTAATCATGAGTTCATGACATGTATGTCACGTAAGTCATGACTACACGCCACCATAATGGTGCGCTCGCAGCTGTTTTGCCAGCTTCAGATATAAAAAATTTCGTATTACGGGACGTGAATGGATGACGAAAGTAAAAGACACGTCCAAACGTAATAATCATGACATGCGTGTCATGTGAGAACATGACTACATGCCACGTTCATTATTTATGTCGGTTATCTGGCTTCACATGCACCAAATTTGGTATTACGGGAAGTGAATGGATGACAAAGGTATAAGACTGGCGGAAACTTGATAATCATGACATGCGTGTCATTAAGTAGCAGAACTACATACAACGCTCATGATGCGCTCGCGGCCGTTTGGCTAGCTTCACATATACCAAACTTGGTAGTACGTCACGTGAATGGACTACGAAGGTAAATTACATGTCCAAACATGATAATCATGGCATGGAAGTCATGTACGGCATAAATTACGTCCCCCTCGTAACGTTGTGCTGATTTTAAAGTGACATATCAACCTTTCTCATTCATGCTTCGCATATCATCGATTCTCACTGTACGTGGGATCTGCCAATTTTTGTTTGTTTGTTTGTTTGTTTTTCTTCACAAATTGACACGTACCCAATTCGGTGAATTGTCCAAGAATGCGACTTTTAGACTTTGAAATGTTAATTCAAGAATCGTAGATGATTTTTTTTCAAAAATCTAGAAATGAAATGGCAATAATACGTAATGTATTGCGTTTAGAGTACAAGTATTATGCTATTCAGCTTGTATTTCAGACTGCCGTATTAGACTGAGTGGAACAATTGCCGTCAGTGTATCTCCTTCCTCACTTCGGGTCGGACAACAACAATAGCAATAGTAATAACAATATTGATGATAAATAGTAATAATAATAATAATAATAATAATAATAATAATACGAAGAAGAAAAAGAGTTAATTTTTTCACCATTAGGATTTATTTACTTTATATGCGAAATTAGTTATATTCGTCACGAGAGCTCGGGCCCACAGTTAGCACATGCTCCTCATCAATTCAAACTGAATGCGGTAGCTGGAGCTCGAACGAGATTCCGCGGAGCTGTACCGAGGGACGACTTCCACGAACCGCGGACCGACGGAAACGGCGAGCGACCCTTCACACGCCCACCGCGTGGCGTACACCTCGTATAATCAGGCACCTCCTTGCCATACCGTCTATACGCGGTAAGGAGAGTGTACGTAACGTACGGAAGAGGTGTACACCTCGCAACTGACACGAGGAGTTATTGCTCTCTTCTTATTTGTTTGCCTCGTTTTTAAACGCCGCGGCTGTCGCCAAATTCCTGCGCGACGACTCCGAGAGAAATCGTCCTTGCAGCCGCGCTAAGGGGACGAGTCGCTGATGCAGGAATGCCTCGCGCCGCGAGACCATCGTGGCTCCTCACTACCTGATACCGTGCGTACTCGAGCATAAACCCGTACGTTTTCTTCCTTTTTTTTTAGTTTCTTTCTTTAACGCGAGTTGCGAAGCTCCTATAGGCCGGCTTGGTTATGAGGAATTTCATTAACGACTGTCGCTCGGAGCTGGAACACAGAATGGCGTACTAGAAAGGCAAGCGTCCACAAAAGGGATACTTTAGCCATTATACAATTTGTTGCGTCAGTCGTATAATAACGGGGCTTTTATCCGCATGTCCACCTCGTTTCTTCTCGCTTTCCTTCTTTTTTTTCAATAGTTTTTAGCTAGCCCGAACCAGGAGTTTATTACCATCAGGGTGGGGTTGCAATCCAGGTCCAACCTGGTTATGTCCCAGGCGCAGCTCGACGCTTTGTATCTCGCTGTGAAAGCGCACAATTGAGACCATGATCAACTGCGTGCATGCTGTGAAAGCGTGGTCTCTGTATTGCTTGTTTGTTCGTTCGTTTGTTTGTTTGTTTGTTTGTTCTTGCTTTTTCGCGTTTAGTTTTGGCTGGGTTCTGAAACAGTGGCATTGAGAACCCGGAGTCGGTACGGTGGTAGATACTGTGAAACACTGAGAACACAGTTTTGACATGTGAGACATAGAAAAAGGGCACACGTTTGATGACCAGGATACTCTAATTGAATGGGGAAAGTGAGCTGTGCAAACATCATTCTTCGTTTCCGCTTGGGCTGGAGAAAGGCACTTCGGTCACAACACCATGGTAACAGCATTAACAGCCAATCAGTGACTATGTGAGGAGAGGATACATCAACATGGAGATAGGTGATCAAGCGTCAAGACGCAGAAGAAACCGAGCTTGCCATCGCAGAGGCGCTAGCTCTTCGTTCTATCTTGATAGCGACGTTGGTTGATGATTTGTTATGCTTTTGGTTGCGCATGCCCATCTGGTTTTCCTAGAATATAATCAATATATTTACAGCACAGGTGTTAATAATAATATCTGGGGATATACGTCGCAAAACCACGATAAGTTTTCGAGGTACGCCTTAGTGGAGGACTCCGCAAATGTCAGCCGTCTGATGCTTTTTGAGCGCACTGATATCGCACAGTACGATGGCGCTCTGCCATTAAGCCTCGACAGAAATGCGCCCGATCGCCGGGGCTGGCATTGAACCCTCGACCTTTGGGTCAATACCGCGAGCACCTACACTATCACCATACGCCTACAATATCATCATTGTTTCTCTATGCTATCTCAGTGTATCAAGTACTGTTGTTAGTGCAGTTGTCGTGTTTGCCACTTCTCTCCTCTGCACATCATCTTTTGGCCGATTAGAACGTGAAGTTTTGTATGATCTTTCGTATTCTATAGACCCTTTCACTAGTTTCAAGCACAGCCCCTTGATGACATCTGGTTTAGTCCACCGATGTGCCATAATAGCGTCGGTAGGCAAGAAGAGCTTTAGAAAATAGTGCGCCGATTTTCTACACTTTCTTATCTTTATTTGGCAAAATATATTCAAAATAATGTTGTTTTGAGCAATATAAAATTTATAAGAGATGATCTTAAAGTTTAAGCACGTTCTTTTTATCTAAAAAACTAAAAAAAGACGTTTCTAACATTTAAAACGAACTTGAAAACGTGCGTTCAGTTTCGACGTTAGGAGCTGGTGAATGAGGTGGCCGGAAGTTTGCTAGGGTATAACGCTTGTAACCTTGAAACCGTCAACAACTGTCCGAATATTTGTCGGCCCACATAGATTCGAAGGTGGGCTATGTTCGAGGAAACACAGTAAGTACACACGTTGTCACGTCGTCTTCGAGGGCGGAAAAAAAAAAGAAGGTGGGCAGAACGAGAGCTCCCTCGGGAGGTCGCGTCACCGGAAGAGAAAACGCGCGACACAAAGGACCCTCGCGCGCCGACCGCGAGGTCTTGCCTCGCTGGACGCGCCGACGCCCGCTGGACGACGTATCAAGAACGCGGAGACGCACAAAAGACGCGCGGAAGGGATGACAATGCGCGCCCTGGCTTGCTTGCGCAACGCCGTCAGAGATTATACGGAAGAAAACACGTGCAGTGTCTACGCTGCGGGCTTCGACGCAAACTAGAGACGCTACAACGTGACCGATGGAACGGGTCTGCTATACACGCTGGACGGTAAAAAGACTGGGGTGACACGAACATATTTGAATCGTAAACGAAGGCAGAGACAACAGAGAGTGAATAGATACCGGGTCGCCACGTGGCTCGGACGAAAAACAAAGTTTAGGGTTAATGGGAAATGTATACGCGAGGTGGACCCGGCCCTCCTCTGTGTGGTACCCCAGGTCTGCGATACAGTGTTGTATCAGATTCGACTCGGCGAAGAGCACGCGCCTAGCCGACGAGTTGAGGAAGCTGTGTCTGAAGCTCTAGCGTCGTTTTGACCTGAAAAGCTCGCGGATTGGTGTGGCGAATAGGTTGACCGCTTTCGTTGCACGAGGGTGTGAATGCGTACGTGGTTTATACGTATAATCTGACGTCGTTGGTGCCGCCTGACGTGGACTACGAAAACGAAACTGTACCATTTTTTTTTTTAGTTTTAGGAAATTTAAGGTGAGGACGTCCTAAAGAAATTAGGGAGTGGAGTATTTCACGTCTTCTGACTTTTACGTGTGCAACCGACAAAACCAGTCTGCAAATGCGAATAACCAATTCCACTTCAAGTTTACTACGAATATGTGGTGCTCTTCGGCTGATTCAGCTTTTGGTGTTGTACCTTCGTTTCTGCGTGCAGCTTCATGAGCTCAACCCCTCACTGCTGTATATGTCAAGGGGCCACGCTGGCAAGGGCCTCATTCAATCAGTACGGGTTAAATTTAGCACGCCGAAAATGGTCCACCGCAAATGTAATGTATGGGGCAACAAGGGCTCGGCTTGCGATTACGAAGTGGTATCACCATGAGGCATAACTGACCGTTCCACTTATGCTACTTAACGTACCTGACACGCTACCCGCCTGGGTAGCTTTCTGTGGCTGTCTTTTCTCTCTATATTCACCTCGACGATTCAACACGTTAACCTCCTCGATAATAAATTCAATAAAATCTGAAAGCCTAGAATGTGATTTCTGCAGGTCACGGAATGGAATCCCGGCTGCGGCGGCTACATTTCCGATGGAGGCGGAAATGTTGTAGGCCCGTCTGTTCAGATTTGGGTGCGCATTAAAGAACCCCAGGTGGTCGAAATTTCCGGAGCCCTCCACTATCTCTCATAATCATATGGTGGTTTTGGGACGTTAAACCCCAAACATCAATCAGTTAGAATGTAATGTTTGTGGCTTAGTTGTGTCCCTCCCAGCACTATTCACCATCGTTAATTTAGGATAGCCAGCCTAACTCAGTTCTCATGAACTAACTTTTTTTTCTCATTTGATATATATTTCCCAGGTGGACATGGAGGCCAGAGAGAGAGTGCAGTTCAATCGAGACTGATGTTTGTCCCTGGGCCGCTGCCGCATATAAAAGTAGCACCTTCCACACGCAAGTTTCAATCTTCATATCTCACTTTATCTTCGCGGCGGAGGAATGCGACCTGCAATGTTACGTTGGTCGGGCATACAAATTTATATGAATCACTGGCAATCCGAAAATATGCAGCTGCTGCGCTAGAGGCATCAAACTGTCATTTAGAAGTGTCAGGCTACGCTGTCACGCGCTCTCTCAGAAACGCTGGGGAAGGTGCGAGGTTCTTGTGAGGGTTATACGCTGTCCTTCGAATAACTCTGCAGCTGCTTGTTTTAGCATTGCGCACAGATATCTTCTTCTTGGCAAAGCAAACTCTTTCTTCGGGTGCCGAAACGCCTGCCAAAATATGCGTAAAGCGCTGCGCGTCGTTCAATTCTACATTGCTTTTTTTATGAAAAGCGGAGAGCTGGAAGTTCGCCCGGACTTTACAGTCCAGCTCTCCTAACTGTGCAACAGCGTCGGAGCAGCTCTGAATCTTTATGCTTCGCATAAAAAAGATAATAAAGGAGCGGGGATTGATTTAGGTTGGATGAAATCGTGCTTTTGATATCGATGCAAGAAAGAAAGAAACAAGGAAGAAAGGAAAGTAAGTGAGAAAAAAAGAAAGAAAGAAAGAAAGAAAGAAAAAAGAAAAGATGGAAAGAAATAGAGGAAGAAAGAAAGAAGGAAATAATAAAGAGAGAAAGAAAAAAAGAACGAAATAAAGCAACAAATAAAGAAAGAAAGAAAGAAAGAAAGAAAGAAAGAAAGAAAGAAAGAAAGAAAGAAAGAAAGAAAGAAAGAAAGAAAGAAAGAAAGAAAGAAAGAAAGAAAGAAAGAAAGAAAGAAAGTGTAGACTGTTCGCACTAAAGTCTTCCTCACTGTCGCTTTGCAAGATTGAGCGTCATGGAAACTCGTGCACTTATCGGCCATATGGCGGGACACTAGTTGAATTCAAAGAACACTGGAAGTTTCTCTTTATAGAAAGCCCAGTAGTTTACTCCGCGTCATTTTCCTTCCCGCGTGCAGCGTTTCATATGCTGTCGCTGTGGCTCGACATGCACCACTTATCACACTGTAGATCTGAACTTGTTGCTCTTCGGCAATGCCGCAGCTTGTAGACTGCGGAAAACGTAACGCTACCGTTACTAAAATTATCGTTCTTTGAGTACGCAGCCGCCATGTATCTATTCCTTCGTATACAAGCCTTCAGGTAGAATAGAGAGCAGTCACAGTCTGTAGGGCTCTGACCACCCTTTGTGCTCCTGTAGCAGTAGCCTCGAGATAGTGATTCCCCATTTTCACTACCATTTTATTTGTCAACAAACTATCTCTCCCCTCACATACAAAAAAAAAAACTGGTATGGTAGCTTATATATCTGTTTTCATCGAGTTGTTAACATTCATACCTTTTCTGTATCTCTCGTTCTTTCTCTATTATTGCACCCACAACTCAAGCTTTCACAGTGACTGTTCTAAGTGTTCCGCACATGCCTGGCGTGTTTTCATCTGCGTATAACGCTCGAAAGGGAAACCTCTGTACCCTCGCTCCACGGTAAAAGCATCACTTTCGACAGCTCCTCGAAGAACTACTTAATTGCTATTTGTTAGTTTCGTTCTAGAACGAAGTCTTAGATGGTTTTCTAAGAATCGATTTTGCCCCATTAAAGTTCCGGTGTTCGTGCGACTTTCCGCAACCAGCTGCCGGACATTCCTGGAGCGCCATATGACGGTATCCTAGCGTCAAGTCAAATTCTACCTGGAATACGTCAAGGTCAGTTGCTCTACTCCGCGTGACGTTCACCGTCTAGAGCAGCAGTAAGCCGATTGGATGATGTTATAGCTAACCAGCAGGCGCGATTCAGTAGGCGCAATTTGCTTTGGGTCCAAAGGTTGCTTTGAACCTAAGGTAATAGGATGCGTAAAATATCGTCACAGCGTGGCGTCAATTCGTTTTCGGCGTCCGCCTCGTCGGATCAGTGGCTACGGTGCTCGGCTGGGGATCCGAACATCACGGGTTCGCTGCCGGCCGCGGCATTTCCATTTCGGTGTACCCGTGAACTGTGCCCGTTAAAGAACACCAGCTGGTCGAAATTCACGGAGCCTTCCACTGCGGCGGCGTCTCTCATAATCGTATCGTGCTTTTGGTGCGTAAAACTTTAAATATGGATATTAATCTATCTTCAGTGTCTGTTAGGGCCAACAGAAAGCCCCCTTTCGACCCGGAAGCCTCTGCGATGCATTTCTTACAAAACTTTTCTCATGAGCCGTGTAAGAAGGGCGTAAGGGCGCAATCCGACGGTTTGCTGCACAACGAAGCCACGAGACCAGCGTGTGCGAAGGAGGCCATGTTTTGTTTGTTTGTTTGTTTGTTTGTTTGTTTGTTTGTTTGTTTGTTTGTCGGTTTGTTTGTTTTTACTCGACGCGTACGGATCTGGGCAGACTACGGGCCGCCTTCTTGGAATCTCCGTGCCGTGTGTCACGGGAAATCCGTGGCCTTGGAGACCCGTCGACGGGACGGTAGGCACGTAACGTAACGGCGAGCATGACGACACGCTCACCCTCGCTGTCTTTGCAGAGGGAGGCTGTATGTTGTAAGCTGTTAGGCAAACGGTGACAAGCGCGGAGAAATAGTCTCTCGCAAAAAAGCTTTTGTCATCCATCTGAAAACAGAGTTGCCATAGTGGTGGTGTGAGATTGGGAAAGACGCCTTATTTCTGCAACCTGTAAGAGAGCAGGGTGTTGAGTCGTGCCGGCCGAGTGAGAATGGAGGGAAAGATAACGAGTTCCGAATCTAGAGGCCACTCTCGCATTCTTATTGCCCTGTACATAGCCGCCATGGTGGTCTATTCGCGATGGCGCTGCATTGCCCACCCGAAGCTCTCGGGATTGCATTCCGGCAGGGGCGGCTGCATTTTCGATTCAGGTAGTGGTGGTATTGTATAACAGGCGGGGTTGGCATGACCTATATGACCGGCAGTTATTCAGCCTGAGTATCTCCTGAATTTTCGCGGATTATGGCGGAAGGGCTGGAGGCCCGTGTATACTGTGATTTATTTAGGTGCACGTTAAATAACTGCAGGTTACCGAACATTTTCGAGCCCTGCGCTAATGCGTTCGTCAAGGTCACGTCGTGATTTACGGACGTCAGACCCCAACATATATAATTATTGTAAGCATGTACACATCCAGTCTACAGGTGGTCGAGCTTAAGTGTGCTCCTGCGTGACTGTGTGTAGTCTGTTTATAGTTTTCCTTCTCTTCCCATCTTCCCCCCCCCCTATTTTATACCTCCCTCAGTGCAGGGTAGCAAACCATACATGGATCTGTTCAACCTCCCGGCCTTTTCCTGCATATCTCTCTCCCTATATATGTATACAAGCCTCTACCCAATACCAGACTGTAATTGTTTTAATGAACGTAGGAGCTTTCAGTAACCTGCCTTAGGTTCATGTGGCGTAAGTTTACCGTATCCGGTTAGCTGGCTGCGGCAGGCGGGTGGCTGTGTCAGTGAGCTGCTATATCACAGATTCAATGCTCTTCGCGGCAATTTCATTTCGGTATGGTCGAAATGCTCGTGCATTTGGATTTCGGTACTTAGGCTCCGGTATACAGTACACGTTTAACAAGTAAAGTCACTCAGAAGTAGTCCAGAATGCTTCAGGCAACGGCGCACGTCATTTAAAGGTAGCGATTCACTATGAATGTCGTTGCTGCGAGTGTGGATCTTGCTGTTGAGTCATTTGGCGGTGCATAACTTGCTGAGATATATCAGCGCAAGAAATCACACGATAAATACAAGGAAGAAGATGAAGAGAGGCGCTCTTCTACTTCTTCCTTATTGTGTTCATCGTTTTATTTCTTGCGCATGTCTCAGACAACCACTACACGTCATTGCCTTTATTCTATCCTATGCCATCCTCTTATCCGTGGCCAAGGCTGTGATATATAGAACCTTTTAATTAATGGCCATCCTCTCTTGAGTCCAGCGTGTCTCAGTCAATCACTAACCATCATTGCCTTTACCCTAGCCTGTGTCATTCTATTAGTCGTGGCCAAGGCTGATAGGTATAAATTCTTTTAATGGAGGCCCCATTCTCTTCAAAAGCGATTCTAGTCAGGTTTTAACTCCCTGTCCCCACGTGGTCACAATGATCATACCCGCACGCACCAAGTGTTTCAGACGCATATAAGTGTGGTTAAGGAAAGGCCAGGCCGTGCCGCTTGGCCGACCAGTGCTACAATCCAGGAGGACCTTCGGTGCGCTCCCTCCTATCGTCAGGAAACGGCCCTTTCTGTCTTGTCTGTCTTCTGGGAATCTCCGGATAGCGTGTCACGAGGGCGAGCTTTCGAGGTCCTTCGGAACGAATGCGAGCTTTCCACGCGTAGTGTAGAGAACGCTCGCGTGCACACGGTTTGCTCGTCTCTGGCCGAGGGAGGAGGGGTAGATGAGTAAGTGAAAAGGATGGAAGAGAGAGGTACAGGTATGAATGTCAACGAGTGAGGAGGATGGGGAGAGGGACAAGCATACGGACCGGAGACCAAGTACAACGAGGCGAGGGTGAGAGAGAGAGCTGGAGGAGAGGCTGCTGTGTGAGCACGCGCGTCGAACCGCGGCTGCCGGCGCGGAATGGATGGCGGTCAGCCATGCGTCTCGGCTCCGTGACCCCGATCGGCCCGCAGCCGCGACAGGCCACCGCATTCTTGGGGACAAGGCGTGCGGGGCCCATTACGGAGACGACGCCTTCTCTTTCGCCGCGGCCCGCCTTCAGCGGCGCCTCTATCGCGCGCGTGTGATGCGTCTGTCCAGGGCCGCGGACCACTGCGGACCTCGGCTCTGCGATCCTTCCCTGAGACGTAGCAGGCAAGGTCGGGACGTGACGCAAGACCTGCACTCGCGCTTGTACTTGCTTGCACGTGGCCGCGCTTGAGAGAGCGATGGCGTAGTCAGAGAATTAAAGTATAAGGCACTTTTCGTGAGTGTTACACCACTGATAGAGAGGGTACCGCGTTTATGCGTGCTTAATGAAAGGTAGCAAACTGGATACTAGCTTCTAGTTAGCAGCATCACTGTATCGTCTCTTAATCTCTATCTCCCACTGGCGTTCACACGGTGGGAGGGGGGTGTGGAGGTTGGATGCTCATGGGCCTTAGTTTGTTGGGTCCACATTCCTGAAGAGCAAACACACATAACATCAATGATGCGAAGCATTTCTTAGCAAACTTCGGCGACTTTGATCGTATCTATCTATCTATCTATCTATCTATCTATCTATCTATCTATCTATCTATCTATCTATCTATCTATCTATCTATCTATCTATCTATCTATCTATCTAGCCGCTTACGTTTCGGTGCTCTCGTGGTCACCCCACTTACTTGGCGTGAACCAAATTAGCACGAGAGGGTAAGACGGTTTGGCGAATACGACGCGCTTGTCAAAACATGAGTAATGTCACAATCCCGTCTCGTATGTCGTCAAACACTTCCCGACAGACAGTGGCACGTATCCACGGGTATGTGCCGCTGGTATGTGGGTATGTGCCACAGGTGATTGACTCTTGGTATCTGCTCAGGAACTACGAGAACACGCATGGGCAATTTTAACGCGTGAATGTTAAGAAATACCCGACGTCGGTTGCGTCGACCCTACGAGTCTTAGCTGGAATCGAACCCAAGCATTCTGGGTGCAAATGAATCATTTTACTACCGAGCTACGCTAGGTCTCGGAAGTATAATTTTCAAATAGACGCTAATCTTCGTGAAACGTTAATAGTGGTTTCAGTGCTGCCTACCCAATTTTATAAACATTACATATGTGCTATTCTGATACAGCCGTCACGTCGGGTTAATGTCAGATGTGGTTAGTTGCCATGCGCTGAAGTTGATTTATGTAGCAGTGTCCACGGCAAGCATCTTTGCAAGCATCAGCGCTTCACATCAGCTTCTGATGTTCCTGATACGCATGTTCCACTTGGCATCGTTGCGCGAGTGCAAACAACTGGTTATATAAACATCTGCAACTATTAAACATATGTATTTGTGTGCGACCTTTGTACTATAATTTAGCGTCATTTCATGATGTGTCGCTCAATAAAAAATTGCAATACGGTCACATTTCTTCCGCATGCTTCGCATAACGTGGATTCCCAGCTACGTGGGATCTGCCGATTTTTATTGTTGGTGTTTTACGTCCCAAAACAACAATATGATTACGAGACGTCGTTCTGAAGTGCCTACGGAAATGTCGACCATCTGGGCTTCTTTAACGTGCACTTAAATCTAAGTACACGGGAAAGAGCTAATACGCCTATGAATAAGTACCGATGGTGAAATAGTGTGTGTAAGATGTGAAGGACATATGCAGCGGTTTCTCGTTGTGTATCAATGTTGTATATGATGAGTTTGCCCTTAAATGCTTGACAGTAGACAACCAGTAGACACATGTTGCCAGTTATCAATACACCGATTCTTCGACGCGCACTAATACTGCATACAGTAAATACTCTACTGTAACAAAGAACTGCAACAAATTATATAGGATTGTCCTTGATTCCAATGGCAAAATAAGACAAAGTTGCAAGAGATACCTCTTTCAGAGGAACCAACGTAACACGAAAGCGAGAGGCAGCTTCATAAAAGCAGTTGTGTGTTGATTGTGCTTCAGCAAATGCTAATTAAGCCCTAATTAGCACTATGTGTATTGGTATTTAACCTGCGTTCTCTTTCTATCCTCCCCCTCATTTTAATTGAATTTGTTTAGACAAGTTCAGCTGTAGTAGCTTGTGAAATGATCATCTACAGCAGCTTGTGCAAGTCACTTGGATACGGTACGCGCTCTGGCCTACTGACGGTCGCTTTGCAGGTTCCAACAGCCTTGGTTGATTGCTGTATGAGGCATATCTTCTAACGAAACGATGAAGGGTAGGTGGAGAACTAAAGCATGATCTCTCGCTTAACCACCCTAACCTACAATGGTTGTACCGTAGCTCAATAAAAGGGACCATGGTGTCCGTTAGAAGCCGCAGACCAATATCGAAGCACCATTGTGAGCGTAGCCACTCTCCTAAACAGTGATAAACGGGTCTAATTACTCCTCCAAGGCATTGTAGATACCGCGGATGTAGATTATACGTCCCACGTTTGTGCAAGACGACCGGAAATCATCTACGACAAGAAATCATACGAGAAACAAACGAGTAACTACGAAATGTAAGTCATGGAGCAATATGGTGTCAGTGTAGCCTTTCTCTACGTCACATTCAGTAATATGCCGGCCCCAAAAAAACACCCTCATATGTACGAGGCAACCATGCAGGCGCATTCGGCATCGCCGTAAAGACATCTCGAGTTACGATCATAATTACGCGTTTAGCTCGCCGCCGAAATGAGGTCGTATAAAAATCTTACGCCTTGTCGGTTGTATACAGGGAAGGGGGGGGGGGGCGTAATGAGTGTCATGCGTTACACTGTCGCTAGAGGCGCTTCATCCGGAATGCCTTTTTGCCTGAAAGCGTCATGGCGGGCCGTGCCTGAAGTCACTAAACAGAACTTTAAGGAAACAGAGTCAAGGACAACTCCGAGGACGGCAAAATAGAGCGCTGAAGGCCTCGTTCGCAATTTTGTGGTGCCGCTGAGCGAGCAATGCAGTGCATATTCCCTAAGACTAACTGCTGAAGGAAGGCTGTTCCTTTCAAAAGCGAATGGCTCCAACGAGCCGCAAATCACGTGTTCGATCGGGACCTTACTAAGGGCAACGCTAAAAGAGTAACGCTAACAGACGGATGCCTCGAAGATCCGCTCGCGGTGTGTGTGTTTTTTCTTTCTTCCGAGCCAAGGGCGCAAGCAACAAAAGGAAGAATTCCGCGGTGTGCGAACGGCGTACTGATCCATCACGAATGCGCATTGAAAAGGCGCTCGCGGAATACAAAGGACTCGATCGTCGCTGAACAGTGGCTGCTGAGGCTGGCATCCCCTAACAAGCACAAGGTTAACGGGCGCTGGAGATGCCTGGAACGACCACTGAATGCTTCGTTGAAGTTCGACGTCGATGCGAACTCTTGTCTTCTCCTTGTAAAATTCGCCCCATCCCGCCTTCTATTTATTCTATTCTTTTATCCTCATACGTCTCGCATTCCAGCGCCGCTGAGCCGTTCTACCTTCAATTCCGGGCTGTGGGGCTTTTTCCCCACAGCCCGGAATTTTTTTTTCCCCTCCAAACAATAACCACTCCTCCGTTACCATTCTTGAGTGAAGAAGATGCAGCTGGCGATTCCGTTACTGCAAGTGCAGCTTCAAGCTCTGCAATTGACCATGTCTTCATTTCCATCAGTGCCATCGTCGTCAGGATGCCACTTAAGAACCGATTTCCACATGCTAGTAAGGAAAGGCAGACAGTCATATTCAACGTACGTGCGGCAGTATATATATATATATATATATATATATATATATATATATATATATATATGTGTGTGTGTGTGTGTGTGTGTGTGTGTGACACGATGCTCAAGCGGGCAATACAATGCCCCAGAAGGCTCACATTTCTCGACACAGTGCATCGAGTTTTGCGGGATTGTGCGATAAGTTGCCTCACTAGTGAGACACCGTTTATAGGTGATAAAAAAACAACTAAACCACCGATGATTGTGCTGCTGCCTGATGCGAATTCTGAGCGCAACTTCGCGTTGGGCCAAGGCTAACTTTGTTGGGCGTTTTGGCTATCCGCAGCTGTAGCAATGTAACACTCGCTGCCTGCTGATGGAATGATGTAGGCCCATGTGCTCAGATTTGGGTGCTCGTTAAGGAACCTCAGGTGGTCGAAATTTCCGGAGCCCTCCACTAAAACGTCTCTCATAATCTTATGGTGGTTTTGAGACGTTAAACCCCACATATCAATCAACACTCGCAGCCTGTTGCCACGGAAAGTGCCAGCGCTCAAGTGCTAAGCACACCATTCTGTGCATTGCAGGCGACGCGATATAAGCGAAGCACCGACAGCCGCCCCGTTACGACAGGCGAAGCTAGCCTCAGTGCACGTGTCAGTCCTACATGCGCGCGAACTCCAACCGATGGGCCAGATCACGTGACGGATGATGAAAAGTGAGGCCAGAGGCCGGTGGTTCGTGGTATCCACAGACTTCGCGTTCTCTCTCTGTCGTCCTCGTTCGCTACATGTTATGCCGCCGACGCCAGCCAACTACGGCAACGCCGCTCAACGCCGGAACGAGTGCCTAAGGGCTATGCTGTCTAAAAAGAGGAAGGGTGTCGGGAGAGGGCTTGCACCTCTTTGGAAGGAGCTGTGTGGAGACAAGATATGTTTTAAGCTGCAATGCCGCATAACCATTACAGTCAGAGAAGCGCCAGCGGGGGGAGGCTGGAGTTTTCCAACACTTTTTGCCTGCCCCCTTCTCTCTGTGACCGAAAGAGCAACCTAATACACAGCGCGCAAGACTGCCCATCTCTATTCTCCCCACTCCTCCAAAGTAACTCGCTGGTTGTTGGTGCCCCAGTGAAAAATCGCTGGTGCCGCCCCAGTACAACATCTTTCCACAAAACAACTGTTCACGAGGCACTTTTCGCCAAACTAGACTTCTGTAAACAAATACTAACTGTCGCCTCTTCAGACAAGCTGTAAGTGTGTAGCGGTGCCGTACCCAGAATATTTTAGGAGGAGGAGGGGGGGCGCCTCCATTAATTTGGGGAGAGCAGCCCCTTAAAATGGTCATTTTGCACTCTCTATGCCGTGGTGAAAAAAAGTTGTAGGGGGGGGGGGGTTGCCACCCCCTGGCTACGCCCCTGGCGTGCAGGGTACGTCTATCACGGCCCTATCTGAGTTGAACTGCGGTTTCTTCAGCGTGGTATAGGCCACATACCTGGATAATACGATGAAACGAGTCCTTTTTCTTTCTTAGATATTGCTGTAACGTGACCCTTGATTATTATTTTCTTTTTCGCGCGAACTTCAAGTCTCTTGAAGATTATGCATTGATACTTCGCGCCTTGGGACTTGAGTTTGTACGTTCAAGAGACCTGAGACTCCAAGTCTCCTGAAGTCTAAAGTCTCTATGAACTTCGAGCTCACCCAAGAAACGGCCCTTTCAAGTCTCTGTCACTGGGTGTAGGAAATGGTGGCGGTATCGGGTGATACCGGCTTATGTAAAGGTCGAAGGGGCTTGGGTCCAAGTGAGTAAACAAGTTTCCGCCACTCGCACACAGGCAGCGCTAAGCTTCCCGCGAGGAATATTGTGCAAAGGCAAATAGGGTCACGAAGACGAGCGGTGAAAGAGGGAATGAAGATATCGAGGCGCCTTCTTCGTACGATCTTGGCAGTCGCGTCTTAGTGTTGTGTCGAAACGCCACTTGCGGAGGCAACATTTTGCCGCTTGGATGAACAGGTCAAAGTCTCGTCGCGTGAAGCAATGACAAAAAGGGCAGTAAACTGCTCACATACGGGGAAGGTTGGGCCTCTTACGAGCAGGCATGACGTAAAGCTTAGGTAACGCGAGAGAACGCAAGTATTCGGTGAGCTAAAAAAATCAGAATTGCGCGCAAAGAAAAGACAGCGCGCTAACAAATCTCTTTTACATGTATACGTGTATGCGAGGTGGTGCACTTTAGTAAACGAAAGCGTAGACTTCACTCTGTAGTCCTCTCCGCAATAAAGCTTGTGAGTCGCAGCTTGCACGTCTCACACGCATTTTGAGACGTAAGCGAACGAAACTAAACACAGTACAAGTATATTGATTGATATGTGGCGTTTAACGTCCCAAAACCACCATATGATTACGAGAGATGCCGTAGTGGAGGGCTCCGGAAATTTAGACCACCCGGGGTTCTTTAATGTGCACCCAAATCTGAGCACACGGGCCTACAACATTTCCGCCTCCATCGGAAATGCAGCCGCCACAGCCGGGATTTGATCCCGCGACCTGCGGGTCAGCAGCCGAGTACCTTAGCCACTAGACCACCGTGGCGGGACCACAGTACAAGAATAACCGTAGTGGACAGGATATATACGTACAGTCTTTGTTGTACATTGTAGTGTACTGACCACTAGGCTATTTTATGTGTTCGGTCGAAAGAATTCTTGTAATTTCAATATTCTTTTCATGAAAAGAAAACTCAATTCAATAACTGGTTGGTTGGTTGGTTGGTTGGTTGGTTGGTTGGTCGGTCGGTCGGTCGGTCGGTCGGTCGGTCGGTCGGTCGGTCGGTCGGTCGGTCGGTCGATCGATTGATTGATTGATTGATTGATTGATTGATTGATTGATTGATTGATTGATGCGCTCGCTTACAACCGGTAGTTGTGTGGGAGCATATATAAGTGAACGTCGTTACAAGCGAAAGTTGTGAATGAGTGTCTGTAAGTGAGCGCGCGTAACTATAGGTTGTGAATGAGTGCTGATTCTGTCATCAACATTTCTTCGCGTGCTGCGTTTTCTTTCACCCAAACAGTTTCAACATGAAGCACCAACAGACCCGACAGTTAGCGTGCTTGCCTTCATGCGCCTCTGTATGCTGTGTCAACCAGAGTATTCTTCTGACAGTGTTCTTCTCTACATAAATCGAAGATAGGTGACATTGATTTTTTTTGTGTGGCATTCATTTGGGTATCCGAGCTGATGTTAAAGGAAATAGACCACGGAGAAGCAGCAAGCAGTGATTTTAGCCGTCCGAAGGTCTTTTGCTGATCTCTAATCAATACATTTACCGGTCTGCGTATCGATTTATCTGCGTTCTCATTTACTTTCTCAAATCACCCTAGAAGTAAAGAGAGAGAGAGAGAGACAAAAAGAGGTACAATTATGGGAGGGCAATGAGAATTGTCGCAATAGGGTTTGCTGCCCTACAAGGGGGAAGGAGAGAAGAAAAACGGGGAGAGCGGATGGAGAGCAAGGTCGCGAAAACAATCAAACAAACAAACGAAAAATAGAGGTTTGAAGCGGGAATATTGTTAATTATCCCATAGACCACTGCCACGCAAGACGTTCAATCAGAGCTTAATAGATTTTCGGGTTCGACAACAGTTAGGGTCGGCATTCCAGTACTGACTGTGGTCTATATTGTGTGTGGTCTAGTGGCACGGTGGTCTAGTGGCTGAGGCACTCGGCTGCTGACCCTCCGGTCGCGAGACCAAATCCCGGCCGGGGTGGCTTCATTTCTGATGGAGGCGAAAATGTCTGAAGCTGTGGCATACTTTTCTTCTTCTTCTGGCACGACACACTTGGGACATAAGCTAGTAGTGGGTAGTCTGCTGAGGAGAAAGAAGAAGTTGTTGGAACAATGTTGGAACAATTAATAAACCGCGCTGTGTTTTCGGAACCACGTTTCAGAGTGCTATATTTATTGGTGGCCCGGACTACGAACGCGACCTTCCATGGAGCAGCGTGAGCATCTCGACAGCCTCAGCCCTGGTACCGCTGCCACTGCACCCGGCCGTGTACCCTCTTCGGGTGTTGTTGGAGGTCTACCATGACGCCACCACAGCTGTGGCTTGCCGATCCCTTCTTATGGTTCATTCAAGTCGGGAACAAGTTCCGCATTCATCGCATCACGTCAGAAAGCCCTTCCGTGTACTTTGATTTCGGTGCACGTTGAAGAGCCCCAGGTGGTAGAAATTTCCGGAGACCTCCACTACGGCGTCTCCCGTAATCATATAGGGTGGTGTTCGGACGTTAAACTCCGACGATGAATAATTATTGTTGTTCCGACGGGGCCCTGTCGTCAGGGCTGGCAAACCCAGTGGTTGGCGACAGTCTGCGTGCGCTGTAGCGCGATGCAGTAGTGGCTGTGGTGCTCCATTTCTGACCCCAAGGTCGCGGGGTCGAATTCCGGCCGCGGCAGTAGAATTTTGGGCGGAGGCGATGTGCCGGTGGTCCGTGTACTGGGCGATGACAGTGCGCGTTAATGAACATCGGATGGTTGAAATTTCCGGAGCAATCCACTGCGGCGTACCTCATTTGAAAATAGATCATTAACATTGGGCCTCTTTATTGATTTTGCATAGGCATTTGATCACAATGATGAAATCGATCATTCTTATATTGTTTATCGTTTTCGCTTCACTTATGATACCCACCCCTCATGTAATGTGCCTCGGGACCCTTGAGGTACCAATAAATAAGATGAAAAAATCCTACTCTGCAAGCTAGACTAATACTGAATGTGAGGCGTTCCTCTTCAATTGCTCAAATACTATCTAAGCACAAGCCGTGTACATGTGTGTGTGAATAAAAATCAATAAATTTAATCAATAAAATTGTACTTTTATCGCCGTTTTAGGACATGAAACCCAGGACATTGTTATTAGGACGGCCCCGCCGCGGTGGTCTAGTGGCTAAGGTACTCGATTGCTGACCCGCAGGTCGCGGGTTCGAATCCCGGCTGCGGCGGCTGCATTTCCGATGGAGGCGGAAATATCGTAGGCCCGTGTGCTCAGATATGGGTGCACGTTAAAGAACCCCAGGTGGTCCAATTTCCGGAGTCCTTCATTACGGCGTCTCTCATAATCATATGGTGGTTTTGGGACGTTAAACCCCACATATCAATCAATCATTCATTAGGACAGCACACAGAACGTGTTCCATAGTTTCTTCGTGGCCGCATTGGCTGCAAGCAATATGTTACAATTATGTTTATTACGAAAGAGAAATATTTCATTACGGTCCGCAAAACACGTGACCTGGCGCGCGACCTAACTGTTGATAACGTCAGCGTATGAATTCGTTTGTGTAGTGGCATTGTTGCGTCGCTACGCCCTTATATTTACGACCGTTTTCGATAACGTGGGCGTGGAACGCCAAATATTGCACAAACCGGACAGTTTGTTCGGGGTTTTACGATCTGCGCATCGACCGACGCGTAAGGCGCCCGTCAAAACAAGTCGTACATTAAGGCATGTCCGCCCCTCTTAAATAGTTACCAAAGCGTCCTCGAGTCCTTTTTTCTCCGGCTGAAGGCATCGTTTTTTCTATACAGATTGCCTACTATAAAAGCAGGCTCTTTCGTTTAAGGACAAACCTTAGTTGCATAGGCAAGTCAACGGCGGTTACGACCAACCACGGTTAAGCGCGTTGAACCGCGATTAGCCCCAACCACAGTTCGCCGATGTTACACAGCGCAAAAGCATCCTCGGTCAAAGCGGCTAACGCCACCTTGTGCGCCCGACCTTCATAGGTGCTGCCATTTTCTCGGTTAACGCAAAACCAAGGTTGCCGAGCTCGGTTTCCTACAATCGAGCTTTTGCTTATCGTGTAACATAGGTGAATCTATAGGATACATTTTCTGTAGTTTAGGCTGCCTGTGTAACAAGGGTACTAGATGCCTCGTCCAACGCGAAATGTGACTGTCGGCGGCGTTGTCATAGGCGTCAACACGAATGGTATACAAGAAGTATAGTCGTCACGACGTCACAGGTCACACGATTGCGCTACGTAATTGCGAACTAACGTGACGTCACATGACATCGTCGCTTGCTGAAAGTTGGAGCGATCCCGGAAGCCGTTCAAAACTACGTTTGGTGCAGAAAGTTCTTGAAGGGGGGGCGGGGTAGTAAATTTTACTGGGAAGAAAATGAATAAGAGGAACATGTCTTTCGCCTTTCAATTGTCTTATGTGAGTGTCCGTCGCGGTGTAGTAGTTGTTATGGTGCTCGGCTGCTGATTCGAAGGTCGCGGGTTCGACGCCGGCTGCGGCGATCGCTTTTGGATGGAGGCGAAATAACAAGGACCCTCGTACTGCGCTATGTCGGCGCGCGTTAAAGAACACCAGGTGGTTCAAAGTTCCGGATTCCTCCAATATGGCGTCTCTCATGATACCGTGCTTTGGGGCGTAAGATCTTGGATGTTATTATTATCATCTTATGTGAATGCACGATGCCCCGTGTGTCTTCGCATTCGTCACCCACATCACGGAGCAGCGGCTCTATTGTGGGTTTACCGGAAACGATCTCGATCGTTATTGCGATTCACGAATATACCGGACGAATGCACGTGTCCACGTATAGACGGGCATTGCCCGTCTATAGGTGGTCACGTGCATGACAAATCTTGTAGAATAAGACGTGACCATACTTGTGGTCGGTACGCTTCCGTCTTTGTCTGTAAGTCTTCCTCCATCCCAGTGCCACAGCCATAATCTACTAGTTGTAATTTCGGGGTTATCCCGGGTCAAAACCATATTGTAATTACGAGGCACTTCGTAATGGGTGACACCGATTAAAAAAATTACCATAAAAACTACAATTTAACCGCAGTGGTGGCTACATCGACAGAACGTCCACTTCCAAGGCAGGTAATACGGGGTCCGATTCCAAATGCCGACTGGGAACCAACCGGTTTTTTTTTTTCTATGGATAGAGGAGTACACCGACATGACGTTTGGTTCTTTCTGGATACTCAACTGGAAAGGTAGCCCCATAAGGTTCTGCAAATGCTCCTAGGCATGTACCTGGGTACCACAGCCTTGGAGAAATAGTTGAGGATCTGCCGCTGCTGTGGGAGACGCAGAATTGCTACCGCCAGGCACCTACTGGCTAAATAGGTACAAGCGCACTTCTGGCCTGGTGCTCGGCCAGAACGAAGTTGTAGTCGCTTGGGAGGGCACCCACCCTGTGGGAAATCGGCGGCATGGCACTGCCACACGTGAAATTGAGGCCATACTTTTTTTGTTTATTTGCGCTTAAGAGTAAGCACACAGGTGCTGTGTGTCGTCTTCACTGAAGTACGGCCATTGTAGAAGAGAGCCGCACCCGCGAGCGGCGCTCCACCTCAGCCTGCCTAACTACCACCGTGGCTCAGTGCCGAGACCAGTTGTGGCCATCGGGTATACCGACTATATACGCATGTCACGTGGCGATGCGTCGGATAGGACGCAACACAGATGCCTTGTAGTACACGCGTACTGAAAAAAACAACCACGATGCCAACGATCAAAGCACGAAAATGCAAAAAAAGGTGTTTTTCGCGCATGCGTGTGGTGTGGTGCATTTTCCGAGGAAATGTTTCTGTCTCGCCTCCTACTCCTTCGAATGAAACCGGCACGGCTCGAGCTCCGGGACCTTCCCATCACCGATGGTGCGTCGGCCTTTGTATATCACGCGTCGACAATGACAATGCTGCCAAATCAAGCGTGTGTGTTGGCCGCTACGGACGCTTTCTTCTGCGACGCCCCACCCGGACCTGCTGAACGCCTATCTCGCGCCCGGGTTAAGAAACGTCCGAAGCCTCTCGCCACAATGATGAGCTTCAAAAAGTGTTTTTGTTGCCAACACCCGCGTCATTGTGCGCGAAGTTTCGGTCGCCGCCTTGACGCCGTCGCTATGGACGTCAAGGGTCGAACTGCGGCTGTTTACCTCTCTATGGGGTGTGCGTTCTTGTACGCTCGAATTTCCGAGAGGTCACGATCTGGGAAGAGAGTGAGTGTGTGCACAACGGCGAGAACGGTGACGAAAATAAACCGAAAATACTTTCGCGGGGTGTTACCGCCGATCAAAATACACTAGACACTCGAACGCAAGCGTAGTCTGTACAACCTCGCACCGTTGACATCAAGAGGAACGCTATAATGGGTGTAACAGGATTTTCCGGGAAACATAACTGTCACAGTTAAAGCGTTATGCACCTAATAGACAGTTTACACGTGGCGTATATGATTAACTCTGACAAAATTCCGGTAAACTCTCGTGTCATCTGTGGACATTTTGCTTGAATGAATATTCAGGTTTTTGTAAAGTCTTCAGTTAAGAAGACACTTTCTTTTTTTCTTGACGAAGTAACAATAAGTGCGTAACTGTTAGTCAATATGTGTTGCTATATAGTATATTGCTTGTCTAATACTTTGCAACGGCAGCTACTAACAGCGGCGCTGGTCTTGGTCCAGACTTTCATGTCCGAGATCCGTGGTAACGCTTGCGGGCATCACAAACGGAAATGTGCCTCAGACATTGGGTAAATCCCGCTGAGCACCACCGGTCCACTAATATTCGAGGCAATAGTTGGCCCGACAAATGGGTGTGAGTCACATAAACGTATGGCCCATCCAAAGACTATCATAAGCCATAAGTGCGTGTGCGCCACAGAAATTGACATAATCCCACAACACACAAATATATACCACCGAAAGGGAAGAAGGAAAGAACATTCCAACAAATGGCGTACGCGTCACCATGGTGCCCCCCCTCCCCTGTGCCATGATAAACCATGGTTACAAAAAGTGATAGCTATACTACCACATTAAAGATTAACAAGGTGTTGAGTAAAAAGAGATGACACAAAACATCGGAGCGTCTTAAGCAAATGCTTCTTTGTAAATCTGTGTGAAGAGTTGTATGATCACGGTGCAATAAAGCCATGCTGCAACTTCAAAGCTTAACGAACAGCGTTTAATTAAGATAAGTGATACAATAACGTATCTGAGTTGCGCTGGTTGAGTTCTTTGTAAAGATTGTGGGGAACCATTATGTATGATATACGTCGCGTGTATAAGACTTAATACATTCATATGCAAGAGTGGAAGTGGCCTAGGCTTATTATTGAGCATCTCACGTCGTTAAATACCGTCACTAACTTGATCTGTGCTATCACACCCCTCACCGTGTCACTGACAAGAGGTTAAGAGCGCCTTGACGAATTTGAGTAGACAAAAAAATGTTTGATGAAACCTGACCGTGCAAGTTTATTAAAGCTAACAAACAATGATGCCGAAATTAACTTTCCGTCGACAGGATCCGAACCTGCGACTATCGACCTAACAATAACAACAACAAAAAAACGAGCCCTTAAAATTACACTTCTTTCATTCAACTCTAGTAAGGTATGTTATATCCACTTGTGCTTTCTATTGTACTGACCAAGTCATTGACAAAAGATTAGAATCCCTTTGACGTCAAGAGATAGAAGATTAGAGTACAGCAAGGATACCTTTGAAACGTATATATACAGTGTGTGTGTGTGCGCGCGCGCGCGTGTGTGTGTGTGTGTGTGTGTGTGTCTGTGTTTGTGTGTGTGCGTGTGTGTGTGTGTGTGTGTGTGTGTGTGTGTGTGTGTGTATGTGCGTGCGTGTGTGTGTGTGTGTGTGTGTGTGTGCGCGTGCTTGTCTGTGTGTTTCTGTTACGCAAAAAATGCAAAGTGAAGGGCGTATAGGTATACACCTTTCACGCTTTCTCACAGGCGCTGTCTTGTTCGTCTTTCTAACCGCTACATGTAACAACACTTCTTGTTTCGCGTTAGTGACGTACTGGTAAGCGATAACAAAGCACTCGAAGCAAAATTATGATGCCGAGATATTTATTCACGTCTGGAAAGGACTTAACCTTCAAAGGCGTTACTAGAAAGAGGGAGCCTGGCGTCGCATTATCTGTTTATCTGTCCCTCCATCACTGCGCGTCATCATCTTTGTTTCAACCAGACTCCGCTGACTAAATGGTCCGGAACGCATCGCTTTTTTCCACCATGCGGTTTGTGGCACGCTTTTATAGCTTGACCTTTGATCCAGTCACCGCGCGCAAGCACGTGAGTCGCATATAGTTTTCACCATAAAGCATTGGGAACGCGTGTATGCCGCTGCCAACCGGAACTGTTTGAAGTGTAGGAGCGCATATCCCTATCTTATAAGGTCAGCGATCGCCGCTCGACGGTACACCGAGTGTGGGTCTGATAACAACAGCCTCGCATCACGTTATACCGTTAAGGCGAAAGCCTTGTAAGGTAGCAGACGTAGTCTAGTTAACCTTTCTGTCTCTCTTTCTTACATTTCTTCTACCTCTCTATGGGCGTGTGCGAGGCTACACATTAATGAGGGAAAGGTTCATCGCAGCGCACCCCCCCACACCTACTAAGTCAAATTACACAGCACATTTCGCTTTCTTTTAGGTGACTAAGGGGGGGGGGGGCGTTTACCCTGCCCCCCCCCCCCCACCGACCCCGCGCACACGCCTGTGTGTCTCTATCCCTCTGCTATATGTCTATTTAAACGGCAAGAGTGAGCTTCAGTGGAAACGCGAGTGGCGCTGATATTTGGGTGACGTCATGCGAACTTCCTACGTCAGCCATACTTGATGTGACGTCACCGCGACGTACGACGCCGTGACCACTTGACATCGCTTGCTGAAGGATGGGCCAATCCCGAAAGCAATGTAACACTACACGATGTGCGGAAAACGTCATGGGTAGGGGAGGAGTTAATGGAGGAATACTATTGCTTGCGAGGAAGAAGCGGGACCTTCGATTCTACTCAGGCGAATGCAGAAGCGAAGAATTGGGTGTTTGTTTTTAAGGCAATGCGTTATATTTAGGGGGATCACAGCTGCGCAATCAGTGTCAGAACTGCCGAGAACCGCGTAAACCTTTATTGTCTATGAAAACTAACTGAGGACCACGTAAACAGACGATCAGTTCGTATGGTGCGGTACATGAAAGTGTCGTCCGTAGCTTGTAACTCTAGCAGTCGTCAGCCAGCTTAACACGAACGCTCTGCAGCGTGTCCTGAAATGGTTTGACTGACGCTAGTGCCACCTGACTTTGGGTTCTTCTGCCGAGCTGTCACCCATACATGCCGACACACTATACAAGCCTACAGAGGTGTTATGTTGGTATTTGCAACGGTGTCTAGGAATTCGCGGCTGGCATCAGACAAAGCAGTAGATGTCATGCGTTGGAGCGTTCGTGTTAAGCTTGCTGACGACTGTATATCGACACGTCGCATGCGGGTCATATGAAATCTCGTGAAGGTGACCGTGTTCTCGTAAAGCTTTCGCTCGACAGTTATACTCCGAACGTATAAACCAGGTAAGCCGACTTTATGAATGCGTCATTAGTGTTGAGTGATGCATTTGTGGGAAACACTTGTCATTGGTGCAGTCCCGTCGTGGCTGCTATGCTTGACAGAGATAAAAGAAATGACAGACATCAGGCATGATGACGGAATCGTACACACGTCAAGGTAATATTGAAAAGTAAGCGCTGAATTACAAGTTATGGCGTAAAGTTGAGTGCCGTAATGCTAAGAGAGGGAGAGACGCAAATGCAGACCAAGGGCGGTTGAAGCTTTTTGCAATGTGACGTAGACGCTACAACCGGAAGCACTTATAGACTGTTATGCAATCGCCAAAAAAATCTTTAATACATTTCACGGGGATCCCCTCGCTTTGGCAATCTCTTCCAAGAACGCATCACTGCGGCGCCACGGTCGGTCAGGCTCGGAATTTCACGCATACATAAAGCGCCATATTGCACCTGTGGCGTAACTTAGTTTCGAGTCTGTTTGGAAGAGTTTGCTTCTGACGACGAACACTCACACACGCACACCTTTTCTGCCTCTCCGCATCTTATTTTTTTTTTGGCTCGACGACACATTTTCAATCACTGCCACCGAAGCCAACTGCGCATGCGCACTTTGTGATCGCTGGAGCTACTGCATAACGAAACGCGATAGAGAGATGCGACAATCGTGTCTCGTCGCTAGCGCCACCTTTTTAATGGCTCCAACCGATGCCAACTGCACATGCGCGTTTTGCGATTCTGGAAGGAAGGAAAATTGGAGGAAAAGAACAGCAGAGAGGTTAACCAGCCTATAGACAGCCCATCTGCTACCCTACGCATGGGAGGGGGAGATGAAGGATACAGAGGAGAGAGGGGAAAGAGATAAACAAAGCACATTGTGCAGCACACGCGCGCACACTCAGTCATAGTCCAGTCTTGTATTTCGTGGTGTGTGACATTGCTGTTACAGCCGCTTGTTAAAGTCCGTGTCGCCTAGGAATTTCAACAGTGCTTTTGTCGCCTTCTGTTGCAATGTCTTCCCTCGCGCACTTGAAGGAATAGTGTCCACAGACATTTGGCTATTGTCGATGGGCGCAAGAACGGACGCCAGTGACCGTCTCCGGATGTCATACAATGGAAGTACCGCATAACGATATGAGAGAAGAGAGAGAGAGATACACCAATGCTGTCTCATCACTAGCGTCACGCTTTCCATCACTCCCAACGAAGCCAACTGTCCATGCGGGGTCTGCGACTGGCGGAAAAACTCAAGAGAGATCCGTGAGTTCTGTCGATAGCAAAGATGGCTGCAGACCATACGGACGCTGCAACCGACGCCGAAAGGGTGAAACGACCAGATGCGGTGTTTACACCGGCCCGCGGTCTCGCTCCGGTCTCGCCGCATCTCGTGGTCGACCTTTGCGCTATGCAAAACACCGCGGGCTACTGCCCCCCCCCCCCCTTCCCCTTAATTCCTTCGTCAACGCCGGTTCCTCCACGAGAACATCCTGGTCACGCCTTTTCAAAGTGAATAAAGGAAGAAATACCCTCCGCTCCTGATCACGTGGCCTGGCCCAGCTCCTGTGTTCAAAGACTGTTTGTTTTCAAAGCGGGCGCTGCGAAAGGGCAGCCATCGGTGCCATCTGGCGCTTTCTTAACCTTCGTTATTTTGTCTCTTTTTTTTCTTTACGTGTGTTTGCATTTTTTTTTACTTTCTTTGGTTCACTTCTGGAAATCTTGTAGCATTCGGCTATAGAGAATTGTATCATGAAAACCGTGTTCTTTCCAGGATGTGTGCGATGAGCGATAGAAGGTGGATGCGGGGAACGAGAGTAAAAATGCAAACATAGATTTGGAATGCTGCTTTTTTTTTGTTCATCGGAGAGGCATACAAAACGATCGAGGAAAGTTTGTTTTACGAGCGGGAAATATTGGCTTGTCTGGGAAGTCACCATAAAATATAGCGGTGAATGTAAATTGTTATCAATCGCATTTCTGCTTCCTAAAGAAAGAACGTAAATGAAAGGGAAAGGAGTTGGTGCCTGTCTTTTTTCTTTGTTTCAATTTTTAGTCGGCGAAGCAGTATGAAACTCGAACCTAATACGTACATCACGCGAATACGCAGGACGGGTTCACACGTACCGAGATGATACGTTACGACTATTTTGCATATATGTCTGCTATGTCTATACTGAGATTATAAACAGATTTCCGCCTTATTCTATCATAGAGAATTGTATTATGTAACGTTGGTTTCCACCATATTCTATTGTATTGCGTCGTAGTTAATGCATGTAACATGCTTGTCACTAGAGCTCTCTAGGCTTGCCAGGCAAGATTCATTTGATAGGTGAAACTAGCTGACATTGCCAGCTTTGTTTCAGTCAAGCATCAGCGTTGTAGTAGTGTACTCTCTCACATACGCACTTCTGGATTAGTAGTGGTCATGAAAGAAACGTGTGATAGCTTTAATTTAGCTTAGGTTGGCAGCTTACATCACAAGTGGCCCGTTTTCAAGGTGGTGAAGATTGATTGACTGATTGATTGATTAATTAATTAATTGATTGATTGATTGATCGATTGATTGGTTGGTTGATTGATTGGTGGATGGATGGATGGATGGATGGATGGATGGATGGATGGATGGATGGGTGGACAAACGGACGGACGGACGGACGGATGGACGGACGGACGGACGTATGGATGGATGGATGGATTTTAATACATTGAATCAGTACAGGTGCTTTGGCAAACATCGTAGAGGAACATAGTATTTGTGACCATCTAGGATGAGTCGCTAAGCGATCTTTTTTTTTCATTCTGCTTCGCCGGAATGTCGCCAGACAGAGCCAGTAGTCATAACTCTTAGCGCAATTGTTTGAAAGGCTTGGCTTCCTAATCCATATCTGAGGCACTGGTGCAGCTCGTGTTGCTATGAGGATCTGTGTCATGCACAAGCCGGCGTAAACCAGAAGATGAACCTCAATATTGCCTAGTTCGACTAAATGCGCTTCCTCGAATGGCCATACCCTCAAGCATTCCTTTATTGTGAGTCATCTCCTTGAGGTGGTGTTTGAAGTGATCTACGTTCTATATAAATCGCAATGCAGAACATCTCTGCCGCCTTTCGCTTCACACAGCTCTTCCTCCATTCCCGCTGACTCATCCCGCATCAAAAGCCAAGGCGAAGGCGAAATGCTGAACGAATGGAAGTACGTGTTTAGAAAACGACGTCTTGAAGCCGGGAAGCCCACAGCTAGAACACCTCCCCCACAGAGCCTTTTGAAGGTCGCCTTATTTGCATAAGGAGTTCCAGGGTGGGAGACGTCTCGCAAAAGTCGAGGCTTTCACTCCTCTAGGCGTTAATATAGGACGATGCCTACTCTCGCGCGTCCTTCGTAAGACGAACTTACTGCTGTGTAGGTAAGACCCTCAGAGCTTCGATCCTGCCCCACTGAACACGTCATAACAAAGTCAAGGACTCGAACAAACTTCGTACGAACTGGCGAGCGAGTTGTGCCTGGAGATGGGCCAATGTCGGATCGACTTCTCTGTTCCACTGACAGCCGTAGTGTATAGTGTATAGATCGAATATATTTAACACTGACGTACGGGCACGCTTGAGTAATGAGTTATTACTTGGCTGTGAATACACTAACTAAGCATTTAAGAAATTTCCATGAACAATGACAGATTACCTTTCTGAATAGGAGCATTTGTCATACGTGAATTTATTACTGCCAATGTGCAAATGGGAGCACCGTTGAGAGAGAGCGTTAGCGCGGTAAATCCTGACGTAACAAGAAAGAATGATTCCAATGGGACGCATTCCTTTGTTTATTACGTTATAGAGGACGAAGGGGAGAAAATATTTGGGAAAGTACATGACGTCGAGCAGCTGCCGAAGGCATGTGAACCTCCAGTCTCTCGGTTCTTAAAGGGAATGTGGTCGTTCGTTGTTATAAAGTTGGTAATTTATGACATAGTTTAGATCGTGGAAGCTTTGTGAGGCCCTCATTCTGACCGCTCCGAGGAACCTGATTGCTATTGCTTTTCTCTTCCATGAGTCCTGCGCTCACAGAGGCCTTAAACTACCGGTGGCCTGTCGCATACTTTATGCCTACTTCCCGGGATCCTCACCTTTACATTATTTTTTAATAGAAGTTCAAAACTGTCCCGTCACATACCTTTCCTAGCGTGCCTTTCACGACCTATCTTCCCTTCATCCACGTCATATCATATCACTCAAATCATGTCCTCCAAGACCAGGTTGGCAAAACCCACGCATTGCCGAGGGCTATGCGTGGATGTCCCAAGTTCTCTCAACTCATTTTTAATCATCTTAGAAAGTGCTCTAGTAAACCAGAGGGACGAAATGAAGGCATACACGCAATGGCCAGGAACCGCGTAAGCACGCTTCTACCATGAGTGCTGGACCAATGAATACAGTACGCGGACGCACCCATGGACGACGACGAGTGCCAGTTTTATTCAATGAAACTGTCAGTTGTTAGTTGCGCGCTTGTCCTGTGGCCTTCTTCGTCTTCCATCAAGTTACCTAACGCTCATTTTCTCGGCGCCGCTACACTTCGCTAATACGGTCGTTTAGATTCGCCACTGCTAGCCAGAAACAGCGCCACCGTACAAATTATCTCGCAGGCCTCGCCCTCGTCTCACCGCTTCCGACCGGAGCCCGTAAATGATCGATCCTCCGCGCGTATAGATATCGCGCACTGAGAATCTACAGGCTGGCACGACCACCCGGCGCGTGGCCTTGCGAAACGCTCTTGCTCGACTCATGCGCGTGGCGACCTGTAGCCGGATTAACGTGTGTGCACTGTGGGGCCTTCGTAAGGGAAAGTCGTCGCAACCGTCTCGTTGCCTTTGCGAGAGCTTTTTTGGCAAGGCGTCCTCCGACTTCCGTTCCGACGCCACGGCGTCCCTTTCGGCTAATTTCGCATCGACATATTCAACGCGTCGGTTTTCCCCGTCCGCATAAATGTGGCCTATACGAAGAAGCGCCCGACCGCTATTTCCCAATTGTTCAAGTTCCTGGCACGAAAGACGTGGGCGATGTCAGTAGACGCAATGATGGAACTCCACAGAGCCCTGTTTCTCGGTTTCCTGAGATATAGCTTGCCCGTGCTCAGCAATACCTGCAAGACCAATGTTCGTGTTCTACAGGCAGTACAAGCCCAAGCACTGAGAGTGTGCCTTGGTCTGCCCAGATGCACGTCAAGAGAGGCAACCATTGCAATCGCTCGGTGACTATCCGATACAAACTCACATTGTTGTAGAAGTCCTGAGAACGCACATCAGACACTTCGCACGTGCTCCCTGTCATCACCTTGCACTGTTGCCTTCAGAGAGGCGCCAAGAATAGTTCGCTAAAATGATTGTGAAATACAACGAGAAACTTCCCTCGGGCTTCACTCCTGCATCTAAACCTTCAATACCCCCTTGGTGTCTTATTCGACCCACAGTGCATCTTAGTGTACCAGGGATCCGGAGGAAATCTGAGCTTTCTTCGCCCGTGCTGAAACAACTGTCTCTTCTTCTTTTGCACGAGAGATATTCAGACAATGTACATATATATACCAATGGCTCCATGAACCACCAGTGTTCGTCAGGTGCAGTAGTTGTCCCAGCAAGAGGTGTTACCATCAGCTTTAGGACTGACCACTCCAGGGCATCTACAGTAGCGGAACTAGCTGCTTTGCGCGCTTCACCTTGTGTGGTCAATCGGGAACCACCGAAACAATGGTCGATTTTTAGCGACTGAAGGGCTGCCCTACAATCTGTGCTCTCAGCACTGCGTCGTGGGCCGTACGAACAGCTTGTTTTCAAAATTCGATGTCTTCTCCACACTTCACACGAGAAAGGGCATCATTTGACGTTTCAAGGGCTGCCAAATCACTGCGGCGTCATAGGGAACGAACATGCCGATACTGCCGCGCGGGAAGCTCTTGAAGGAACACGAAAAGAAGTCATACCACTTTCGTGGACCGATGCAGCCAATAATCTTCGACGACTTGCGCGTGAAATCACGTTTTCACTATGGTGCCCACTAAGCAACGAGACGAATTGTCAACACCACCTGTCCTCTTGGATGGCTCTCCGCATGCCCATTGGGCTCGACCGAAGAGAAGCCACCCTTCTTTATCGCTTTTGGCTAGGAGTGGCATTTACAAAATCTTATTCCTTTGTTCTAGGAATGGCGGACAACGCCCTCTGCGATGCCTGTCATTGCGAAGAGACGCTACACCACATCCTGTGCGACTGTCCGTTGTATGACATCCAGAGGCTGTCACTGGCGTCCGCTCTTGCGCGCATCGAGAACAGCCAAATGTCTGTGGACACTATTTTGTCAAGTGCCCGAGAGAAGACATTGCAACAGAAGGCGACAGAAGCTCTGCTGAAATTCCTACGCGACACAGACTTGAACAAGAGGCTGTAACAGCAATGTCACACACCGCGAAAGATAAGACTGGACTATGACTGAGTGGGCGCGCGTGCGCTGTCGAATGTGCTGTGTTTATCTCTTCCCTCTCTGTTCTCTATCTTTAATCTCCCCCACCCCCCTCCCATGCGCAGGGTAGCAAACCGGCTGCCTTTAGGCTGGTTAACCTCCCTGCCGTTCTTTCCCTCCTATTTTCCTTCCATCCCTTTCGGAGTTGTACGGAAATCATTGTGATTTGTATCTGAACGTACTACAGTCCCACAACAGCCTGTAGGAGAGCCCTCACATGAAAAACGTCAAAACAGCTTTGTGCTCCGAGTTTCTTAATTATTATAAGTGGTAAGCTTGCGTGATAACAATTTAATAGATTGGATATGAAGTAAGGAAGGAACGGGTGGAATAGCAGAGAAGTTCACCACTTCTTAGACTGCTGGCTTGGTCGTAGAGTTTTCTCAAGTCAACTAGAAAGAACTCTTGTGCTGCGATCGTTCAGCCTCCATGGGAATTAATAGCCAGCACGCATATTAGCGCGATAGCGTTAAAAAGCACGTTTCACAGAGATTTCACCGTCGGAATTGGCGTCGGCGTTGTTGGTTGCGAGCGAAAAATCATCATCTTATGCATGACCGAAAAATCGAGAACGATGCAAATAAAATAAATTATGAAAAATCCTGGGCTAGAGTGGGGACCAAACCACACTCATTTGGGTGTGAGTGGGCATCGAACGCAGGTAGTTTGCGAAGTCAGCTGCTGTTCTACCCCACGGCCATGCGTCCGCTTGTGAATACACCGAATATAACTTCCCCTACTTAGAAACACATCTAAAGATGCCAAGTTTTACAAGAAAAAATCACGAATTTCCTGAAGTCATTTTTGTCCATATAGAGACGCAATGCATACCATGCAGAGGTCCAAACTTTCATGCTTTGCAGACACACGCGTTCTGTATACATGCTTCACAGTGTAACATGAAATAATGCACCAATAATGCATGGTACAAGAGTAATTGCCAGCGCGTGTCAGAACATGTAATTGTCATAATGACTTCGTGCTTTGAAGTCGTTCACCCACTACAAAAGGCACACACGCTTCTGCGCCAATTTCCTTAAGGCCACGAAGGGGGTGAATAGCAAGTTCGAAAAGGTTTCATGCACTAAGTGTTTGAAGTTCGCACTAGGAAAGGTGGTGGTGGTGGTAGTTCGAAGAGGAAAAAGGCACCTAATTTCTTCAGCCCGGCAGGGAGCACGGCGCAGCGCCTCGGAACAGGTAGAGCCCCTATACTATAGTTCGTAAAAGTACCGCTATCTGCGGCACGTTGCTTTTTTTTTTTTCGCTCGCTATAGTGGCGCCCCCTGGAACGCACCACGAGCTTGCAGTTTGATTTTGAGCCGGTGAGAGGAGGAAGCAGCGCATATAAAAAGAACCAGAGTTTCATACAATAATACCTAGAGGAAAATGTAGCGCTAGTGTCTACGCGGGCTCCTTCAGCGGCGCATGTACCCCCATGGGAATTATGGGAAGTACAGGCTTCGGATCTGCTTCGGATGAATCACGTTCTTGGGATTCGCGACGCCTGCTTGCCGAGGGTAAAACAAAGTGATATGAAGATATGTCTAATTGGAACTTGCTCAATATTTTTTGTACGTAAAGTCTATTGCAAAAGGTTTTTGTGACTAGGTGGTAGAAGTGAAACCGAGACAAATGTAACCACCAGGGTATGCATTGCTATGCCATTGCGTTTCAGACTTGGTATCAAGACGTAATAAATTATTCTTTACAACATTTCAAAACAAACATTCTTGTTTTGCCCTAGAAAGTACGCAACATATATTTATAGAAATGAAAGCACAGTATTAAGTGAGGAACACTTGACGTTTCGTCTGCTGCGATGCCAGGTGCGTCTGTCCCAGTGGTCTGTCCCCAACGCCCCTCTGGTTTTGTTGTGAAGTCGAGTCAGAAGAGCGTGGCGGTGCGTCTACTTTGCGTCGCTGTTGTTTTGTAGTTGATTTCAACGAGTTTTGGCAAAAAAGCACTAAGAACAAACGTGAACTTGATGTAATATCATGCACTGGCATGTGCAGCGGTGAGTAGACGATGCTTCGTTTAAAGCTGTAAAACACGACTTACACAGCTCCAGCGTTGCAGTAAATTGAGAGGCCTAGCAGTTCTCAGCTTTTTTGAACAACAAAGGCGCAGCTTCAGTCCTTTGCACCCATTCCGCTACCCACTCTACGCAAATAACGAAACTGAAACTGTAGAAAAAGATCCGTAGGCAGTTCGCTGGCTAACGCGATCCAATCCGAAGCCTGTACGTCCCATAATTCCCATGAGGGTACATGACCGCTGCGGCAGGTTCCTCTCTAGGTATTATTGTATAAAACATCAAAAAGAACCCTGTACTTTTCGAGTATCGCCTTCTGCTCTCCGCCTCACTGCCTCCTCTCCGGCGCGTTGCTTTTTTTTTTTTTTTCGCTTGCGACAGTGGCGCCCCCTGTAACGCGCCACGTGCTTGCAGTTTGCTTTCAGCCGGTTAGAGGAGGAAGCGACGCAGATCAAAAGAACGCTGTACTTTTCCGCAGGTATCGGGGCTTTAGGAACAGGACGTCCCTATAGCATTCAACTCTTAGAAGTGAAGCTTTAGGGTCGCCTATTTCTTTACCTGTAGTCTTGGTGCTTGTGGGCTTCGAAGGCGCTTCTGGCTATGCTTATTGCACTTTTGTGGTTTTGTTTCAAGCAAAAAAGCGGACCGGTGTGAACTTCGTGACCCGATATGAATCGGCGAGCCTGAAATGTTGAAGTGGGGAAGTGCAACTGCTGAACATTTAGCTGATTGTCATTTCGTCATAAAGCGGCTCCAAGCTAGTCAAAGCCAAACAGAACCGGAAAAACGAAGACTAGACAAATTTATGTACTACCCATCATTCTCATGCTGACCGAAGGACCGCGTGTGGCAGCTCTGATAGATACCAGCGCCAGAGTTTCCTCTAGTGCATTTATAGGAAACAATATGGGCTTGCTACCCTGTGCTCGAGAAAGGGAGAATGGAAGCATTATGCGCTCGACATTAACGCCACTGTTGTCCCAAGTGATTGTCGTAGGAAACTCTGGAGAGGACGGATGTCAAGCTCGCTGTAAGTGAATTGTCTTGATTACCGCTCCGAGAAGTTCATTTATTGCTGCATTCTTCTCTCTTTTATTGCCTCCTCTTCGTATTACTTTAGGAACAGGATCCTGGCCGTATTATTTTAGCCTGACCTTTTCTTCTAACTTACCAAGATAAAGTGTACTGCATGTGTTGCCTACCGTATACGTACCCGAAGGAACAACAACCTGGCATTTCGTTGAGACAGCGCGGCTGCGTGCCTATAACCTTACACTTCACTTCCGCCTTCGGCGACACGCTTTCTGTGGGAAGCAGACTACATTGATTAGCATTTCGAGCACAGACTTGCAGATACGTCATTTTTTTGTCTTGTTTTTTCTTCTCACTCCTACTTTCAATTACGTACAATGAAATTACAACACACTTTTACTTGAAACGCCGCATTTTTCCACCACCACATCCCAAACTTAACCGACCGCAGGCATTAACCCTACGCCTATTACAGACACACACGTACCCAAACCTTGCCACGCTACACGTTTATTATCCCGATGCATACCCCAGCGACACATGCCCATCATGTGGACACACAGCGACACTCGCACACATGCTCTGGGTGTGTAGAACAACTCCTCCCGACTCTACCTCAAGCAAGTGGGAGAGGTCCCTCAGGAGCTCACTTCTCGCCGACCAGCAATGGGCCGTCCAGCAGGCGCACGAAGCGGCCGCCAGGTACGTACTCCTTGTCGGTTCCTACGTGGGAGACGCCCGCTACACGCTAAGCGCGTCCTGCAGGACCGAAATAAAGTTTTTTCATTCCATTCCATTCCTACTTTCAAAGAGGTGCCAGGTAATTGGCTGCTTGTTTTGCCCATTCCAGTAATACTGTCAACAGCTCTCCTTCTTTCACGGGGGACAGAAAACGAGACTAGCGAAGAACTAACTTTTCTTGAAGGTTCCTTTCTGGCTCGCGACTGTATAGCCTCCTGGCCGCAAAACGGAAGTTCGCTGCCGAGTCGAAGCTTTGCGTAGCCGGTTAGGCTCGAGACAAAACAAAGGAGGACGCTCTCACTTCTTTATGCACGCAACACGAATTGTAAAAGAAACACAGGGGCTCGCTGTTCCTGCCGGCGGCCCCTCGCGGCTGTCCTAACTGCATGCGCGCGCGCGGTCGAGCTCGTAAAATGATCACGTAACATTATACCGGAGGTAACAACACCCGAGAAGAAGCGCCGCGCTCTTCTTGCGCGTTCTCACAACGAGAAAGCGCCAGACGCAGCAGGGGGGGGATGGAGAGGGTGAGCGGGGATGAAAGAATCCTTGAATAATGCATCCGTTCTGTTATATGGGCTATACCGTTCCCAGAGCGGCGGTGTCGAGAAGAATGACAATGGTCTCTGCGAGCGCGCCCGCCTTGAACCATCACGGTGGTCTAGTCGTTGTGGTCCTTGGCTGGACAATGCAAGAATTTGGGCTAGTTGATGGTAACTCTGCTCATCTTAATCACACGTGGAATATCCACGTTCTCGACGAGGACACTTCACTGCCAGTTTTGTTTACGGGTCTCTTCATTGCGCGATTGTTGCCTTACTCTTGTCATGGCGTGTAAGCTTGACTGCTGGCCCGAAGGTCACGGGATCGAATCTCGACCGCGGCGGGCGCATTTCAACGGAGGAGAAAGGTTAGAGGGCCGTGTGCTTGGACGTAAGTCCACGTTAAGAAAACCCCAGATGGTGAAGATTTTCGAAGCTCTTTCACTATACGGCGTCTCTCGCGATGATTTCGTGACTTTGGGACGTCGAACTTCCAACAGTTACCGTACTCTTGCACGCCCGAAGCAGAAATGAGTGGGACAATATGAACGAGACACTTCGTCGCGAAGGCCTGATAGCGTGAGTAACAAGCACTGCGACTAACCATGCGGGGCCCCCGTCGTTGTGATTCATTTTCAGCTTCTATTTTTCTTCGATATCATCGTCAATAGCCTTCCGTGGCGCCACTATACTCCCAAAGCACGAACGCGACTCCGTGCACGTTTCGTACGGGTCGCTATATACCGCCGGCAGCTGGTGGAAAGGCACGCATTGAAAAGGAAAACGCAAGAAATTAATGAACGAAACGGGAATGCCTGACGTAGCCACGTGCTTGGGTTGAGATGAGCCCCACGACTCGGCTCGTCGAACATTGGCACGTTGGCAGCAAGCAGTCGGCTGCGCCGGCGGTTGCCAGCAGCCCATCCTCTCTCTTTTTTCTCTCTCTACACTACATAAGAGGGCACAAGCAGCAACCTTCACGCCGAAGTCGCAAGGACGTCTACGAGCCGGGCTGCTTTTGCTACTAGCTGGTCGGTCGGCCCGCTCCCGCCATCATCCCCTTCTTCTCGGCTGTGTTACCATCGCCGTGCGACACAGGGGACGCAACGGTCGCCGCGGGTTAGGCTTAAGGCGAAGCCGCGACGCTCCAGCAGCGGCAACTAGCGGCGAGAGCAGGCGAGAACTCTCGGAGGGCGCGCGTCGCAGTCGTCGTAAGCGGAGCAAGGCCACTAATGCCGCGCGACCCTCACGCATAGGCGCGCTCAAACACACACAGTGCGCCGGCAGTTAAGTGCAGCACCCAACGCGTATGTGGCGAATTTGTAAAGGTCGTACTCGACACGACCGCGCCGGTAGCCCTAAGTATGACTCGGAGCGCTAACGCGAGAGAAAAACGACCCAGTTACGACGCGATTAAGACATTTGTCACATTCGACGTGCGTACAACGAGCGACTGTCCTGAGCCCCCGCGCGAAGTGATCTAGACCGTCCCGACTCGCTCACTTCGTCTCAATAATTCACTCCCCGGTCGTAGTTGTTGAGTGCAACAGGCGTCCAAAGCGCTCAACACCGCGTATAACTTGGGCGTGAGACCGACCGGCGTTGTACGAATGTACTTCGCTCACCGTTAATGCTCGAAGCAGGACAATGAGATAAGTCGCTGAAATTGACCCAGTTATGAGTTAATAAACACCCATGTTTTACAACTTGGACGTCGATAAGCCCAGCGTGCGTTGGGAAAGAGAGATAGTACTGGTCTTTTCGAAATATAGTTCAATGCACCATCGACCGGGCTTCTGGAATATCCCGTAGAGAACAGCTGAACTGACCGATGCGGTGACTTCAAGGGCCTCCAAGAAACGCGCTGCTACAACTTAAGGGGATGACCCACTTTCGGAATAAAATACAATTCACCACGTTGGTAAGCCACGCGTATCTACGGGTAAATCACACCGATAGGTCGGCGCTACGTTCGCAGATGCCCTCGCTCTTCTCTTTTAGTGGTGGTCTACTGGCTGCGCTTTCAAACTGGCACTATTCGTGCGTGCTGCATGGAACTACAACATCCGCGTTTCATCAGAGAGATGATGGTGCTGTGTATATATGGTCGAATCTGGTCCCTATGGCTCGCAACTGGTCTCTCATTCATGACTTAATTTTCTTTGGCGGCGTTATTTCGGCCTTTCCCTGTTTGCGCCTTAGAAGTTGCCACAGGTGCTTTCCGTACTGAAGCACACATCAGGAACGCCGAGTGCGCGTGTTTACTGCGCAGGCGCCATCTTCGAATATCATACGAATGATTGACATGTAGGGTTTAACGTCCCAAAACCGCCGTATATGATTATGAGAGATGCCGTAGTGGAGGGCTCCGGAAATTGCGAACTGGGTTTCTTTGACGTGCACCCAAATCTGATCACATGGGCCTACACCATTTTTACCTCCATCGAAAACGCAATATCATACGAAGACCATTAGAGTCGTAGACCATACGAAGACCATTAGAAACCGAAGGATTCTACGTGGAAGTCGGGTATTCTTCACAGAGCTGCGCCAGGTATTAAAATTGCTTTGCAAAGAGCCTCTGTGCAGGCTTAATGTCGATACAACGTCATTGGTGGTTGCACTGCTGGCTATTTGTTCAGCTAAGCAATAAATCAATAAATGTTAATTATGTATTCTCATGATAGAGGCGTAATATTCGCGTCATAATCGATAATAGCGACATCTGTGGATTTAACGTGAGGGCTGGCATTGCGTAAAGACCACAAGTTACCCTTGAAACGCCAGTGTAGTTGACGTTTTTACTATAAGCCTACGATGCGCACACAGCTACTACACTTACACTTACGAAACGACGTCGATACACCTCGTAACGCGTGGCTTAAAGCAAAAAAGAGAAAAAAAAGCAGCATAGAGAATTTACTGACTGTACCGCATGAAGCCGATTCCTAGAAGGCGTGGAATCCACCGAATTTTTCTGAAATGGATCACAAAAAGCAATGGCTGCCTTCTCATCAGGCACAGGTGTTTTTTTTTTTTTTCGTCGAGTGTCTGCTTTAACGCTATTGCGTTATCAAGGCGCTATAGTTTCGAACCCAGCTTTATTTTGACGAGGCTGCATGCCGCGCCCGTGCACGAAACCATTGAGTTTCCTTAAACACACTTCAGGGGAGAATGGCGCTAGTATCTATGGGAGCTGCAATGCACGGCGCTTCAGCAAGCATGGGCGTAATGGGTAGGGCACTAATTTGACTAAACTTCGTCCTTTCGGCTCTGTTTGGCTCCGGGTGGCCAGCATCCATTTTGTCGCGTGACGAAGTTCAGCAAACTTCCATCACTGCAACTTCACCGCGTTGACGTTTTGCAGGCTCACCCCTTCGAATATGTTAACGAAGTTCAGAACGATCCGTTCTTTTACCCTAAACAAACATCAAAACACAACAATAAAGCCATGGGTTTGTTCGAAGCCCGTAAGCAAGGAGACTTGGCGAACTTGTGTATTACCCATCATTCCTATAGCGGCTGAACGATCGCAGTGCCAGAATTCCTTGTGGTGAATATTGTAGGGATCTCTGTGCACGGAACAACGGTTTGGGCAGTTGGTAGCGCTCTTACGTACGAAATCGTACCAAAGGGGTTATGTATAATGTTATTTCGTGGTTTACGTGGCAGGTAGCACTGATCATGGCCATGCTAATTTCTCGCTCGCACGATAGCCTAAATAAAATAGTTCGGGATGTGTTTGCGTATCGTTAGCCTGTCGTGTAGCTTCGCGTGACTTGCCCTGCATCGCCTTGTGCGTGGAGCCTCCAGCGTCCGGTCTGAACACGCGGGTTTTACGGCGAAAGCTTTTGTCCGATCGCTACAGCCAATTTCGGTGCCGTAGTACTCCGAAGCAGCCGCCGGGAGCAAAATATGTCCCATGCACTGACTTCGTAAGAAGGGATGAGCTCCCCCGCCCCCTGACGGGGACGCCCTGCGCCTGCATGTGTGATGTGTTGCGCGCCTGGCCTTGCTTTTTTCCCGTGACATGCGCAGCCTCGGGTTAGCAGCGAAACAATGCCGGGGTAGCTTTTGAGTGTTGCTGTGTTGCGGTTTTGGATATCGGAGGACTCAAAAATATGTTCCTTGCACGTTTTGCGAGCTTTCTGGTTTAGCGACATCATTCGAACGTGATGATCATCACTTCCCCAAATGGACTTTCAACGGCATCTTCATATCTTTTCAAGTAAAGAGTTCTTGCGTAGCGCCAATTCAGGATGAACACGTGAGCGATAGGTCAGGCCACTCTTGTTTTTAGCGCAAAGCTTTGTATGGCTAGCATTCCATGCATTTACAACTCAATATTTCTTTAAAAATCAACTAATTGCATAGTCTCACAGTCGATAGAAACAACATCGACAATGTTTAGGTTGATCCAGCTGCTCAGTTTTACGCTGGCAAAACCACCTTGTTTGAAGCTTTCACGGACAATAGAGCTGAATCTCTATTGAGTAATCTCTCGATAACTCCATTGGGGTCGCGGCACTGCTGGTTCTCTCTTGAGTGAATCAGATTTTCGACATTAACGCACCTTCACTGCAGAAGAGATACAAATAACACCAAACTCTACGAACACGTAATAATCATGCCGCCGATATTGAGCTTCTGCAAATCGTTAAGCCCGAAAACTTATGACCTGCGGTAGATATAGATATTGGGATGAAGTCCATATACGAAGTGCTTTTCACATTGCCTATAACACCATCGCAATGCGACACTGAGACGTGTGTTATGTGGAGTGTGGCTCAGCGAGAGATACGCTGGTTAAATTCCAGACGTTGCAATGCGGTAGGACCACATTTCATTGCGAGTGAATTGACAAACAGGAGAGAAAGAGAGAGAGAGAAAATAAAGCGAGGACTGAAAGGATGATCAGAATACATCGCCGGTTGACTATTCTGTATTTAGGAAGCGTAAATGGTGGGTGAAAAGATAGAAGTAGTCTGCATTCTAAAAAAAAAAAAAATTCGACTTTTCTTTTTTACATGTGAGATTCGAATGCAAATAGTCTCTCTAGACAGGCCAACGCCTCCTAAAAAATTATGCCTGGAACGTGAGCCACGAATGCGTTGCCCTACCCTCTGATTTTACCCTCCTCCTTCGGTACGTAGGCGATTGTCTCCGACGGCCACCCCCTGCGAACACAGCAAGGAGGAAAATAGGAGGAAAAGAACGGCAAGGAGGTTAACCAGCCTATAGGTAGCTGGTTAGCTACCCTGCGCATGGGAGGGGGAGGGGGAGATAATTTTTCTCACAGTTGCCTCCGAGCAGCCGTGATGCCACGTGACAGAGTGGTACGATTATGTCACGTGACAGCGGTACGTAGGCGAGCGGTCTCACGCGGCGGCCGGTCGCAACGCATGGTAGGAGGCATGGCCTCCGAGATTCTGTGCTGGCAAGAGGCTCTCAATTGAAAATAGAGCGATGTCCCAGGCATAGTTTTTCTAGAGGCGTTGGAGAGGCACGCTGGCTCTCTTTAGAGTTATAAAGCGCGTTTAATCTTTATCGCCATCACTCATCAGCGTCATATAGCCATCGTTATCATCAGCACTGGCAACGCACAACGAACAATCCATCTCCCTTAGGTGCTTCGCCCCTAAAAAGTAAAGACCTCGTGTGATTTGAGATATAGGTGTGTGCTAATGAAACACCAGGTGGCAGGCTGCCCATAAGCATTCCAGCCGTAAACACACACGGTCCCGCGTCTCTTTTACGCGCCTTCGTCTTATACCTTGGTCTTGTGCAATATTCTCTAGCACCGCACATTGCAAATGAAATGGGCGCGGGACAGGAATGACTATACTTGCTTTCTGTTTTATTATGTTTTGTTTTTGCTTCTCTGGGTTTTGATGAATGTTCTTAAGTGACCTCATATCAGTGTCATTGTTACTGACTATAAGATGTGGGTTTATTTTCCATTGAACTTCAGTTTCCACTTGGCACCTGTACTGTGTTCTTTACTGTGTCCCTGTTTTCCTCTCGCTACGCTTCGACATGAATGACAATACTTCATTTCGACAATTTCGAAAGGGCATTTTGTATTTCGAAGGCAGCTCCTTAAATGCGTCCATTAACGACCTTTTACGTAAGCTGGGAAAGCATGTTAGCTGCGACGTGAGTTGCGATGAGGACGTCGACTTCCATTACACACTTCATTGTCAAGAGTACACAACTTCGCGAAACACGCATTAGGGCTTCTTTCGCTCTTGAGACTGATGATTACGCAATTCGCACACAGTGTACGTCAATCAACGCAACCGAAAGTACATGTCGTCACCTTTGTTGCACCGTGGTCGTCGCGCATGTCCCTGTACAATCACAGCAGCGCATGTACTACGCCAAGCGTTGCGGTAACCTCACGCAAGGGGAAATGAGTAGATAGACGACGCGAGCGGATGAAAGAGAACTTCTATGCTACACAATGCGAACGAAGCAGAACCAGTCTCCCGACTCCGCTTCCCAGTGATACAGTTCTTTCGTACACCATTTTGTGACTGGAACCCCCCCCCCCCCCCCCATATTTTCCATTTCCTTATCCCGCTATATGCCTCTTTCGCTGTCGCAGCTTATTGGCATTTCAGCGGCACCGCCGACAGGGTTGAATTCTTTTCACCGCGGGGCACGACACTAGCGGCGAGAATTTGAACAGGCTCCGTGAGAGTCCGGTTTGTCGCGTTCCTTTATTTTATTTTTCTTTTCCTTCGTTTCTCTTTTCTCTCTCCGGGCGAGGATATACAGAGATGCTACGGAACCTGAACACGTACGTTGGGAACGGTATACGTATTGTGGCAGCACGCAGGCAGCCGAGCTTTCTAGCGGTGATGCATGTGTTATAGGCTAACGATGCCCCCACCGTACTTGAAGCCCGGTGTAAATAAGACGTGCTGGGAGGGAGGTGGAAAGAAGAGAGAAAGAAGGAAACAGAATGTGTGGTGTGGACTTGCCCTCAATGACCGTCGCTTCGGCATGAGTCCAGTGTGCGTAACGCGGGTACGCAGCGTGGTTTGACCTCTAACGCCACGCGGACTGACAAAGTGTCGCTGCCATCGCGAACCGTCCCATCAGACCAGGACGGTGACGACACAGTTGCGGGCAAACGGTTGCACTGGAGCATTTCGAACTGCGACGCTTCGTTCACGGCACTGACGGTAGTCGGCCGATGTCATCGACGGTGTACACTGCACTTTCGACACCGTCGTTTTCAAACGCGTCAGCTTGAGCCGTAAGCAAGCTTGCAGTTGTACCACGTTACGACTACACCAGTAAACGGTTTCGACGGCATCCTCCCCGCTGCCATGACCTAGATTCGACTATTTATCCTAATCACCCGGAGACACCTTCTGGTAGGCGGCGTGGCAAAGTGCAACACAAGACGTGTACGAAGTGACAGACGATGCGATGAAAGCATCCTTGAATAATGCATTCTCTGTATATACCAATACTAGACCATGCCTAAAGTGTTGCGCAGTGAATGGTGAATCAGTACCAATTAGCCCAACTGTTAGTTCTGCTAACGAAATGTTTTTTTTTTCTATCGCCCTTTTTCAAGCGTAACCTTTTCCATTCACAAACCTGCAGCGCTGATCTTCACCTTGAGAAGCTTCGAGTGTCTACGAGCTTCGCCTACTGTTCGGCAATTGCGCGTGTGCCCGATCGCCGCGAATTGAAACACAAGCGCACAAACGTGCCCTTTTAATATATTCCCAGCTGTACACGGGCTCTTATGTGAGCCAGTATGTTCATGAGCATAATGGCACTGTGCCCTGTACCATATACTGCGCTGTCCTGCCATAATATTCCCAGTTGTAATTTAGAGTTTAAAAAGCTCAAAACGACCTCCAGAGAGACGCGAGAGCTGAATTGAGCTGGTATTGGCAGACTATAAGTCTTGATTGATAGATATGTGGGGTTCAACGTCTTAAAACCACCATATGATTATGAGAGACGCTGTAGTGGAGGGCTGCGGAAATTTTGACCACCTGGGGTCTTTAACGTGCACCCAAATAAACTATAAGTCTGGTGATGAGCTTGTGTGAGCTGCAGCTCTGACCCATGGCGTCAATGCTTCCGGAATGCTGCGTAATGGCGTCTCTCAGTGCCCGAGTCACTTTGGGACGTTAAAGCATATACTACAAACCAAGCGATTTCCCTAATGTGTCTTGAGGGCATTGAAGCCGGCGATTAGACGACCATGTCTGATCCCGCAAGCGCTCTTGCCTCGAAAGGGAGAGATTGGTGGAGAACATAAAGAGGGTTTCCATGCGAATGCCGTGAATGGGGTGCGTTTCTGGAATGTGCACGAATGATTCGCGAGAACGTGCCTGCTATTATTTTATGTTTTCTGTGAAACACGGGCTTAAGCGACGTACCAGGAGATGTGCCACATAGAAGCTGGCGGTGGTAGTGGTTAGAAAAAGGCGCCTGATTGCTGCCTCTCGGTAGGGAGCACGGCGCAACGCCTCAGGTGTAACAATGCCCTCAGGCAGAGCAATTTTAGACCAGGTCTGTGAGGCTAACGCCTCATCGGCAAATTCCACCATCAACACGACTCATTGTGACCGCGAGAATCCTGCTCTAACGCATGCACTAAAACACGCGTCAAATGAGAACGGAAGGGTACGCAATACTGTTGTTCGTCGAGGCACAAAGGCAACAGCTCGCGCACTTGACCATGCGGTGGTTGAGTGAGTGGACGTGAACAGTGTCCATGCTGTGGGGTAAGAAGTCCCAGTAGCTTGAGCAAGAGGACGTGTCCGTTGAGCTGAACGTGTCGACGCCGACGGCACAGCTGCCGCATAGCGGGGACGACGACAAAATGCACGGGAGGGGACTCTGACCGGAATACTGATGCAAAAAATGCCGTCGCGCGGGGCTCTTCCTTCCACAACCCAAGGACGTCCGGTATAAATATACTATACTCGCTTCTTCTTCTTCCAGTGGTTGCTGCTGCCGCCTGTGTGGTATGCTTTATGCCTGCCTCTTCGAGATGTCGCCTTGAATTGCGAAGGCTGCCTTGCCGCTGGTGTGGGACTCCCTTGTCGCGGTGGCTCTTCTCTCGCTCCGATTGGCACGAACGGAACACAGTCGTACACTTCACGTGTCCTGAGACATCTGGACATTGAAAGTGGCACCAGAGAGGGCGCGGTGCTTTGCTGGAGTGCCCTTGAGATTCTCTGTGTTCTACTGCGCTAAGGTATATAGGTGGTTGATACATTTCATAAAACTAGGCCACTTGTTCAAACATGGGCCCTAGCGACAACTTTTGTTCACAAATTTCTCATCTCTTAAACAATCTAGTAATATAATCTGGGGTTTTACCTTCCAAAACTACGATATGACTATGAGAGGCGCCGTAGTGGGGGGCTCCAGAAAATTTCGACTTTCTAGTGTTCTTTAACAAGCGCTGACATGACACTACACACGGGCCTCAAGCAATTCGTCGCCACCGAAATTCGACCACCGCGGCTGGTATCGAACCCGCAACCTTCGGGTAAGTAGCCGAACACCATAGCCACTGCTCCACCGCGGCGGACTCTCTGCCACCATCCCTTCCTGAACTTCTCTCTATATTCTGTCGCGCGTTAAGCTCATTTTGGTCGAGGTCGTAAAATAATAGGCGTGGACACGGCATGTAGCGAGGGGGTGTATAACTGCTGGTTGTTAAGGGTAGTAGACTGGATTCCAAGAGGAAACAAGCGCGCGAGAATAAGACAGAAAGTTGGGAGGGCAGATCAGATCAAGAAGTACGCGGGTATAACTGGCCACAGTTAGTACAGGACCGGGTTAATAAAAATAAATATGGGAGGGGCCTTTGCCATGCAGTGGGCGTAGTCAGGCTGCATGTTCATCTATTTTTTTTAAAGCAGTGCACGAGGAAAAAGAAGGAACAAGGTCAGGGTCACCTACGCGGGAATGCAGCGATTCATCGGGGGATGATGACGATGCTTTCGGTTGATCGATTCTGTGTTGTAAGCTTAGTACAAAGGGCAACAGCGCGAACGAAATTGGTCTCAGAAGGTTCGGAAACGCCGGCTAATGCAGCCGAGTGAAATGATTTCAGGCCTGTTCAGTCTTTCTATCAGGCCGTGCACCAGTGACGCGGGCAGGGATGTAACAGTGAAAAAAAGAATCTGAAAGATGAAACGTAGAATGGGATTCCCTGTTCACCCCCAGCCCCCACTCCACAAACTATTTAACTAGCATGTGACGCATGCGTAGCGGTGACAGCCACCGATGCATAACTCTGCATTCGCTATTAAAACTATTCGGAACATCATAAGCAAGAAACTGTCGGGGAACAGAAGAAATAAGACTCAACATGTATGTTTTTTTTTCAGCGCTCTTAAAACCGCCGTGAAGAATTCCAGGGTCATATTGCTAAAGAAAAAAAAAGGAGGTATTGACAGTGTTATTGTCGCGTTCGCTTACCAATTAGGCCGTGGTTGCCGAGGACGGAAACGTTATAATATCCCCGTTTAAATTCCTGGTGCATAGCGAAGAGCCTTGCACGAGGACTCGCTATGCAAAGCAGGTTTCTCCTTTCCCTAAATAGGAGAGGAGGGTAAATATAACGCGAATGCCTCTTTCTCTTTATCTCGCCTCCAATATTCTCCGTATACGACCGCAGCGGATTAAGAGAAGTGATCCGGGTGCGCAGATGAGCAAAAACGTTAAAGGCCATTAGCTCTCCGGGCGAAATGCGTAGGCAGATGCGGAAGGAGCTGCGGCCGATAAGACCGCTCTCACGCGACTGCTGGCTGCAATTCCGTGGAATGGATCGACTCACAAAAGAGAAACAGAGCCGCGAAACTTCCGGCAGCGTGCTAACATAAGCGTTTGACGCCACGCCTTTATGTGTATGCACGGAACTATTCGTTCACGTATGCGTCTTTCTTTCTTTCTTTCTTTCTTTCTTTCTTTCTTTCTTTCTTTCTTTCTTTCTTTCTTTCTTTCTTTCTTTCTTTATTTCTTTCTTTCTTTATTTCTTCCTTTCTTTCTTCTTCTTTCTAACTTTCTTTTTTCCTTTCTTCCTTCCTTCCTTCCTTTCTTTCTTTCTCTCTCTTTCTTCCTCTATTTCTTTCTTTCTTTCTTTCTTCATTTCTTTCTATCTTTATTTATTTATTTATTTATTTCCTTCCTTCCTTCCTTCCTTCCTTCCTTCCTTCCTTCCTTCCTTCCTTCCTTCCTTCCTTCCTTCCTTCCTTCCTTTCTTTCTTTCTTTCTATTTCTTTCTTTCTTTCTTTTCGTCGTGCCATGTACGAGTCCTCAAACTCGTCGGGGTGCTTGTGAACTGATTTCACTTCGTGATGGCTCCTCAATTTACGTTGTCGTGTTTCGAAATAAACCTCTCAGATCAGTTTAATAGTAACAACATCTGGGATTTTACATCCCAAAACCACGATATAATTGCGAGACCCGCCGTAGGGGACCGATCTGAGAGCCTAGGCCATCTAGTCTTCTTTAACGTGAACCGACGTCGCGCATTACACGGCACTGTATCCCCTTTTTCCTCTGTGACCACCACTACCGGGTTCGAACCCCCTACCTCCGGGTCGGCAGCGGAACACCGTAACTGTTGCACATATGCGGCGGACGGTCCGTATATATCCTAATGTGCTCGCACGAGTCGGACTGTATTATACTACATCATCATCATCATATTTATAGTCATTATCATCCTTTATATGCACTGCAAAATCGCTCCTAGGTGTCTCTAACATGCCCTGTCTTTCGCGAGCCGATTCGATTCCATGCCTGGAAAATTCCTCGCGTTACCGCCTACCCACAACTTCGAGCACTCACCGGCGGCGTTTCCCATCTCTTGATGCCCACTCCGTCCCTAAAAATGACCACTGGTTACGCGTTCATATAAACGCGATATGTTGCTGCCGAGGTTCACTTATTCTCTAGTGACGTCAACTTTATCGGCTACCAGTGTCTTTTTCTCTGCATTCCTTCTAATGTCATACACCCGTTGCTTAAGTATCACCACCCCTGCTTGACATTCATTCTCACTGCACGCAATGCACGCCACTCTCATGGTTTTGGTACTTATATGTTTTTATTGCCTCTATAGCGCGTGAATTTCAGCTCGGTACACAGTCATATATAATGATCTTGATTTCCTCTTATCCTCCCGGCTGACTTCAGGTTTGTGAGCGTTACGACTATTCTGTTCCATTGTACCCTGCGCAGTCCCTAATTTTTTCAGTGTTTTCTGCTTATCGTCTAAATCTACACGCCTTCTGCAGCAAGTTCATTTTATGCGTACTACAGTCACCACTATTTAGAATGTCTAACGCGGCGCAAAGAAATACGCCACCTTCCCTTTTTAAATGCGAAGAATTTCTTAGCGAACTTCGGCGACTTTGAGCGTATCTATCTATCTATCTATCTATCTATCTATCTATCTATCTATCTATCTATCTATCTATCTATCTATCTATCTATCTATCTATCTATCTATCTATCTATCTATCTATCTATCTATCTATCTATCTATCTATCTATCTATCTATCTATCTATCTATCTATCTATCTATCTATCTATCTATCTATCTATCTATCTATCTATCTATCTATCTATCTATCTATCCATCTTATCACGTCGACTAAATTGACAACAGCCTCCAGTCTCCCTCTCTCTCTCTCTCTCTCATTGTCTTTCACTAGCTTCCTATTCATTTGTTCCCATCTTCTTTACCTCGCAGTATAGTTGAGGACCTTTACTTGACTGTAGACCGTTACTACAGCGAGCAGTTTTCTCTCCCCAACACTTCTCGCAAATCTTGATCTTGCAAGAACCTAGTTTTCTCTGCTTCGTTTTCCCCCCCTCAAGAGTTTCAGTTTTTTATTATTATGCTTATTTGTGGAAAACTGAAAACCTTGTCGGCCGACCTGTTCCGCGGATATTCAATGTAACGACAGATTCAAATCACATGGAACTATCGTGAGACATGAGATCAAGTTCAGCACAGCACAGCAACTGCGGCGGTTACGCGAGCAGATCCTGTCCCTAAGGTGTCTGCATATTCCAGTGAACTAAATTAAAACAAAAACAAAACACAGTCTTAAGCGCTACAAAATTAGGTGGGAGACACGCTGAGTGCCAAATTCTTTCGATACGGCAAAAGCAATTGCACAAAGATGACTTGAATTCAATAAGCAAGCCAAGTCATGCAAAGATTAGATAAAATTACCACAGATTGAAATTAGGCACCTAAATCATGAATAAGTTTAAATTAAGAACAGAATACCCCAAGGTGACTTAATCGTCGGTGAACCAAGCGTAAAAACATCAATTTCTCGTTGCGGCAATGACATTTGTTTGTACTGGGGAGTTTATATTGAAATGTTATCACTCATAGTTGCACATGGCTTTTTTTTTTGTTTCGACAAAAAAGTTAGCGCTTCCTTTTGATGTTTATCTAGTGGTGTTTGAAATTTAACAGAGTTCATACAACGTGGACGATGGCTCCCGTCGGCCACGTTTACAAGCTCTCAAACCTGTCCTCTGATCCTGACGGTGTCGACGCGATGATCGATGATACGTTCGGCTGAAGGCGTGCACCTTGCCCCGCGCTATAAATATATCGCTGCATTCGCTACAGAAGATTCGGCTACGAAGAAGCCATCGCGTTCTCTTTATGAGCTAAAGTGCCCTTCGCCACACTCTATTGTTCATTACGCTAGTAAATCCATTGTCGATTGCGGAATTTACCTGTTTACACTGACAGCAGATATTGCAGGCGTCGTCGTAACGCTGCCTCTGTAAGCACGCATGCAATGTCCATAACAATAAGGGAGTATAAACAACGTATTATTAGCGTTATGCTCATGAAGAGGGCGGTTGAGATCAGGGGTCTTCAATTACACGCATCGCGAAGCTCCGGGAGGTAAAGTGCGGTCAGGAGAGAGGAGGAATCGAGGAGCAACCTCCACCACTTGCGACGTACTCTACTTAAGTAGGCTTGAAAGGCAGTGCAAAACTAGTCACATCTGAGGCACAGATTGATTGATTGATTGATTGATTCATTGACTGATTGATTGTTTGTTTGTTTGTTTGATCGATCGATTGATTGATCCCTTCAACCTGGCGTACAAAAAAAAAGGTGTCCCCACAAGCAATGAAAATTAAGAACACCATGTGATGGCCGTTATGTACAGGTGAATTAGAAGTGTCTTATAACTGCAGAAAGTATACCAAGCTTCGGTTCGTCAGGTTTGGGACATTGCGAAAGGGATGTTTTTGAGGTTGTTTGCAGTTAGATTTAAGCGCCTAAACGTAATCCATAGTTATATTTACTACAGCATGAGTATTGTACATAAAGAAAAAAAAACATGAAACATTAGACTCTTATATATTCAAGATTGCTGGGAGCAGGCAATTTAGCAGTCTGGTCTTCTTGAACAATCTCACAATCAAAACAAAACATATTTTTTCTAATTTATTTATTTATTTTTTATCACTAAACATTGTTCAAATTATCTACCAAGTTTGAAACGTCGAAATCCTGGCCAGTCCCCCCCAGTGGGTAGGCGCCATCTTCTGTGAGGCCCGAACAAACAAACAAATATGACTGCAATATGTTTGGTGTTGCTTGAACTATTTTTGTCTGGTCAAACTTTGCTAGCGTATGAGCATTCTTTTCTCGAAATATGAATCTTAGGTCAGTATTCTCAAAAGCGGATTAGGAGGCGGTTTTTCATAAGGGAAATCTTCAACCAGTACTCATCCTGGAGTATTATTTTCAAAGCCAGTTACCCAATGGCAATGAAGGTTTAAAAATTAGCACATTTGTGAATTGAATACCTTTGACCGCGTAATAATGAATTGAACGTAATAGTGAACGAACAGTCCGAGCCACTACTAATGCGCGGGGTGTTATTTGTAAACGCACCAACAAATCGAATCAGCTCGATCATTATTCAGATATCCGGAATGCTGAGTGCCGGGTTCAAGGGAGCTGTTACGTGACCTTCACGATCAATACCATCGTCCGGTAGAAATGGTAAACGCAGGCGGCAAGGAAACCCTCAACACAATTGCAAAACGCTCTGCGAAAGCTTCTTATTTTTCTTTTTGCTTTTTTCAAGTTTGGCCTTGAATTACGAGAAGCCAACGCTGTTTTCTCGCAGCCGCCCAGCCTCTCGCCAAATACATTTACTATAATTATAGGAAAAAAATTTTTATGGCTGCCACAAGGCTCGCTCTTCTCTAAGAGCGGTGGTACGTGTTGGAACACATGACAGTCATATTATGAGTATCGTCCAAAAATAATTCAGTTGCCTCGCTACGCTCAATCTCGCTAAGTAACATTGCTATACGCCACTGATTCTTGTATATACGGCACACCTGAAGATATATCGAACACCCAAATGCGGTTTGAAGTCCCGTAATGCTGGAGGGTGGGGGGACTTCAATGCTAAGGGAGGGGGGGGGGGCGTAATATTGTCGTGTACGGTCGTGTACGGAAGCTCATGCAAGCAACTATTTGCACGAGAACATTTAAATATGTAATCAGTACGGCTGCACCCTCCATTGATTGGCTGACTGGTTTTTCACTGGATGAGCTGGATATTTAGCAACGTGGCTCTCGGTTCATTTAGGCTTGCGATGCAACAATATGGAACGGGATAACGCGGGGTCTAAGACAAGGCAGATTATCTTAAATTACTATACACATGCGTTAAGTGACCGGAAACACAAGTTTCATTCGAAATAGTGCGCGTGGAAGGGCGTGACATCTGAATGCATGCATGTTTACACGAGCACATCCGGTTGTCCTTAGCACTCGTGAAATTTTCATGCGCAGCGGCGGTGTGTGACCACGCGGCAATTATGCAGTCTTGGAAGACTTAATAATAATAATAATAATAATAATAATAATAATAATAATAATAATATATGGCGTGAAACGTCTATAAACCACAATGTGATAATGAGGGACAACATATGGTGGAGGTTTCCAGAAATTCCGACCACCTTGTGTTAGTCAACGTCCACCGATTCTAAGTACACGAATCCTTTAACGTCCATCTAAACGCAGCCGTTACGGCTGGGATTCGATCCTACGACCTTTGGATGAACAGTCGAGTATCGTAACCAATAAATCACCGCCGTGCGGGTGCCGCAAAATACTCTTTCCAGCTATGACAGAGTTTTTTTTAACGTAGTGTATAAACTTATGGTTTTTTTTTTTGTTATTGATCGCACGCATCTTGGCAAGTGTAATCGGTCAATCAACACCTGCAAGTCAGACACCTTCCGACTTGATTGACACCTGGGTACGCTTCTGGGTATGAGT